>NC_091242.1:6417300-6634800 GCF_040958095.1 Procambarus clarkii | reverse complement strand
CCAAAGTTGGAGGCCAGATGCCTGGGGCTAGTTTCATCCAACTTTGCAGGGGGAGTGATCTGGGGTACGGGACGGATATAGGTTGGTCGAGATAAGCCTAAGTTAAATGCTTCAAGAAATATTAGCAATTATTGTTAGAGGGATGAAAACAAATGTTGAAGAGTAGAGATGGTGTAAGGTAGGGAAGCTGGCGAATGATAAGCATGATGGTGAAGGGTAGGGAAGGTGTTGAAGGGTAGGAAAGAGGGGGAGGGAGGTGGGAGTGGGGGAAGAGGGACAGAGACTTAGGTGCAGCCGAGAGAAAGAGAGAGAAAAGGGTAAGGAAATTATTAAGAGTGAGCTCTAAGCCATTATGATTAAGTAGCACTTTGAAGGGGGGATGAGGATAAGTGTTTAGGATAGAATAGATGAAAGGACTGGTGTCCAATCACTTGGAGGGTCGGGGATTGAACACCGACCTGCAAGAAGTGAGGCCGCTGCTCTACCGACCAGCCCAAGTGGTTGGACAGAGACAGAGAGAAAGACAGAGAGAGAAACAAAGAGAGAAAAAGAACGAAACGCCACTTACTAATCTAATCCCAATTATCAAGAGCATGTCCCAAGACTATACAACGCATCTTACGTTTTCTATAAATACCACATGCACCTAGTATACCATCCCTGTAATTTAAAGGGGAAACTCCCTAATTGTTGTAATCCAGCCCGAGGAATAAATAAAATAACGGTGGAAGAATGCATAGTCTAATCATTTTTTCTCCTCCGATACGAAGGGGCCAAAGTGGATTAAATTAGAAAGTGAGGGCGTCGTATCATAACACGAACGCTGTATATAATAATCCTCCAGAAATTCAATTTGGCTTCACATAAGCGTCATCGGGCCGTCGGTGGAGCATTATTGAGGTCGGACACGCCGACCTCCTTCCCCTTCCCTCCCTCCCCCCATCACCACTTCTCCCCTTCCCTCCCTCCCCCATCACCTCCCCGCCCTCCGCCAGCGTCCCCATAACACATACATCAACTTGGGGTAATGTGAGGGTGTGCTGGAGGCAAGACCCAGATGGACGACAATCTACTCCCATTATTACCATCGACAACACCGTCTGTACTGCTGCTATTATTACTGCTATTGGCGCCAGCACGTACTCCAGCTGCTGCTGGTATTGTCAATGTCCTTCATAGAAGCCAACTGCTGCTGCCATGCTTCGATGTGTGTGTGATATTATAGCCATGGCGAAGACTTAAATTATCAGTAGTCCTCTTGTGATTCAAATTACTACTGTTTACATCATTTAGAACCAAAACTGCTGCTTCTAGTTTACCAATTAAGGATATTGCGTCCAAACAACTGTTACCGGGTTTTTGTTAATCTTGGTTTTTGTATGAAGTTTGATATTAATGTTAATGGTTGAAGTCGACCGTTGTTACACACGTGAGTATACTATGGTTGCAACTTGCACAGCTTCTATTACCATTAAAAACTATTGCAATATGACTCCTGCTATCACTGATGCCATGTATATCGACTACCATTATACTCTTGCTGCTGATGGTGCAATTATTACTACCACTAATATTACCATTCTTGCTAAGCAACCACCACTATCAAAACATGTACCACCACCACCACCACGACTCCAACAACTTCTCCTGTCAACATAATCAATACCACCACCACCAACACAACTACAATAATTACTACCACCAACACAACCACAACAACTACCACCACCACCACCACAACCACAACAACTACCACCACCACCAACACAACCACAACAACTACCACCACCACCACCACAACCACAACAACTACCACCACCACCACCACAACCACAACAACTACCACCACCACCAACACAACCACAACAACTACCACCACCACCAACACAACCACAACAACTACCACCAACACAACCACAACAACTACCACCACCACCACCACGACTCCAACAACTTCTCCTGTCAACACAATCAATACTACCACCACCAACACAACCGCAACAACTACCACCACCACCAACACAACCACAACAACTACCACCACCACCAACACAACCACAACAACTACCACCACCACCACCACAACCACAACAACTACCACCACCACCAACACAACCACAACAACTACCACCACCACCAACACAACCACAACAACTACCACCACCACCAACACAACCACAACAACTACCACCACCACCAACACAACCACAACAACTACCACCACCACCAACACAACCACAACAACTACCACCACCACCACCACAACCATAACAACTACCACCACCACCACCACAACCACAACAACTACCACCACCACCAACACAACCACAACAACTACCACCACCACCAACACAACCACAACAACTACCACCACCACCAACACAACCACAACAACTACCACCACCACCACCACAACCACAACAACTACCACCACCACCAACACAACCACAACAACTACCACCACCACCAACACAACCACAACAACTACCACCACCACCAACACAACCACAACAACTACCACCACCACCAACACAACCACAACAACTACCACCACCACCAACACAACCACAACAACTACCACCACCACCACCACAACCACAACAACTACCACCACCACCAACACAACCACAACAACTACCACCACCAGGCTCCATGCCCCAGCGGTACCACAATCATCACCTCCAAACTCATCGATAATCCTCAAGTTTACTGACACTGGCTGTCGTGATGAGGAGACATTTAAATGGTTCCCAACACCCTAATTGTGAGGGAGAAAGTAACTAGTTGAGTATGAGGGGGAGAGGGAATATGAGTAAGAGGGAGTAAGGGTAAGGCATGAGGGGAAATCAGGGATCAGGAGCTGCAAAGATCATTGTCGTTGTTGTTGTTGTTAAAGATTCGCTACCTGGAACAAAAAGTCCCAAGTAGCACGGGCTATGGTGAGCCCGTGGATCATTGTCATTAGGTGCTTGTCAATTTGCGTTCCGACTGTCAAAATGTGACAAAGGGGCGGGCTTGTGTGTGTGTGCTTTGGGCAAAGATGGAGAGCAGATGGGTCTCTAAATGTGGGCGTGGGCTGGGTGGGTGGGCGTGGTGAACTTGGAAAGTGGGTGGATCTTTCAAAGTGCGATACTGAGTAGATCTAACTGGCATAGCGGGTAAATCGTTCAAATTCGATCTAAACGAGATAATGGATCACTCTTTCAAAGTGGGACAGAATAACCATTAGCAGTTCGCGTAGCATTTATGACCAGTCACCAGACAAGCTGGCACGCCAGCCTCAGAGGGGGAATCGTTCAACAAATCTCACATTGCAGATAATAAATACGAACCAGGTTTCGTTATGGAAATGTCCGTGTTTGAAAAATTCAAATTACATTAGCTTAAAATTCATCGTACCCTCCAGTTTGGACATATGCATGTTTATAACGCAAACAAATATTGTTTTTAAGTTATATATTTTCAATCGCATTTAACAAATACATATAGATTTGTCATAAACAAGTACTGAAGGCCCTATTCGCGCTGATTTACAAGTCATTTTTATATTATGGCAAAACTTTCCCCCGTTTTCCCGGCACCATTTCTATTGGACGAGGGATTTTTACATGGCATGATAACAGGTATAAAATGAGATATTGGCTATCACATGCTACACCGCCCTGGTTCAGTTGGTCCCGCTTTAGACTCTCAACCCTCGAGCCACGCGTTCGATTCCCAGAGTGAATAGGTGTTGTCTTTGCTTGTTAAACTGACAATTCAGGCCTCAGTAGTCACAGATTACAGTAGTTCACTGTAGTGTCAATATTCTGAACACATGTACTCTCCCATTGACCTGGGTTCTAGGAGACTCGAACCGTGGACCCCACGTGTGTGAGGCCGAAGCTCTATCGACCGAGCTATTGAGTGGTCTTAATAGGGAAAGCAGGATGCTGCTTCTGGAGACTTTCCTTATTAAGACTACTCAATAGCCCAGGTCAATGGAATGTTTATTTCCACGGAAGTGTGGATGACAATTTACATGTCCCACTGTCGGGGACAGGAAGCCTGTAGCCAGACTTGTATCTAGGCCCCCCCACCCCCACCCCAGGTCGAACTATTCTGATCAGACCCAAGATGTAACCCACAACAGTTGGCTAACTCTTGGACGCCTGTTTACTGCAAGATGAACCGAGGCATCAGGTCAAAGAAAATGTATCAAAACATTTCTCTCCCGACCTGGGATCGAACCTAGGGTCCTCGGTTTTTTTATCTTAAAAACGTAGAACGTAGACCACTGCACTATAGGACCCCCTTGCTGCATGTGTGTTACAATTTATGTCATTCACATCAAGATAATTGACAATCGTGACCTCTTTTAGCCTGAAGGTCACACAGCACACACCTGTCAAGGTCACAGACTCGGGTGACACTTAAGTCTTACATAACAGCGTGTATAAGTCCTAGATCAAGATGTTTCTTCTATGATCAATAAGCCATAGTTCAGACTTTGTGTTTAACTACCACATGGAAAGACTGGAAATCACAGCAGTTTTCAGATGGCCTGAAACACCTGTTAAACCATCATCGCTTCTTAAACCAGCACTAACAGCTCTAAAACCGTCACCGCTTATTAATATACGACCAGCTTTTAAACCACCACCACCATCACCACCTCTAACCACGACCACAACCACCACCTCTTTAACCACGACCACAACCACCACCTCTTTAACCACGACCACAACCACCACCTCTTTAACCACGACCACAACCACCACCTCTTTAACCACGACCACAACCACCATCTCTTAACCTTCAAACTGCGCACCTGTTTTTAAGTCGATTTTCAGGAGCCCATAAAAAACTATAAAACATAAAAAAAATCATATCTTAAAACATTTATTTCTAATGTCGGTAAAATACAAATAAATATTAATTTACTTTGACTGTAGTGAGGTGAAAAAACTTTTAAAACTTCAAATTTTGAAAATTTATTTTCAAATAAACTGCCATAGATTTATTTCTCCTTATAACAAATATCTTAATGGTAATAAAAGTCCTTGACATTTTTAATGGTATCAATGGTTCTGAGCATATCTATCAGTAAATATATGGTAATGCACCTGATATAGTGATTTTCTTAATATAATGCCCAGGGAAAACAATTCAGACTTTCCGGATTTGATCCCACAATGTCAAACGACTGTCAGAAGTCTCTAGTGCCGAATGGCAACCACAGAATATTTAGGAACAAATGTGGCGGGTAATTAAGCTTATCTGGGATTGATAATGGAAAAGTGAGGTCTATCTTTATCTTTATCTTATCTTTGTCTATCTTTTTTTTTGCTCTTCCTACTAGCTTTGTCCATTAGGCTTATTATTTGAAATTTCATGCTGTTGGAAAATGCTTTCGTATCTGACCTTGAAGCTGTGGATGGAAGTGGTTTCCACAACGTCTTCTTTCACTGCTTTCTTTCTTTCACTCCCCGAACAGTGTGATTATTTGTTTACTCTGAACGTATTTACGTTTGCAGGTTCCCCCTACGTTACCTTTGACCAACTTGCTGTCAATTTGAAGAGGAAGTCCTTGTCCATATTCTCTATTCCTCTCAGTACCTTACATATAGCGATCATATCCCCCCCCTGTTAATTTTTCTCATTTAGTGTTGTGAGGCACTAAACGTGTTGCAAACTATTAGACTTTAAATATAATTTTGTATTTTACAAAGTGCGGAATCCATGCTGGTGCTGCATATTCTAGTATTTGGGGTCAAATAGGCTGTATGTTTTTTTTTTTTCTAAGTCCTTATTCAGAGTTTTAAATTCGCTCTTATTTCGTAGCATTTTATGTGCTGTCGATGTTGCCTTGTTTATGTTCATGCTTCTCATGTCGTAGCTCAGTCGATTAAGGCAGCGTCTGGGATGCTCTCGGACGCAGGTTCGAATCCTCGTCACGGTCCTTGTGGATTTGTTCTCATGGAGGTGCTGGAATCACACACACTCCCAAATCTTTTTATATTTCCGGGTCCTGTAAGTGACTTCTCCCCCCCTCCCCCACCCTCCTCCTTCCTGTTTCCACATCTGTCCTTCCCTCTCTTTGTCTTCTCTCCCTCCCTGCTATCGCTTTTTCTCTCTTTCTTTCCATTTGTTCCCCCTTCCTAATTAACTCCGTTTTTCTCAGAAATTCTCACAACACTGCGCAAAGCAAAAGCCACTGCGGTTCCAATTCCTGTAATGCTTCTTGAAGCCTTAAAGAGCCGATACAAATCAGTAAGTCGATGAAAGATGGCCAAAATAAAAAATGTGATATTGACTAGTCATCGCCAAGAGCACGAAATAAAGGGGAAGGAGGGGGAGAGGATAGAGGGGAGGAGGGAGAGAGGAGAGAAGGGAGTGGGGAGAGAGGAGAGAAGGGAGGGGAGAGAGAGGATAGGGGGAGCTTGAGGGCAAGGAGGAAGGGGGAATATTGGTAGGTGTAATATTATTATTAATTTATAATAGTCATTTGAGGCATAATGTGAATATTACCGAACACTTTTCTGTCGAAGACGAGTTTCTTATAACTTGCGACCGTTAAGTAGTAGATGTTATTGTTGTGTTGCAGGCCTCAGTGCAGCATAACCTGCACCAGCAACAATCTTTATTTAATTGCAATAAAGACACTCACTTTCAATTTAACAGTTCCTCACCTCGTCCCCTCACAACCCGAGATTCCTGCACGCAACACACACACACGCACACGCACACACACACACACACACACACACACACACACACACACACACACACACACACACACACACATGGTGGGACATGATCACCACATACAAGATTCTCAAAGGAATTGATAGGGTAGATAAGGACATGCTATTTAACCCAAGGGGCACACGCACTAGGGGACACAGGTGGAAATTGAGTGCCCAAATGAACCACAAAGATATTAAAAAGAACTTTTTAGTGTCAGAGTGGTTGACAAATGGAATGCATTAGGAAGTGATGTGGTGGAGGCAGACTCCATACACAGTTTCAAGTGTAGATATGATAGAGCGCAGTAGGCTCAGGACCCTGTACACCAGTTGATTGACAGTTGAGAGGCGGGACCAAAGAGCCAGAGCTCAACCACCGCAAGCACAATTTGGTGAGTATACACACACACACATAATTCCTTCTCATGAGACATCTTAGATTGTTTCCAAGGATTGTTGTTACATTTTTACCTATTAATGTTACTGAAGAATGAACCTCATTAGAGACATGCTTCGCCAAAGAAAACCATACACTCACGTGAAGGTTCAAGGTAAGACCTTTGTGTGATGAAGAACAATGTGATTCTTATTCCTCTCAACTCCATTGGAAGCTGCAATGACAAACTTAAAAATTAGCAGACTGCGTTAGAAACTTCTTGGCTTCGAGGATAGACAAAATATAGTTTTTACTATGAAGTCGGATTCAAAGTTTGTCTATGTTGGAAGGGGTTGAGTTTATTTCTGTTTAAATGTGATCTATCAATCGATCCATTTATATTATTACTGTATATTTTTTATGCCAGGTCTCCTCTACTGTATACTGATGTCTCGTATAATACTGACAATATACTGCGCGGCTGTTGTATACTGAGCATGAAGCAAACAGATTACAGTAACTCCTCTGAAACTGGACTTATGAAGCACGACTCTAACCGTTTTGCTATACAGAATATTCATATACCAGAAGATGTGCTTAGTAGCATTATTTTATATAACTCAGTGTCAGAAAGCTTTCCAAGCTACAGCCGTCAAGTTGGCAAGGAAGGCGAAGCATGTAGCCATGATGGCGCCTTAAGCTTCAATAATACATATAGTTCTAACTCGTCTCCCCGTTTGTGTAGATTAGATCGAACGGCTTCCACACACGAAATGGTATTCTGGGGCTGTAACTGATGGCTTTGCCAGAGTTATAGACACTTGTTTGCAACAAAATAACATACTTCGTGCAAAATATTGCAAGAAATACGCATCATACATTTTCAACCTAGCAGGCAATCCAGAGGTCGTGCTGTGTCTATTTCTCACTTGGCGCTGTCATTAGCGATATATCTGGGGTCAGGATTCTTCGAGCATTTATACGTGTCCTCTTACGAAACCTGTACATCTTTTTTTTCAATCATGGCGGTTCAGTTTGCATTTTTTGAACAGTTTACGAACTTCGAAAATTCGTAACCCAAGGTTATTTTCGCAATACAGAACCTCGTAGCGCTTCAGAGCTCGTAGACTATTTCACAAATGTAAACTAAGTTGAACAGGGTTCTTACAGAACACCAATACTGAGGTTCCTGGAACAGCAAACATTCCGAGGATCCTGGAACAGCAACATTCAGAGGTGCTGATCACGGAAATACGCTGAGCTTCCTGGAACAGCAAACGTTTAGAGGTTCGTGGAACAGCAAACGTTTAGAGGTTCGTGGAACAGCAAACGTTTAGAGGTTCGTGGAACAGCAAACGTTTAGAGGTTCGTGGAACAGCAATCGTTTAGAGGTTTGTGGAACAGCAAACGTTTAAAGGTTCGTGGAACAGCAAACGTTTCAAGGTTCGTGGAACAGCAACAGGTCCCTGAAACAGCAACCCACTGTGGTCCCCGGAGCTCACTGTTCAGACCCGACAATACAGCTGCAGTGTGCTATCGTCGCCACTGGCAGTCTGCAAGCTTTGGTCCACGTTGCATGAAAATACCTTTCTGGGCATCGGTGATAGTAAAGGCTTTCAGTTTTGTCTGTAATGCGTTACAATACGTGGCTTTCAGCTTGTCATGTAACTCTTTTCTGAAATCTATACTCAACACTTGTAAATATTCAAACAAATTTTGAAATTACTGAGAAGGGCACTTAATACAACTACAACTACTGCCTAATACTATATAAACCAACAAGCATGCACTCCACAACAAATACCAACTTTGCGCACTCTACACATGCACAGCACACACGAACTCTCCGCACTCTTTTTCTCCATTAATACATTAGGTTCATCTGCATTTGTGCAGCTGCCCTAGACTGTATGAAGGGGAGTACAGTGTGTCAAAAAGCTAGCTACGTGGTGCTAAAAAATCCCCATCACACAGGATGGTTAGTCATACAGAGGCATGTGATAAGTAGTCTGCACTGGCAGACTCTGGGTGCATTATGAGGATATCATCATGAACACAATCTTGAGGTTATCTTGAGATGATTTCGGGGCTTTTTAGTGTCCCAGCGGCCCGGTCCTCGACCAGGCCTCCACCCCCAGGAAGCAGCCCGTGACAGCTGACTAACACCCAGGTACCTATTTTACTGCTAGGTAACAGGGGCATAGGGTGAAAGAAACTCTGCCCATTGTTTCTCGCCGCCGCCTTTATTCACAAGAGTGAATAAAGTAATTGCAAAGCTCCAGGTACCTCATGCCAACTGGTCTGAATGGTCTAATAACTGGACATTCGGTGATGTAGTATGGGAGATCATGCCGCAGTTCCTGCTCACAGAGTTTGCACCTGGAGTGTTCGGGATTGGCAGATCCGTCACCTGCCACAGGTAACGGTAACCCAACCTGATCCTTGCAACCACTGTGTCGCACAGTCTGGTGGACGTTTTGTGATGCCTATAAATATAGGTTTCAGATATGAACAAATTATAGCCTTTTATACTCGTGCTTTCAGGTAATTTCTTCCCTATCAGACATGAGTGTTTGGAACAATATAGTCTTGACAGCTGAGATACGGATACCTAGATCTAATTCAACTTCATCTTTGTTACACGCCAATTTGGCTGCAATGTCTGTCTCATTATGATGGGCTATATTAATGTGTGATGGTATCCATACAAAGGAGATTCGAAACCCTCTTTTTCTTTTACTCTACGCATGCACAACACACACGACCTCTACGCACTCACAACACGCAGCTTCATCCCCTCCCCCTGCCCCACTATACACATCTACAACCCCGCCAACCACTACACAACACCGTACTCAATACACTCCCCTCTATAATCTCACCCTCACTATACATACCCTTAACACGCACAGTACCCCTAACTGCCCTCTCATGCCAACATAAATGCTCTTACAACACACATATATCACCTTTCGGACGCCCTAAAATCATACACACGAATAGTAATGCAAACTCTTCAATTTAAAAGAGAGTAGAGTTTACGTGTAGAGCAACTATCCACATCGACAATGGGAATATCCTTAAAATCGTGAATCCTACCAGTGTATGCATGTGCATGCGTGTGTTCGTACGGGTATACATGTGCGTATTCGTATTGGCGTGCATGCGTGTGTTCGTACGGGTATACATGTGCGTATTCGTATTGGCGTGCATGCGTGTGTTCGTACGGGTATACATGTGCGTATTCGTATTGGCGTGCATGCGTGTGTTCGTACGGGTATACATGTGCGTATTCGTATTGGCGTGTATGCGTGCGTACGCGGGATTCTTATTTGATTTTATTAAGAACACGACATGCAGTCTGAAGGCAAGAATTTGTGAAAATAATGTTCTTGGAGGGGAAAAAAAATTAAGGGAAACAGATAAACATTTTCACTACATGTAATATGGAAATAAATATCATTGTAAATTAAATACTGCTTATGGAGAAAAACAGTATTTGTTAAAAGGGAAATATTGAGGGAAATTGTGCCGTATACAGTGTAAATATAACCTGAAATGCTTGTAAACATGCGTCAAAACAGCACTTAAATGAAACTCATCTGGAGGAAGACCTTTGTATGACAATGCTCACTACCTCGCGCACCGATACACAACCATTGCAATTCTCTCGCAAGAACAATATCGGAAAATTATGTATTGAGAAATGCTGAAGAGAAAACACCAAGCTCGTGTGCATTTGCCATTCTGTTTCTTTCTTGGAAGCGTTAAACCAGCATGGAGGTTTAACTCGGTTTATTTTTGTTGTTGAAGTGGTTATAGAATTTTAGATTTCTGGAGGTTTGGTCAGGGTTTTATATGTTTACACTGTTGATCCTTGTCTTAAACTCCTTAGACACACTAATCAGACACAAGAAGACACCATATTACAATCAAATACATTCCATTACCACATACAATCAGGTATATTAAAAATCTACACTAATGCCAAATGTTGCCAAGTAAATAAAAGCTCCATTCTATTTTACATCAAAAATACACTCTCTCACCTAACCCCTTCTAAAAAAAATTGAAACAAATATAAAAACAATTCACATTGGCAGCAGTTATAACACTACACATTCCTCTCCGGCAGCAAGACTGATTGGGAGAGTTGAGGCAGAAGTGGCCATTACCACCTGAGTTACAGCACCCGCCTTACGGCACCCCTCTACGCTACACCCATTAAATAAAACGCAAATGGGCCACGAGTTGAGAAAGTCCCATTTTTCAGATATAAAGCAAAGGTCCATTCAAATGTATTTGTTGTACACTGTCACATTTGTTGATTCCAACATAATAAACAAAGCCAGAATAATGTGTAAAATTCGAAAATTGTGTTAAATTTGGGAAAACACAAATGTATATACGGGAAATTGGGAAAAAATTCGAACATATGGAAAAAGTAATTTCTTAATGAATAGTTATTTCATCAACATCGTTAAGGCGTCCAAGTCTGTTGTGTCTCAAGGGCACTTGTCCTTCCTCTACTCCTAGTCATGTTGATGAGGAATTATGTAAATACTGGATTTGGTACCCGGCTGTGCCTGGGTCTCTCCATCCTCCCCCTTCTCTCATTGTACCCTCCCTCTCCCTTCTCTTTACGCCTCCTATTCTACCCTCGCCACCTTTCTCCCTTCTCGTCTCTCACAACATTCCTCATCTCCCTCTCTATCTTCATATCAGAAAATTTAATATTACGTATTTTTTTTTATTAATACATGAGGTACATCTGCATTAGTGCAGCTACCCTAGACTATATGAAGTGGAGTACAGTGTGTCAAAAAAGCTAACTACGTGATGCTATAAAATCGCCATCACACAGGATGGTTAGTCATACAGAGGCATGTGATAGGCAGTCTGCACTGGCAGACTCCGGAAGCATTTTGAGGATATCAACACAAGATTGAATAAGGTAGCAGTGGTAATAAAAGTCCCCATCTCGCAGGATGGTTAGTCATACAGGGCCATATGTTTAGTAGCCTGCACTGGCAAATTTTGCTGAAAAATGGCTAAAACTCTACGGAAAAAAATACCAGATTTCAGGCCGAGAAAATCGAAGAGGGTCGCTATAAATGCTGGTATTTCTTCAAGGGCAGCATTGGATCCGACCTCGACTAGCCCTTGACATTCCCATACCTCCATCTTAGAAAGCTGGGGTGAGGCTCGTCTCAAACATCTGACCTCCAGCCTCCGACATTCTATTTTATAGATATCAATAGCACATTTCAAGACTTTCTCCTCCATCTCTATCAGCTGTGGAAAAGAAGTTTCGGTAGAATAGTTTAATAATTTAGACAGATACTGTAGTGCTGCTAACTGTTTCGTTGGAGGTAGCATGACAGTTCACCTTCTTTTTAACGATGTCTTCAACATACTCATTATCGCATAGATTACTAGAGCCTTACTCTATTGAATTCAACAACCTGCTTCAAATTAGAGCTTGTGTGAGAGCACAGTTAGTATAGGCATCAACAACACTTCACTTGTACCAGTCACAACACTCACTGGTAACATTACAGGCACCCTTCCATTGTTTCCCTTAGTGTAGACTGCAGTGTGAAACCACCATTCCTTTCCAAAACTGTTACGTCTAGGAAAGGCAGCCTAAGTTCACTCTCCATCTCATGAGCGAAACAGCACGGAACTTCACTGGAATGCATCCTTGGTCTGTAATTTAGTGATCAATGTCAGCTACCCTCTCCTCCACTCCCTTCTCTTTCCCCTCTTCCTGCTCTTCCCTCCTACTTTCTCCTAAAATATCACTAATCTATAACAATAAGAAACGACTGTATGAAATGTTCTAATAAAGTCTAAGGGAATACAAAAGCATCAGTTTTGAGGGGTTTAAAGGGTAAAATGTTATAATTATGATTATATTAATTTTGGCGTGATCAGGTCTTATAGTTTCTGATATTGCAATAATAATAATAATAATAATAATAATAATAATAATAATAATAATAATAATTCAGAGTCGAGTCATACAGAAGTGTGAAATGTTTGTATGAGTGACGTTGACATAGTGTCACTTGGCAGTGTTTTCACTGACACCATTTCCGACCCGTCCATGTTGGGCAGGTATCCAACAGCAATTACTCGGAAAAATTGGGTGAAATTATCTCTAAGTGTCTGGCATCCAACCTCAGACAAACAGACATTTCCATTTATATAGATACTACGAGGGGGGGGGGGGGACCTGGGGGTGCCCGGAATAGTCTCTACCTCGACCCTCCATTCCTGTCAATTCCCCTTCTTGTTTTCCTCTCTTCCACAACCTCTTCTCTCCCATCTTTCCCATTTTTTCTTTTTTTCCCCATACTCTGCCTTTACATCTTCCCACCCTCTTTCCCTCCAACCTCAGACAGACATTTTAATTTATTTATTAGAAGGGTGTATCTAGCTGCACCCGCTAGATACTTTCTCTAAAAGGGATTTTATCTTTCTCTTTCTCTAAAAGGGATTCTTTCTCCCTTTTTTAATCCTTTCCCCTCTATCTCCCCCTTTACCCCCCTCATCCCCCTATCATCCTCTCCCCTTTCCCTGAAGAAGCACTGAAACAACTGTATGGCTCTCTCAGATGTGTTTCTTTCCTTTTTTTTTAATAACAACTCCATGGAAATCTCACAACACATTTCACACTTAACTATGAAAATGGGTTTAGGGTTTTTATAAATGCTAATATTTCTTAGAGCATTAAACTTAGGCCTACCTCAACAAGCTCATGTCCGTCCCGGACAACAGATGATTCTTCCTGCAAATTTGGGTAAGGTTAGTCCCAAGCATCTGACCTCTAAATTTGGACAGGCAAATAAACACTGTTATAGTACAGATAAGTATAACAATATTTTAGCTATACAGTCAATTATGAAGATCAAGTGAACTTCAAATCAGTATTTTGTTATTAGGTAAATATAACCTTGAACGACATGTGTTAAGTAAGGTGTTAATCTCCTCCCATGTGACACTGAGGGAGTAAAAGTCAACAAACTCCCTCCATCCATTACCTTCGCTTCCTCTCCCATAGTGATTGAAGACGTAAAACTCCCAGATATCCTCTTGCATTAATTTGTCTCTGGTATTAGTTAACAAAGGAAACCCTACTAAAAAGAAAAGAGTCAGGTAAGTCCATTATCAAAGGTTCGACAAATGCTGCAGTTTAATAATACATATACGATCAAAAGCTTTCTTCTTCAGATCATTACATTGACGATTATTCGTCGTCTTCATCAATCCCCACGTTCTTCACAGGTCACCATTAGTTCCCTCGACCCTTGCACTACTCACTTTCTCTAACATGTAAAATAAAGTTTCTCGATGAATGTCAGTTAACAAATGGAAAAAAAAAGTTTCAGTAACAAAACTTCCAGGCCTTATGGGGGAGGCTTCCACGACAAAAACTAATTTTTTGAAAACACATCAGAAAGGTACAATAAAGGTGGTGGAGTTATTTGAGGGATTGTAAAAATGGTTTGGTGTTTATTACAGTGACTCGCATCGCCGGGGCGGTTTCTCCCTTCTGACGCCTGAGTGAGTCTCGCCCTCCGAGGCTTTATTCAAAAACACTCTAGCAAATGGAAAGGGGGTGGCCAAGACGAAAAAACTCCCAGCGAGGGTTGGGGGCCGAGGAAATGGATATTTGGTCGAGCGAACACGTATTGGCTTAAGATCCGGTAGAACAAAGAATCAGCTGTCTGTAAAATCCATTTTGCCAACTTCAGCGAATTGTGATATCTTGGAGAGACATAAAGGCTGATTCTGTGGGCTTAAGCAAGGGGCAGTCTGCTCATCAGCTTATAGAACTTCGAGAAGGCGGATGGAGGATGTTAAGGTGTCGTGGTCTGATAAAACTATTTGTAGAGTGTCTCAAGCGGATGTTTATGTATAATGGGGATACCTGAGTCCCTCTCCAGAGGATACATATGTTTCCAGGGAAAGTGTGTCTCCAGAGTATGCTTATATCTCTCTCCAGAGGAATGGTAATGACTATAGGGATGCTTAAGCCTCTCCCTTATCTACCCAGCAGATCCCCAAGCAAGATAAACTGATGATCCTCGCTTACCGAAGACAAGTAGATGACGAGAACGAGTATGGTTTTAGCTGCCCCGATTCGGCTATTTATGGACTAAATAGCTACAGAAGGGGACAAGTGAGGTAAGATTTGCCATTGTTTCTCTCTTTTGTTTGAGAATTATTTATATTTTCCACCCCACTGCCGAAGGAGGGATGAAAAATACAAATTTCTATTCAGTTTATTTCTGCCTTTGTACTGCTCTTAACCTATTCCAATTTTGACAATATTTAGCTTGCCAAATGTATAAAAAGGAAGGATATTTATTTTCAAATATTAATACTCTCTCCGTCGTTCCGATGAAGAACCGCAGCCAGTTTCAGACGCCGGCATTGCGAGAGGCAGGCATATCAACAATACAAAATACGAAAAAAATACTGAAAAATTGCTTCCCTGTCCTAAAAAAACGCTTGGAAAGAGCTGGCACAGACAGTTTGGTTAATCAGACTGGCAGCTGAATGCTATATGCGTGTAGAAAAAACTCAATGATAATGTCTGTTCTATTTTATCGTTGTTTTCATGTTTTCATTTTTTTATTGCTAAGGAGGGAGGCGGGGGGGGGGGGAACAAAACGCTAATTAGTCCTTGAGATCAGTCTAGACACGAACCTTGCTTGTTCCTCCTGTGTTGTGAAGATCGCTTACTCGCTAGTCTTCACCCTTCTCACACTCGCTAGTATCCACCCCTCTCACACTCGCTAGTCTCCACCCCTCTCACACTCGCTAGTATCTACCCCTCTCACACTCGCTAGTATCCACCCCCTCTCACACTCGCTAGTATCCACCCCTCTCACACTCGCTAGTATCCACCCCTCTCACACTCGCTAGTATCCACCCCCTCTCACACTCGCTAGTATCCACCCCTCTCACACTCGCTAGTATCCACCCCCTCTCACACTCGCTAGTATCCACCCCTCTCACACTCGCTAGTATCCACCCCCTCTCACACTCGCTAGTATCCACCCCTCTCACACTCACTAGTATCCACCCCTCTCACACTCGCTAGTATCCACCCCTCTCACACTCGCTAGTATCCACCCCTCTCACACTCGCTAGTATCCACCCCTCACACACTTGCTAGTATCCACCCCTCTCACACTCACTAGTATCCACCCCTCACACACTTGCTAGTATCCACCCCTCTCACACTCACTAGTATTCACCCCTCTCACACTCGCTAGTATCCACCCCTCTCACACTCGCTAGTATCCATTCTTCTCATACTCGCTTGTATCCATCCCTCTCACACTCGCTAGTATCCACCCCCTCTCACACTCACTAGTATCCACCCCTCTCACACTCGCTAGTATCCACCCTTCTCACACTCGCTAGTATCCACCCCTCTCACACTCGCTAGTATCCACCCCCTCTCATACTCGCTAGTATCCACCCCTCTCACACTCGCTAGTATCCACCCCCTCTCACACTCGCTATCCCCGGAAAATACTGTGCTACTTTATTTATGTTGCCCTCTGTATTGACCAACAAATCATGTTACAACTCGAGTGTGAGTGTGTGTGTGTGTGTGTGTGTGTGTGTGTGTGTGTGTGTGTGTGTGTGTGTGTGTGTGTGTGTGTGTGTGTGTGTGTGTGTGTGTGTGTGTGTGCCCGGATTAACTCACCTAGATATGCTTGCAAAGTCAACTGTCAGTTGCTTAACCAAATGAACATTCGCTCGTTTTCTTGTTTTATTTACATTTCTAAGTTTGTTTTGACATGGCATCGACAACTGAGGGGAATAGACAAGGTAGACACGGATAACCGCTTCAAATCAAGAGGTAGACGGACGAAGGGAATACTCTGTCTACAAGTGGAGTTGACTGACAGATGTTGTGGACACCACCGTCAGATTCGACACTGATTTTGAACGTCAGAATAGTTCAATTTCAGTTAGGTTAGTTAGGTAACTTAACTAAAAGTAGTTAGGTACAACAAGACTAGTTTGCGGGGCATGAAGAGACTAGACCTCACACTCCCATAGTCATTGATAAGTACTTCCTCATGCAGTTCATTCCATTACATATTAACTTCTTTATTGACAAAATTAGTATAAATTTGTCCTAATCGAACTAATTCAATTAGATCTTACTGTAGCGAGTATGGTACTTATGCTCACTACCACAGGACTTATCAAACATAAGACAATAGATCTAAACTGTAGACTTGAAAACACACATTTCATCGACCACCCCCCCCCACCATCTGCAAACCTCCCTACCTTCCCTTCTTTCCCCTACACATACACTCATGACACAAACACAACCCCCCTCCCACCCCCTCCCCTGCCCCATGCACTACGCTACTGCTCTACTCACACATACACTACTCTCCCTGTCCCCACAGACACACTGATCCATCCCTTGTTGTTGTTTTAGATTCAGCTACTCGGAACAAAAAGTTGCAAGCAGCCGGGGGGTTATTTATGCCAATAAATAACTTCGTCTGAAGTTATTAAATAACAGAAGTTAGAAAATTACGTCTGAATTTGGCCGTTTGCCCGTATGACCGAAAATGTACGTAATTTGAAAATGAAAAATAATTGAAAATAAATTTTGGATTTTTTTCCAAAACTGCAAGTTAAGGGTCTTCTGGTAGGTTACAAGGGCAGGAAGTTCTCCTAAGGTTTCAAAACGTCATGAAAATCGTTAATTGAAAGGTTCCTCTCTTAACCTAACCGAGAAAGCCGGAGGACTGAAAAGAGAAAGCGGGTCAGTACGTCACTTTTGTGAGCCGATTTTATATTTAATTAAGTCCATTATTGGCCATACGGACAAACGAGCGAAAACCGACGTAATTTTAAGAGCACGTGTTGTATGGTAAGCCCGTAGTGGACTTAACCGGCACAGACGATGTGCGTCCATCCCCTCTACAAGCCTACACATATGCTTCCCCGTTCCCACATAGGCACACATGTACACGTCATTCCCTAAAACACTACCCTCGCTTCCCTCCCCCAATATTCTACACCCCCTTTCACAGACGTCTCCAACGAACTACACCCCCCTCCCTCCCCCCCCCCACCACACACACACGCCCCTAAAACCACAACCTCCACCCCCACCACATAACACCCCCCATCCACCCCACCACATAACCCCCCCCCCCGTCCCCCCAACCACACGACTGATATTGACAAGCCAGGATTCGATGAACAATGCAAAAGTGTCAAAGAAATTCAATTGGGTTCGGGTCACAGGAGACTAGCGTGGCACCTTTCACCGATGTGAGGGTATTGTGACGACTGGTCGAATACTGAGCTCGCCTCGACCTCCTCATGTAAAAGTGATTGTAGGGTCGATTGTCAGCTCCTGGGCCACGCCTCACGAGATATTGATTATTTATTCCAATCTCTATTTCGTTGTCATATTTGTTTGTAAAGCAGTGTACTGACGTAGTTTTAGCTACATCTTCTAATGTATTCCATTTATTTACAACTCTTATGTTGAAGTTCTTTCTAACATCTCTTATTTGTATGTTTAGTTTCCTTTAATGTTCTCTTATTCATCACTTTAAATATGGCATCTTTATTTAGTTTATTCCTTACAATCTTGTATGTCGTTATCATGTCTCCCTTGTCTCATTTTCATCGTGTGGTGAGCTCCAGTTCTATCAGTCTTTCCTTCAGTTCTGACTATTGTCAGGGAAGCATACTAAGAAATAACTCGGTTTCAAACTCTTGAGAATGTCCAGGTTTTTGAAGGCAATTCGGACATTGGTGAGTACAGTACAGCGTATGTGTGATCGGTAGCACAGTGGCTACGTTCTCGACTCACAGTTATAGATCCTGGTTTCGATACCGACGCATAACAGATATGGTTGGGAACGTTTCCCTTTCACCTGATGCCGCTGTTCATGTAGCAGTAAATAGTTAATAGTTAACTGGGAGTTAGGCAACTTTTGTGGGTGGCATCCTGGGGAGGGTCACTAGTTCGACCTCGATACAAACCTAAAAATATTATATATGTATACCCTTGTGTATATATGTATTATATATGTATACCCTTGTGTGAAGAATGCTGTGAGGGTCTCTCCACCGAGCACATGGATATACCAGCCAATAAGAAGAGAGAGGCATACACATGATATGTCATGACAGGCACAAGAGAGGATGACATGCGCACGTGAGACTGGCATACACAGAAAAAGTATGACATACACATTTATAACAATCTTCATGACACCACTCTGTGTCTCAGCTTGTCATAAAATAAGTGAGGATTTCCTGTCACATTGGGTCATTCATCTCAGCTAGATTATCATAAAATGTGAGTACGATACTCACAACACATGTTATACCGACACTCAAGAGGCGTGACCAAAGAGCCGAAGCTCAACCCCCCCAGCAAACACAATTAGATGAGTACAATTAGGTGAGTACGTTTAACACATATGAGTATAACACACACATGTGACACTGATACACACAACACATGTGAGTATAACACACACATGTGACACGGACACTCAGAGGCGTGACCAAAGAGCCGAAGCTCAACCCCCCCCCCCAGCAAACACAATTAGATGAGTACAATTAGGTGAGTACGTTTAACACATATGAGTATAACACACACATGTGACACTGATACATACAACACATGTGAGTCTGCCACATACGTAATACTGACAAACACATGTGAATATGACACACACACACACACGTGACACATATACAACACATGTAAGTACGATAAACACAATAAGACCATCAGTGGCATTAAATATCAAGCCCTAGGGTATCTAGAGGGCAGTCATTCTAATCATTAAATAAGCAAATTACACCCTTTACACCCTCAATACCATTTCATGGCAAATTAATGACCTGCAGGCCCTTATGCTTGGACCAAGGCATTTAATTCAAATTATTTAATAATATTGATGCGAATGAAACCGGCCTTTGGCCTTTAATGCCAAAAACATCAGGAAATAGACTGGAAGGAGCTGTTGCCAGGCAGGTGAGACTGACTATTTTGTAGTATTTGTCTGCAAGTCTCTGTTGACAGCCATTGTATTACGTCTCTTCGTCCTGTCAACAACCATTCAGAACAATACTTATTCATCCAAATTCCATTTGGCTCATCCAGTACCACCGTGTACCACCCAGGACCACTTTGGCCCACCTAGGACCACGCTGGATCACCCAAGCCCACTTTGTCCCACCCAGGACCACGCTGGATCACAAGAAGGATAGATGAAATTGTTTATGAAATAATCTAAGATGAGGTCTGATAAAGACCTTTTGTGCCCTCTGTAATGCTTTTGCGCTACCGCTCACAGGATGAGTATGGGGTGCACAATAAACTAGCCGCCTTCGGCGGCAACAATCAAAAAATCACCCAGGCTCACCCTGGCCTCCTCTGACCCACCCATAACCACCCTGGATGGCCATGTTCCCTCTGCCTGCCACATCAGATGACAGAAGGCACTGTTTACTCTCTCAGTTCTGTCAATACCATCCCGGCCGCCACAATATCGTAATATTTATGGCACTTTTTTGTATCGTCCCAACTCAACTGAGCGCTTAATGACCTTAGTGGGAGGGCCTGTGGGAAGGTCAGGGAGGGGAGGGCTTGTAGGAGAGAAGGGTCGAGGGAGGGGAGGGGTCTGTGGGAGGGTCGAGGGACGGGAGGGGGGACTGTAGGAGGGTCGAGGGACGGAGGGGGGGACTGTAGGAGGGTCGAGGGACGGAGGGGGGACTGCAAAAAGATCGCGTGAGTCCTTCCATTATACACAAGACGCTGGTAAGTGTAGCTGACTGGAAGACAAACAACCTTGACATCACTTAGTATAACAAGATTTGTTTTCACGAGAACGAGTCGAATCACCACAGTTTGTAGTGAGAATCGAGTCAAATAAAAAAAAAATAACGTGATTCTCAGACTGGCTTTATTTCACCGATTTTATTGGTGCCTAATTTATAGCAAATTAAATTTACTCGAGCTTAAGTAATTGAGATTATTTTGTATTTAATTAGCAATGGTAGGATAAACTTTAATTTTCCAGAGGTATCTATGTATCAAGTCTTTTAACGAAATATCTTTCTCCTCCAACAGCACCCCCCCCCCTTTTCCCACATCCCCCCTCCCAAGCCTATTTGCATATTCTAAATTAAAAAAAAAAACAGTTTATACTTTAATGACTGGCCATCTAGTTTAGTGCTTCCTGCTGCACATAACTCACCGGCGACAGGGTTCGTGCCCCATGGAGTTAAAAAAAATACTACATGAGAATATGAGCAGGAGCCGCACCAGTATATTGTGTAGGCTGTCGGCACCTTCCCTACCCCCACCCAGCCAACGGCTATTGTCTAGGCCTCATTAACCCGTGCAGAGGTCAGGCTTAGTCGCTAGCTTATTGTCTAGTCTCACCGGGATGGGACTGCCCCCCATTGTTCTCCTGCTCTTGAATCCACATGAAAATTTTTATTATATACTTTTTTTTGGTGTGACTTTATGATAAGGCAGCTTGATGCCTTAAGCGCGCTGGATTAAGGCACGACGAGGATTTATTTGACTTTCTCTGGGCCTCTAATGTGAATAATAATAATAAACATTGGCTCGCTCGGTTGCTTTGTTCATTCGCTTGCTTGTATGCTTCCTCTGGCTCACTTGCTTGCATGATTCCTCTGGCTCACTTGCTTGTATGCTTCCTCTGGCTCACTTGCTTGCATGATTCCTCTGGCTCACTTGCTTGTATGATTCCTCTGGCTCACTTGCTTGTATGCTTCCTCTGGCTCACTTGCTTGCATGATTCCTCTGGCTCACTTGCTTGTATGATTCCTCTGGCTCACTTGCTTGTATGCTTCCTCTGGCTCACTTGCTTGCATGCTTCCTCTGGCTCACTTGCTTGCATGCTTCCTCTGGCTCACTTGCTTGCATGCTTCCTCTGGCTCACTTGCTTGCATGCTTCCTCTGGCTCACTTGCTTGCATGCTTCCTCTGGCTCACTTGCTTGCATGCTTCCTCTGGCTCACTTGCTTGCATGCTTCCTCTGGCTCACTTGCTTGCATGCTTCCTCTGGCTCACTTGCTTGCATGCTTCCTCTGGCTCACTTGCTTGCATGCTTCTTCTAGCTCACTTGCTTGCATGCTTCCTCTGGCTCACTTGCTTGCATGATTCCTCTGGCTCACTTGCTTATATGCTTCCTCTGGCTCACTTGCTTGCATGCTTCCTCTGGCTCACTTGCTTGCATGCTTCTTCTAGCTCACTTGCTTGCATGCTTCCTCTGGCTCACTTGCTTGCTTTGTTCGTTCGTTCGTTTGCTTTCTTGCTTGCACTGCTCGCTGTAACCCTCTCACTTACCCTCGGCAATTACTCAATGCAACCACCACCACGTACTCACCCTCTACAGGCATCACACTCATCCTCTGCAACCTTCTCATTGTAACTACCACACTCACCCTCTGCCACCTCCACACTCACCAGGTTGCAGGCTCAAGCGAAAATCATTTGGTCGTTTCATGGTAAAATCTGCCTAGAGAAGGAATTATTTTGCATTGTTTATAAAGAAGCGAGAGGCTTATCTGAGCCATCAACAGAAGATATCTGTGCCACAAGAGGGAATACAAATTTGACCTGTAAACAACAAGTTAAATCAGCGAAACATATCCAGTATCAAATACTGTATCTCATCTTTTCCTCCAAAAATTTAAGTACTTATAGTAACTATTTGGTCCAGAGTAACAATATGTAATGATAGACCACCAGAGATTTGACTTTTGTAATATTGAATTTGGACAAACAGAAACTCTTTTAACCGTATCCTAAATATAGAACGTAACCTAACCTCTCCTAGTAATACTAGGCCTAATATGATATATAAGGTGCATATACTATATTAGGCCTAGGTACATATACATTTCTAGGCCTTGTGCTATATTAGGATCAATAATGTTTAACTTTGGGTTTTAGCTTTATTTTTGATGGACTCTGTCAAAAGTACAGAGTCCAGAGAAAAGTACAGAAATCAAAAGTACAACAAGTAAACTCTGTGGTGGTTCATCACTACATATTGGTACTTACGACCAAATAGTTGCTGTAAGTTGATTTTCGGAAACTGTAACAATAGTCTGAATTATTAAGGTTTGTCGAAGGAGGATGTCGAGGAGCTTAACGATACTGAGAAAAAACGCAATTTCAAAAGCTTCCAAAGGACTTGGGGATCAAGCCTATCTACCAATTATATTACAAGTCTTGCAAATGTCAAGGCCACCAATGCAGTTAAAGACTAGTATTAAAGGAAAGATCCGCACCATGCAGATGAAAGCAGCAGAGTTAAATGAAAGTTTTAAAGACTGTTATAAACAGGAAAGTATTTAATATCCATGGCCAGCTGAAGAACAATATATTATATAACCAAAGAAGCTTAACACAAGGTATACCCTAGTATCTAGAGCTTGAGCAGATACAAAATAAAATATCTGCTTGGATTGAGCAGATACAGCAGAGTAACAAGACACAAGACTACATGTAGACAATTTTAAGACAACATTTAGCCTAGTCTCAGATCAGGCCCAGCACCCGTTATAGCCTAGCACTAGGTACAACCTTGCATAATATATAAGGATATCCTAGCATCAAATATAATAAAATATGTTGGTGAACTGCGTGCGTTGAGGCTGTGTATTGAAGTCTGCTATATATCTGTCACTAGTATTGACAGCATGTTTGTACTGACTGGGTGTGATGGATGCCTCTGTGTTTGTCCTATTTGGGGTTTACGTTTCCAGAGTCTGGCTATATCTTGTTTGACACATCGGGAAAGTCAGTCAAATGTGCTGATTGCTATTTTACGGTTATTTTAATCATTACTATTAACACTACTTTCGTTGAGAAAATCCTACTTTCTGTATTCTGTAAAATATTTTGACTACTTTCTTTGTTACTGTTATGGTTAGCTGTTATGCAGGCCTAAATAACTCCTGTAGACCCAGCCCCCCACTCCAGCCTACGGCTGTATAAACTTTTTTTTTTTTATCTTTATTTAAAAAAATACAATATAAATTACATATACATAAGTGTTACAAGGTAATTATACATTACAATTCTTAGTGTACAAGTGTTTCAGTAGTACAGAACAAGATCTTTAAAAAAAAACTGAATGTTATACTTATTTACCTATAAACGATTTACAAAAATTGGAGAATAAATTTACATTAATACAGGGGAAATTATTACCTTTATATATATTTTATATAATTCTCAGTAAACTAGCTTAAACTCTGCTGTCCAAAGGTGTGTGTCTACTATAAGAAAATAAAAGCAAAAAAGACTACCTTTAACAAGTTAATCTATAAATAACTTCACTAATTAGTAACAAACACCTACAAAAATAAGCAATAATGGTACCACAGACGTTCCCATAATACATAATAGTTATCTGAATATAGGACTACACGATCAGTCCTTTTAAATCACATGTTGAAATGTGATTTAAAAGGAGACCAGCCCCCCCTTTCCTCTGGGAAAATCAACATTGCTCATGGCAGGCTTATAGCCGGATATGGTTGACTGAATCAATAAGGGCATATCGCTCATATTAATCAATATTTCCCTAATTTACCTATATAATATTTACATCTTAGCAGCAACTTGAACTTCATGAAAACGTTTGTGCAATTAACCACAACTAGCTGTTAGTTTACATACTCCTACAAACTCCTATTCTCTCTAAATAAATGTACATAATGTTATATGATTATCAAGGTAGGATTAATCGCTAAATTCTTCTATGTAAATAAGCAGAACCAAACTTAATGTAGAACATTCTTTTCATTCAAACTATAAGCCTAGCCGCGTGTTAATTTTTCACACAGCTTGATATCGTTATCTTTTATACCTCATATACGCAAGATGCTAACTTTGCATACAGCAAAGTGTCTTAATTAAAGACACCTTAGTAGTGTCTTTAATTAATCTCTCTCTCTCTCTCTACATTGCAAATTACATATGCAAATTGACATCTTTGGTTTCAAATTCCGTTATGGCTAGCCTAGTCATAACAATTGCTAATATTATTTTTATTATTACAGTCATATAGCGGTAATGAACAATAATTCTATGAAAATAAAATAATGATACTGGAAATAATACATTGAGACTACATCAGTACACCTACAGTGTAATACAGCAATAACCTAGCATGAATATGGTTGGAATACAGTAGCATATACAAATACAAAAAGAATAAAATGTGCAGCATATAAATACAATGTGGATGCAACAATACTAGGAAAAACATAATACAGTAGGGATATGTTAGAGCGACAGAGGAGAGTCGTTCTGAAGGAACAAATTTGCGAGGGAGTGTAATGGACAGGTAGAGAGCACTGCAACCATCGATACATATGCAAATTGACATGACGGCAAACATCCAGTAGGCTTTCGTTACACTGTCTCTCTCTCGTGTGTGTGTGTGTGTGTGTGTGTGTGTGTGTGTGTGTGTGTGTGTGTGTGTGTGTGTGTGTGTGTGTGTGTGTGTGTGTGTGTGTGTGTGTGTGTGTGTTCACCTAGTTGTGCTTGCGGAGGTTGAGCTATGCTCTTTCGGCCCGCCTCTCAACTGTCAATTAACTGTTTACTAACTACTTTTTTTTCACCTCACCACACACACCCCAGGAAGCAGCCCGTGACAGCTGACTTACTCCCAGGTACCTATTTACTGCTAGGTAACAGGGCCATCAAGGTGAAAGAAACTCTGCCTATTGTTTCTCGCCGGCGCCGGGAATCGAACCCGGGACCACAGGATCACACGTCCAGCGTGCTATCCAGTCAGCCACAGGCCCCCATATGTGTGTGTGTGTGTGTGTGTGTGTGTGTATGTGTGTGTGTGTGTGTATGTGTGTGTGTGTGTGTGTGTGTGTGTGTGTGTGTGTATGTGTGTATGTGTGTGTGTGTGTGTGTGTGTGTGTGTGTGTGTGTGTGTGTGTGTGTGTGTGTGTGTGTGTGTGTGTGTGTGTGTGTGTGTGGTGCTTTTTTAGGCTGAGCTCTCTAGGATCGCCTCAGCCGATCCTAGAGAGCAAGGATCGCCGAGTTCGATTAGATCATTTGGTTTCTCTGTAGTTTAAAATTTTTGGTTTACATATTTATCGAAAACACTTAAATCATAAATTGAATGAATGGTAACCACTAATAAAATCGTAAATAAATAACACCTAAAGAGCTGTAAACAGAAGAAAATGTATATATGCTCGTTAGCATTGTAAATGTGTGGCCACGTCTGTGGTAGAAAAAAAAAACAGGTACAACTTGGCACAAATGAATAAATTATATAACAGCATTGTTTGTTTTCATCCTAACTGTTTACATGCTGCCAGGTGTCAAAACTGAAGCAAAGAGGGTCGAAATTTTCCATGAAAATAAATTAAGGAGAGGGCGCAAGGTGTCTATAACAGTGACAGTTATTGTGGACAAGGAGTCGGTCTCTGGGAGAATTAAGCCTCTGCCAGGATGCCAAATCAACCCTTTAATAGCAGCTGGGCTCGGCCGATATTGCTGTTTTGTTGCCTCCTACTGGCACCCAGGGTGTTATTACTGAGTTACGGAGCACAAATTCCAAGACGGGCCAGTGCACCAGTGACCGTGTATGTATATATTATACATATATATATATATATATATATATATATATATATATATATATATATATATATATATATATATATATATATATAAGGAGGCATGCACGGAAGTCTATTTAATTTAGAACGTGTGTGAACTCACTTATTTGTGGCTGCAGGCTCGAGCTCCAACTCCTGGACCCCCTTTTCCGGCAGACGGATGGCTTATGTATTGACTCTCGACCTATCCTATCCTAGTACGGGCTCTCCATAGCCCGTGCTACTGGAAAGTCTTGTTTTGAACAGCTGAATCTTAAACAACATATCCTATCTACTTTTAAATTTCTACTGGGGTTGATTACTACATCCTGCTCATATATTTCATAACATCTTCCTACTAATCTTGCTCTGTAAATACTTCTGTGAACTGGTCGTATATTTAATGACAGACTAAAAGACCACAAAACAAGTTTTAATGCTACACACAGACAATATTATCTTTAGTCATATTAGAGGTTTTCTAAACTCGTTCTACAGACTAGTCTACTAAAATGTTTTCTGCCTCTACTCTTCACGTACGAAGTCTTGTTAAATCAGCTCTCGTATACAACATGCCCAACATGAACCTTAGTCCTCACTTTGTTACTGTTGACTCTTGTTCGTCTCAGTACATAGTTAAATGTGCTTAACTTTCTTAACAAACGTGATCCGGCTTAGCTTTAGTCCCTCTAAGTTCTCTTTTTTTCTTTCCCTTAAGTTGGTATCTTTTTTGTCTATTTCACTTTTTTTTTCCTTCGCCATTGTGATTTCTGCCGTTTTCATTATTCCTGTTAACTCCTATTATATACTTGAACCGTATCATATTTCACCTCACATTCTTAATTTAAATATGCTACCTTGATACTCTTTCTTCACAATATTCGATAATGGTCCAAAACTAGCCGAAATACATTTCTTATTTTTGCACCCAATAAAACATCCTATGTATTTTATATTATTTTTATTGTTTTATCTAACACATTTTTCTTACTACGATTACCTACCATGAGGTTGCCTTGAGATGATTTCGGGGCTTAGCGTCCCCGCGGCCCGGTCCTCGACCAGGCCTCCTCGTTGCTGGACAGGTCAACCAGGCTGTTGGTTAATGCCAGTTTTGTCACCAATAAATGAAAGGTAATGTATATCGCAGCCAAAAATATCATCTGGAGAAAATCATCTTCTCTTAATCATCCTGATGAAATAATTCTCATAGAAATAAACCTTGTATTCTACAAATCCACAAGGGCCGTTACCTTACCTTGAGGTTACCTTGAGGTGCTTCCGGGGCTTAGCGTCCCCGCGGCCCGGTCGTCGACCAGGCCTCCTGGTTGCCGTGACGAGGGTACGAACCTACGTCCGAGAGGATCCCAGACGCTGCCTTAATCGACTGAGCTACGACATGGTAAAAAGAATTGCAACCGGGAAATCATCCTGATTTACCAACGGTTCCTGCAGCCTCTCCGAGACACAAACTAGGGTTTTACGCAATTCTTTCCTTTCCTTGTATTCTAATTTTATTGTCAGTTTTACCTGTGATACAACATGTCCAATACATAGATAATTCTTTAGTTGTTCTATACATCAAACTTAATTTAGTTTAATACATTAATAATACATAAGTAACATGTTTGATGTTCAATAACACATCAGTTGTTCTGCACATCAATATTATATTACTTTGGTGAAGCAAGACAAATGTTGATAACTTATACAAAATACCAAATTATATATTCCAAAGGGGGATTATATGATACTTGGTAAGGGGTCCACACTAACCGAAACATCGCCATTTTCCCTTCTTCTCACACATGAGGGCTGGATTTAGTTGGATTAATTTTCAGCTCCGTTATTTTTATTTATTCTCTCTGTATGCCATCCCTAAGAAACTATCCATTAAACTGAACAATGCCAAAAAAAATCCCATAAGCTTACTTAATCCGCAATAAACAAATATAAGCTGGATAATACATTAAAACAAACGTGATATCCATGGTAAAACAAACACACACAGACCACAGAAAAAGGCTCCTTGCTCCTCCAATATTCACTTGTTGCCTGTTTACAAACGTAGCTGATATTAGCACTGGCTGGCTTATGTACAATGCATGCAATATAATCTGCCGTGTTTGTCTGTTTGTTCACGACTTCACTTGCTTGTTTTGGGGCGCGCATCGCTTTTGAATGTTTAGGCATCTCGTACGTGTGTGTGTGTGTGTGTGTGTGTGTGTGTGTGTGTGTGTGTGTGTGTGTGTGTGTGTGCGTGTGTGTGTATGTGTGTGTGTGTGTGTGTGTGTGTGTGTGTGTGTGTGTGTGTGTGTGTGTGTGTGCTCACCTAATTGTGTTTGCGGGGGTTGAGCTCTGGTTCTTTGGTCCCGCCTCTCAACCGCCAATCAACAGGTGTACAGATTCCTGAGCCTATTGAGCTCTATCATATCTACACTTGAAACTGTGTGTGTGTGTGTGTGTGTGTGTGTGTGTGTGTGTGTGTGTGTGTGTGTGTGTGTGTGTGTGTGTGTGTGTGTGGCGCGTATGCATGGGTATGTATGTCTGTTTTAACGATTGCGTTGGATTGTGTGTTGATATTTTATCATGCTTGTCTCTGAGCTTGTCTTTCTGTTACAATTTTTGTTGAGTGTTTTCGAGTGTTTGTATCAATTATGTCGGATGATCACGTTTGTGTTCTACTGTGTTTGCACTACACTGTTCTGTGATTCTGTTAAGGGCACGAAAAGATGCGTTTGCGTGTTTCTCTAACTGCAAATGAATTTACGAATTTAAAGTGTTTACACCCCCTTCATGTTTTGGTAATTTAGAGTGTAACTGCGTGTACCGATGCCATGTTGGTCTATATGCTTGCTTGCATGCAAATGATTACACACATTTATAATTGCTTGTCTGTAACAGACGGTAATTGCATGTGTATTTGTAATTAACGTATACCATTATGAAAACATGTGTATGTGTACAGGCATGTATGGATTTATGTATATGCTTTAAAGCACGTATATATATGTATTAATGTATGTATCTGCGAATCGAGATAATGAGAGTAATTATTATATCTCAGCAGGTATAATGATACCAGAGGGAGAAAGGTTGTTGAATCAGTCACTTCTAATGTCACCAATACATGGTGAGAAAGACCCAGAGGAAATGACTAGCCAAGCAATAGTTACACTAACAGTACAGTTGCCTGCAGTCATTATATTCCCTCTATGAAGGCTGTTCACTCTGCGTAGGTATCCACTCAACCACGAGTGGATACCTACGATGTGTGACCAAGTACGACGGCTGTTGACTGCACTCGGATGCAAACTTACTCTTTTACTACAAAAGCAATGATGCTAATAGACAGTCTCCGTGGTGTAGTGGTAAGACACTCGCCTGGCGTTCCGCGAGCGCTATGTCATGGGTTCGTATCCTGGCCGGGGAGGATTTACTGGGCGCAATTCCTTAACTGTAGCCTCTGTTTAACGCAACAGTAAAATGTGTACTTGGATGAAAAAACGATTCTTCGCGGCAGGGGATCGTATTCCAGGGACTTGCCCGAAACGCTACGCGTACTAGTGGCTGTACAAGAATGTAACAACTCTTGTATATATCTCAAAAAAAAATAATCAAAGACAACATTTTATGAGTATTAACTATTAAGGTTAATATTAAGGTTAATATTAACTATTAAGGTTAATTAAGGTTAAGGTTAGTACGTGCTATAAATAGAAAGCGTAAAGAAAACTCAAGGGAAGCAAAAAAGAAAACAGATGAGAAAGTAAAAAAAGCATTATAATAGAAAGTGTAAAACAGGAATAATTAACAGGGCCCAACGGAAGGCGCCTTCTTACGCCTTATGCCAGTTTCTACTTTATTTACATTCACTTCCTCAGAAAACGGGGAAAAACCTCTTTATATGAAGGTGGACTGTGACTTTTCAACTCCACGGAATACTAAACAATATACTTTTATCTTTAAATAACTCTCTATACGAGCTTCGTAAGTGATCCAAGCGGAAAATTCGAACGTTTTAATTCCAAACTTTCTTTTAGTTGAGTAATATCATATATATTTTTTGTTCGCATTTTTTCACATCTCAAAAAGGACGTAACGAGGTGGAATCACAATGCGTTAAAGAACTGAGCAATTAGGTCTTCAAACCAGTGATTCAGAGCTCGCTACAGTAACAGTTTTGCAAATTGCGTCTAGCGAGGCTGCGTCCAGCAAAGGTGCGTCCAGCGAAGGTGAGTCCAGCGAAGGTGCGTCCAGCTAAGCTGCGTCCAGCGAAGGTGCGTCCAGCGAAGGTGAGTCCAGCGAAGGTGCGTCCAGCGAAGGTGCGTCCAGCGAAGGTGAGTCCAGCGAAGGTGCGTCCAGCTAAGCTGCGTCCAGCGAAGGTGCGTCCAGCGAAGGTGAGTCCAGCGAAGGTGCGTCCAGCGAAGGCGAGTCCAGCGAAGGCGAGTCCAGCGAAGGCGAGTCCAGCAAAGGTGCGTCCAGCAAAGGCGCGTCCAGCGAAGGGGCGTCCAGCGAAAGCCATCAGGTATTGCAGGCGTCTTTGTACTATTAATGTTATACTAGACTAATGACATCTGGCGATGTTTACTCTACGATCGACCATTCACTACTGGCGTGTCTCCTCATTTGCACACCCACAATGGTACACTCAACTACGCCGGAAGAAACTGTAGTTCTTACTACTCGTTTCCTAGTACTGCGGACGCTCCTTCGCTGGACGCACCATTCGCCAGTCATTTAATCACCTGTGTTGGCGCATTGAACCCGATGAATTTTCGGGAGCCATGCATTTTTTACTACCATGATCATTTATACAGCTACAGTCTCCTTGTTCACGGCCACGCTCGACGAAGGGGGAAGGGGGGTAGGTAACACAGTACCTTCTGCTAGTGATGGAGGTACACGGTATCCCCTGCTCGTGACAGGCGCGGGTACAGGTACCTCCCTCGTGACAGGGGCAGGTACATGGTACCTCCTCGTGACAGGGGCGGGTACATGGTACCCCCCATCGTGACAGGGGCGGGTACACGGTACCTCCCTGCTCGTGACAGGGGGTTACACGGTACCCCAGCGTGGCCTGGGAATTGACTCATCAATAACGCAGTATTACGCAGTAAATCGCCTGCGTCCAGCAATACTCTTGACACCTCGACTGGGAGGGTAGTAACACTGGTACTCTGCGCCAGGGACACCACAACGACCTGGTACTCTACGCCAGGGACACCACAACGACCTGGTACTCTAAGCCAGGGACACCACAACGACCTGGTACTCTACGCCAGGGACACCACAACGACCTGGTACTCTAAGCCAGGGACCCCACGACGACCTGGTACTCGACGCCAGGGACACCACAACGACCTGGTACTCGACGCCAGGGACACCACAACGACCTGGTACTCTACGCCAGGGACCCCACGACGACCTGGTACTCGACGCCAGGGACACCACAACGACCTGGTACTCTAAGCCAGGGACACCACAACGACCTGGTACTCTAAGCCAGGGACACCACAACGACCTGGTACTTATGAAGTAAATCCCAGTGGGTGTCCCTGAACTCAGACAGTCAGTCCCAGGATGCCGAGGGACAGAGGCTTAGGACATCATCTGGGTGCTGGGAATCAGGACATATGCTAGAAACGAGACAGGAATATTATCTAGGAATCCTAGTTTATGACCGTGTGATCTCGCTGCTCCCCACAATAATCAATGATAATGATAAGCGAATGATAATTGTAAATCTGTACTATCGGAGAGAGTGTATGTCTGTTCGAAGTCGGAGGCTATACGCTTTGGGCAAGCCTTACCCATAGGGGGAGGGGACCCAGGCCCTGCCGGGTACCCCCTAATAAAGGAAGGGAGGAGGGGGCTAGGCGGGGAAATGAAGGGGAAGGGGGAGGGGGAGGGGCGGATAGGAAGGGGTGGATAGGAAGGGGAAGTGGGGAGGCACAATCCTACAACCTACATCCTACCAGTGTTATAGCATGCAGCGTCACAATAAATTATATCGATGAAGTATAGAGATTTTCTGCAAAATACATTCCATAATTGAGAGAACTGAGCTAAGTCGGTAGACTGACGGAACTGAAGCTTATGTCACTTGCGGTGAGGAAGAAATCTGAGAGAACGTGATACAGATATACAAAATATTTAGGGGAATAAAGGCAATGTTTAAGTAGCAACTGGACGTTAGGACATGCAGATCCTATATGCACAGTTGACCCACAGGGACGTTAAGAATGATATCTAACGAAGGGGGCAGCAAATTGAATGATTAACAAGGAATAACAGAAGATGGTACATCCTACCCAAATTTTGAAAGAAAAGACAGAATGAAGAAGTCGGATCTCACTGCATACGAACAAAGACAGTTGAAAATGCGAGGGCTCAGGAGATGAAACTCGGTCTTGGAAACTGTCAGGCAAGATACACACTGTGAATGTTATTATTTCTGTTGTTTCTACCGGCATTTTGGTCATTAACATTATCAATTTAAAAGGGTACCCTCACACACACACACACACACACACACACACACACACACACACACACACACACACACACACACACACACACACACACACATGTTGTGGTGGCCTGATAGCTGAGTGGACAGCGCTCTGGACTTGTAATCCCAGGGTCCGGGTTCGATCCCCGGTGATGGCAGAAACAAAATGGGCAGAGTTTCTTTCACCCCGATTCCCCCTGTTTCCAAGCAGTAAATAGGTTCCTGGGAGTTAGACAACTGTTACGGGCTGCTTCCCAGGTGTGTGTGTGGAGGTGGAAAAAAAAATAGTCGTTAGCAACAGTTGAGAGGCGGGCTGAAAGAGTCAACCCCCATAAGCACAACTAGGTGAATACACAGTTCTTGTACGTATCTCGACAAGCCTCGTCGACCACCCGGCCAGTTGCCTGGTCCAACCCAGACCAACTAATTTCCCAGCAGACATTCCTTCCTTTTATATTCTGTTCCATTTTCTCTTTCACACAAAAGTTAAGTGTGTCCGCTCAATCTTGTGGAAGTCATCTCTCAGGGCAGCCTGTCCCACATTGTAGAGGGAGGGAGGGAGGGAGGGTGAGAGAGACGGAGAAGGGGAGGGAGAGAGTGAAGAAGGGAGGGAGGGTGAGAGAGACGGAGAAGGGGGAGAAGAGTGAAGAAGGGAGAGAGGAAGGGATTGCAATTTTACCTCCCACTCGCCTTCCTGTATTCGTTTTGTAGCTTTTATTAATATTATCTAAATAAAACAGAACGTCTGTCTGCGCAAAGCAGGACTGACGTCTGGGGCTAGTCTCACTCAACTTTCCAAGCTGACACACTGGGGTATGTGGGTGTAATACGCTAGTTGCTGTCGGCCCCTGAGCTACGCAATACAAAATATAGTCATCTAAAGCAATCCCCTGGGAATTTGAAATGCCGAAATCGTGGTGTATATATATATATATATATATATATATATATATATATATATATATATATATATATATATATATATATATACTGAGTTCGTACTCAGTGAAACGTCTTGTCCACTAAGATCTTTTACTTGTAAGGTGCTTTCCGCTACATTTATTTGTAGCCAACCATCTCAAGTCTTCCTCCCAACAAACGACAACTTTATTTTGCCCTTATTTGCTGATGTGGGACCGGCAATGATGCCAGACCACGTCTCTCTGCAATCCATATTTTTGTTGAGCCTCCACACGCTGAATAAGAATCACCGGATGAGTTCAAGACCTGCTATCTTGTCCTGGTAAACACAAGATAGCCGTAGGGTGTGGGAAAAGCAAAGAAGGTGCTATCTTTGAGGTATGGGTCCTGTGGTCTTGTAACAGATATCCCTTCCTACTCACGCTTAACCCACATGAAGAAATGACGCAAGATATAAGGATATAACCCAAAGATAAGAAGAATATTGGAGACGATGAGTCTCAATAACGTGGCTGAAGAGGTGATATCCAATTCACATATCTGAAAATAGATTAACGATGACGTTTCGGTTCGCCCTGAACCATTACCCACAAGTCGACTTGATAATGGTCGAGGACGAGCCAACACGTCATTGCTTCATCTTCAAATGTGTGGGTTGGGTGTGATCATTGTGGTAATGTGGCCTGAATAATTTTCTTATTTATCGTTCTATCAAACGCCACTTTTAACGACCCATTGGGTCACTGGACAGCCACAGCGCGGGAAGACGGTACTCCGTAGGAAATGCCACTGAACATTCGACAAAACAACTATCAAATTAATCTTTAATAAAGCTAGGCATACACATTACATGGGAAAGAGAGATAGAGTGAGAGAAGAGAGAGAGATGAAATACTGGAGATGGAGAGAAAGCGTGAATTAGAGCGCTCTCTCTCTCTCTCTCTCTCTCTCTCTCTCTCTCTCTCTCTCTCTCTCTCTCTCTCTCTCTCTATTTGCAACTATTCCTGTATATGTTAATTTTAACGAAGATAAATTACCTATGGCATCCCCTTTCACCCACAACAGGATTCACCATTGTTCATGCTTTGTAACAATTTTTTTTTTTTACAAAACTCAACTAGAAGTGCAAATCTGATTACAAAGGGAGAGACATTTGACCCAGATTCTCACTTTTTATTCATTTTCAAAACAAATAATAGTTCTGTTCGCCCTATAATCCTGGTCACAGCGAATAGCCTATTCACAAATTCCAACTTATTAGTGTAAATATTTTCACGGCACAAAACGGGTGATAATAAATGATTTTGCTAAAAATGCCACGATATTGAATACTGATAATTAAAAACTTCAATAATAACGGTTTAATGTAATATTTAATTTAATTCCCGTTGTGTTGGACAGAAATTTTGCACTTAAGCCTTATAGAATAACCCCCCGTAGGATCTAACTAACCCCAGGATGCAATCCACAACAGTTATCTAACACCCGGGTTAGACAACAACAGTTGTCTAACCCGAGACTAATTTATAATAATTTACTGATAAGTGAAAGGAAACGGTCTCCGCTCGGGGATCGAACCTGGGATCCTGAACTGTGGGCGAGGACTTAACTATCAATACAAATTGTATCACAAATGCAATCACTGAGAGGAGTGTCGAGGAAATACACACAGACTTTGTAATGCAAGCCCCTTGGGACTCCCTGCCAGCAGCCTCAGTTATCCTCACAGACCCAGAGTAGGTGGACCTCGGCTGGCCAGTTATACACCTGTTTGCCTCACTCAATAAATATATATAGAAGCGACTACTGAGTCTACATTCTACCCGAACAAGGCAAACGAATAGGATCACGAATCTTAAAAGGAAAAAAGAATCAGACTAATCCGTTATGCAACATTTCACAGACGAGTATAGAAGCAAACTTGGTATCTGATAGCTTCACATACTTCACAGACTGATCAGTAGGCCAGCCGAGACAAGAATCCAGAGCTGCAGTTAAGGAGGCAGGGAATTCTGAAGTTAATTGGAGACTCTCAAACAGGTGTTCAACTTACCAGAGATGATAATCATTCAAAAGTCTTTAGAACATATTCGTGCTGAACACTGAGAACATGTTGTTGGTGTTCATGTTACTAAACATAAAGATTCCAGAAATGCCACTGAAACCTTGCAACAAGAACGCATACATTGTAACTGGGGGCGGGGGGGGGGGGGGGGAATAGCTTTATTTTGTCCATTACCCCTGCCCCCAGTTAGCTATTCTAGAATTTCCCCAAAGTTCCAGCTACAACCTCCCTAGTTCAACACCTTGTAACCTAGGCATTTGATGACCTATTTATCACGACTACAAGGCGTAGGAACTTGGTCAGCTACTCGCAAACTCTAGAGAACTCTAGAACATTTCACTGCCACGAATGCATTAAAGTAACGATGGGAAACACGTGAATAATGAAGTAATGAGTCAAGGTTTGGGGTAGGAGAGGAGGGAGGGATAGATGGGAGGGGTCAGGAGTGTGGTCAGGTGAAAGGGAGAGTGGGAGAGAGGCGGAGGAAGAGAAGGGAGTGGGGAGTGAGTAGGAAGTAGTGGTAAAGGTAGATGGGTAGATAAGTAGAAGTAGAAATTGCTACCATCCATTCTACTCAGTACATACAAAACAAGGAATGGAACTTGTCTGTATCACAAAATTGAAAAGTTCATGCACCAACTCTAACCATGAACTCCTAAAATCCGTAAACTCAGAGGCTCTTTCGCCTCAACTCACAAAGCTCTAGGGGCTTCCAAGCATATCCCAAGCATACAGATATATACATACATATGTATGATATTGATGCAATATCATGTATATTGAACAAATCCACAAGGGCCGTGACGAGGATTCGAACCTGCGTCCGGGAGCATCCCAGACACTGCCTTAATCGACTGAACTACAACAGGGTAAAAGAGTTAGTGTGATCTCTGTGTGTCATGTATATATTGTATAATATATACATTATACAATATATAAAGCATGATATTAAAACACATACACAACAGAATGAAAGTTATTGTGCTGGTGAGGAGTATTTCAGAACTCGGGGGACTCGAGTCTCACACATCTTAACATCACAACAAAAGTCTTAGTAGTATAGTCTGTTCTCTCGACTTGCTACTCCGTAAAAAAAAGTGCAACTGGTTTACCTATCAGAAACATACCAACCCAAGCCACCTATCTAACCTATTGACGCCAATGCTTGGAAAAACGTAATTACTACGGTGCTTTATTATTTATAATACATAGCATTATAACGGATTGATCCATTCCGTTAAAAAATGCGTCGTATTATATGCAAGGCTGAATTATTTACTGTGACGCTCGTGGAGGACACGGCTTATTGTTGCACCGTGTGAACCCCTTAAGTGTTTATCAATATGTATGTTCAAGACGCAAGTCATGCTTAAAAACAGAAAAAATCGGAGGTCAAACAGAAAAATTGTACATCAGACAGAAAAAAATAGGACATAAGACGTAAAAATCGGACGCCAAACCAAGTTCGCCTTAATTCGTTTACATACTTCAGTAATTAACCTGCACCCACCTGCATTGCTGCCGATAGCTAGCCCCCCCATTTTATTTTGTTTGTTTGTCCTTGCTTCTCGGGTTCAGCTTTTAGCTTTTATCACTTGTACATGTACACACCACTTGCTTGTTTACAACAGCAACAGACTTACCTGGAGGTCGTAGTTTAGGAAGGGAAGGGAATTGAAGACTTCCCATCGATGGCACAGCTCAACCGAGGTCGGAAGCCTAAAGTTTCTTCCATGATTAGTGACGAGAAAATGTGACTTGTTACCTGCAATAGTTACGAGCACACTCATCAAATCGCCCTGCGATATGTGAGCGCGTCCTCGTCGTAAATTATGACTTGGACTTTGGATTTTGGCCAAGGTATCTCTGATGTATGTATGTATGTCTTACAAGGACTGCTGTTTGCCAGGAGTTCCTGTTTACAGAACTGTTTAGATGGCAGTGCAGGAACGCGGTCATTGTTTACCGATGATAAAATTTGCTCCTTACTGAAACAGGATTCAGACAAAGAATTTTCAGCAAATCCTCCGGTTTTCAATTTGCAATATTCAGACGCCGTGAACTTAAGTGGAACGGATAATCTCTTGGAGAATACCCAACATGCAAATCAGTATTTTCCGCTGCAGTTCATACTAAGACTGAATATTTTAGAATTTATAGGAGGCCGACAACTCCTTTCCAGGAGGAAATATCACGTCAACGTTAAACAATACTCCTAACTACACAATCACAACTGCACCTTAACCACCACCACTCACAACTCCAGCACCGATCACAGCCTTAGCGCCACTTGCTCCACACAATCAAGCCGCAATCCGAGCCAACCCATTCCTCTGTGACACAACACAATGAAACATTGCCTTCCCATTTTTCTTAGATTATCGTACTGGTGGGAACGAAAACAGGGTCGGTTAGAGTGGGGGACACGTAATGGGGGGGGGGGGGGGGGAGGGGGAGTGGTTATAGGAGGGTGGTTGCAGTTGGGGAAGAACTATGGTGCGACCTTTGTGATGGTGGTTTGATGGTTGAGGGTGGTGATGAACGTATCAGCCTGCCGAAGTTACTAAGCTTCTGGTTAGGGAAAAGCACTTCAAATTTGAGGTTCTACAAGTTTTAGTTTAGTTCATTTATTATGCACCCCATACCCATCTTGTGGGCGGTAGTGGAAAGGGTTACAGAGGCACATAATGGGCTCAGGGACTGAACACAATTCATTTAGGTTCTACAAATCGTGAGAAGCCTCATCAATAAGGCTCCATAGAATATTAGTTGTTGATAGCTACAAATAATGAAACCCAATTTAGGGTCTGAGGCCGTCGACTTCACCCCATTTGAAATTATTTATTTTGATTATTCATTCTAGAATATAATTTCAAATGGAGTGAAACCGACGTCCCTAGACAAATAATTGGACTTCATTATTCACAGAGAACAAAAAGGACTACTGATTTAATATTCAAAAACAGACCCAATAAACAATACAACCATCTCCAAAAAAAGCAAGAGAGAGGTTTATACCAACTGATATAAACGTGATATATATTTATATATATACCAATTTACATGCCCCAATGAAAGATATCACCTTCGATCTACCTACTGTATACCGTTATAACTCAAGCAAAGAGATATTGGGCAGCAGTTGCTTCTAGAATCCTTCCTTATTGTTAATCTATTCCTTACAGATTAACATTCAGTGTGATGTAGTGGCTAAAGTACTAGATATGCGGAGGTGTATGAAGCGCCTAGCTGTCTGGGTTCGAACCCTTCACGAGGATGAGTTTTCTGATATACAGTATATAACTTGGGGTCCATTCAAGTCTTGTCGCATATATATATATATATATATATATATATATATATATATATATATATATATATATATATATATATATATATATATATAAGGCCCCCGACAAAACAATCATTCTTTTAATTTGTAAAGTTGAAAAAAAGCGATTGATAATCACATGAGTGGGATTGGTTGACATAGTAGTAACTGCATGGAATAGAACAATATGCCTCTTGTAGATTCTATTAGTGCTATGGCCTTCAAACTTCATGTTTGGCAGGCAGCACAAAATGTTTCCAATGTAGTCTATCCATCCATCTAGATTGTTTTCTAGATTTTGTTTTGTTTTTTGATATCCATCTAGATTGTTTTAACCGTATGTAAGTGACTGCCCCGTGTTCGTGCTATTTGCACAGCTACCTTTACTTTTTAGAGTAATTGACGCTATATTTTATCAAAATTACGTAGCACTTCATGAGTCTGCCGAATGCGCGCCCAGAATTGCTATCTCTTCATAGATAGAATCCGGTATTAAATTTATAGCTAACCTTACCTTTACAAATACAATTTTCTCTTGGAGACACAAGACAGAAAACGAATTAGGTATAACTAAAATAAATCTACAGTTTGAGCATTATCAATAAATTTATTAACGCTTCTAGAATTATTAACTATTCGGTACTAATAAATTACAGTTGTGGAGCAGATATTATACTCTTTAAATTCTAACTAAAGATATAATCTTATATAAAAAAAATCTACACTCCCTAGCATTAATGTACCCAATTGAAAACTATATTATTAGCCTACCCTTCAAATTTAACATGAAATATTTGTCAGCTGATGCGGTCACTATGATCATTGGCTTTACAAAAATATTAATACAAAAAACTACATTATAAACTGTAATAGAATATCTATTTTCATAAACAATTATTATTATTATTATTAATTTCAATGCATAATTACCAATTAGTATGATAATAATACTAATACTAATAATAATAATAATAATAACTTGTATTCACAAAAATGTGTGTACAAAGAACAAAAGAGTAATGTACAATTGTAGGGAGCAGAGTTACACATTCCATTAAAACCATTATTACACAAAGCGTTTCGGACAAGTAATAGGTTACCACTAAGACTATTTACCACAAAAAGTTACGTGAGGCTAACCGCATCCTTCTGTTTTCCAACCTCAGACAGACATTATCTCTTATATATATATATATATAGATTTGTGTGGGTGGATATGAATAGATGAGACCTCATACAGGCCAATGAGCCTTCTGCAGTTTGCTTTATTTCCGAGTTCAATGGCTAATAAAGCAGACGACGAAGTTTAAATGTAACAAAACTATACAATTCAATTGAAAAGAAGTTGGGAACAGCCCCCCAGGACAGGGAAGAAAACGAATGGGTTCATCACAATACAAAATTATTACAATAATGTATTCATTCTTAGAAATATTCAGTTTTTAACCAGATGACTGGCAACTAAATTAGTAAATCAATAAATAATAATAAATGTTTATTTAGGTAAGGTACATACATACAAGAAATTTTTACAAAGATTGTTTGACTTATAGATAGAGCTAGTACATACAATGCCTAAAGCCACTATTACGCAAAGCGTTTCGGGCATGAATTGATTTACATGATTGATTGAGTAAACATGATTTACACTCATTCATTTACTCTGTCTCACAATTACAGATGACCGACAGTCTGCTTTGCTGTCTTCACCCGGGATGACGATAACCTTCATTGTAAACAGATACAGACGATGCCAGAAACGCTAGAATCCCTACGGATGACACAGCGTCACCCTCCACGTGTCACGCAGGGTGACACTGACACGTCACCTCCACGTGTCACGCAGGGTGACACTGACACGTCACCTCTACGAGTCACTGCGACACAAAGGTTTTCCCGGGATATTTCAGCGTGGGTACTATAAGCCTCAGGCTGGCCCGCTCTGTGCTGCTCATATGAGCAGGAGGCGGTGGTTGGGTGTTTATAACTGTTGTTGCTTTCAGTGAGGTTGTGCTCGACGTTTAGTTACGACTTATTGGTTGTTAAACCTCATGGGTAATATTTGATTTGTAATTTAGCATTGTAAATAGATAATTCTTCAGCATTTATACCCTTATAACCTTTGACAGCATCTATCCTTTAACTATTATCCACCTTCCTCTACATTACCTTCCCTTGCGTCATGCTCCATTCCTTTGCACCCTATCCTATCGCTTGTCTCACACTTTTCTCGTTTATTTCATCCTACCCTCTATTCCCTCATCTTCCCTCATCTCTTCTCTTACCTCACTCTTCTCACTTGCTTCACCATCCCTCCCGTCTCTCATCCTCTTCTCTCTCACCCTTTCCTCTCCTTCTCTCACCCTTTCCTCTATACCCCTCAACATAGGGGGTGTGTGTGTTTGTGTGTACACATGTCTATATATGTATGTTGGAGGGAACCCAAGTGACTAACCCTCGTTTCAATAAAGCACCAGCTGCTCTCATCTTCATCAAGTTTACACAAGATTATTCACACACACACACACACACACACACACACACACACACACACACACACACACACACACACACACACACACACACAAGCAACTGTCACAAACGCTTTGGCTCTCTCGCCGGGTCTCTGGGTTCATTAGCTGAAGAGGCCGGTATATCTGGAGTGACTGACAGATCTTTAATCATTGATTAAAATACCTCCTAGTGCTTTAGGGTTCATAAACGGTTAAATAAAGCTAAACAAAAAAGCCTCCATGATTAAGGAAAGATGTACAGGTTTCGTCAATACGTAACGAACAGTCCTAACTACTGAAGTCGGGTGAATTGCTTACGGCATACCGTGTGGCTCAGTGTTTATGTTTCAGAAAGTCGGGAGAACTGCGTCCCACGGACAATACGGCCCGACCGAAATGGGGGTCGAACCTAAATTCTTGCACAAAGATTAATATGCTATAGAAGAAAAGGTCTTTATCATGGCTGAGAGGAGTGTACACCTGTCACCTGTCTGTGAGTTCCAGGCCACCTGTTACCTGTCTGTGAGTTCCAGGCCACCTGTTACCTGTCTGTGAGTTCCAGGCCATCTGTTACCTGTCTGTGAGTTCCAGTCCACCTGTTACCTGTCTGTGAGCTCCAGTTCACCTGTCTGTGAGCTCCAGTTTAGCTGTCACCTGTCTGTAGGTTCCAGTGCACTTATTGTACAGTATCTGGGTTACGCTTTCTATTATTTTAGTGATAGATGGTTTGTCTCTGTTAGTGTAGCTGTCAGTCTCTTTTTCCTCGCGTGTGTCTATCAGTTTATATTTCAGTATATCTATGAGTGCCATTCAGTGTGTGGGTGTCACTGGCTTTCAGTGTTTATGAAGCTAAAATGAATATTTTCAACCTTAATTTCAGGTTATTTACATCCATACTGGGTGAACCGTACAGGATTTACAGGTCTTTTTTAGACTTTTTTATTTTGTATTTCTGCTTTACTTTCAATCTTTCAGCAAGTGAAACGCATGTTGAATTGGGTTTAGGAAGGTGATTGACTTGGCAATCAAAAACATTACATATTTCGGTCCTGAAAAAACGTTCCTAAGTATGTATGGGGTTCACTGTCCCTTTGTAAGTGAAGGTAAAGTGAGTTTGAAATATCAAGTGAGTTTGAGATATTGGGTAAGATCCGAGTTGAAATCAATAAAAACTCCCAAGCCAGTCCCAGTTCTCGCTATACAGGACAAAGTCATAACACCACGTTGACCAGACCACACACTAGAAGGTGAAGGGACGACGACGTTTCGGTCCGTCCTCCTGGACCATTCTCAAGTCGATTGTGCACAATCGACTTGAGAATGGTACAGGACGGGCCGAAACGTCGTCGTCCCTTCACCTTCTAGTGTGTGGTCTGGTCAACATACTTTAGCCACGTTATTGTGACTCATCGCCTTCGTAACACCACGTCTACAATGTTTTACAACTGAATTTGTGTGCTTTAGATCATGAGCAATTGCAATGTTTCTCCGCACTTTCCTCTACCCCCTCAGTCTGGCCATGTTAACCCCCAGCCCATCCTCCTGTTATGGTAGTACTTACAGGAAGGTTGAGGACCATAGTACATGTACCGACGTACAGTGCAATTAGAAAGAAGAAATCGGTACTATTGATTTTGGACAAACCGGAAAACGATTTTCAACTTATGTTGCAAATGCAAATTAAACTAACCTAATCTTCCTAGGCCTAATACATGCTATCTGAAGCCTAATGTAGTACATATGTGTGCTATACTAGGCCTAGGAATATTTAAAGAATATTTGAGAGGCGGGCTCTTTCGGCCCGCCTCTCAACTGTCAATCAACTGTTACTAACTACTAATTTGTTCACACACACACCCAGGAAGCAGCCCGTAACAGCTATCTACCTCCCAGGTACCAGGTAACAGGTTATCAAACAGGGTATACGTAACAGGGGCATCAGGGTGAAAGCAACTCTGCCGGCCCCGGGAATCAAACCCGGGCCACCAGATTACGAGTCCCACGTGATGTCTACTCAGCTACCAGACCCCTGTGTGTGTGTGTGTGTGTGTGTGTGTGTGTGTGTGTGTGTGTGTGTGTGTGTGTGTGTGTGTGTGTGTGTGTTGATGCACGTGCGTGTAGCTGGCTGGAATGCCTTGCTTGTTTACTTCATCTAAAGTATTTATCTCTGCCAGGTGAAACATTTTTGTAACCGGATTTATTTATTTATTTATTTACTGATCAAATATTTCTTAGTTCATGGCTTCGACTTATCCTCCTGTTTAGACAGTACTTTTTGTAGCTATGTGGACCATCGTACATACATAGACGCAATTGACTATTCACTTTAAACTATAAACTAGACTATAACAAAATTCACTTTATAGAGTCCCCAAAAAATTAAGCTAAAAACCAAACTTGAATATTTCGAGGCCTAGTATAACACGTACGTACTATATCAGGCCTTAACGTGTATCAGGCCTAGGAAAGTTAGGTTGCAAAAAAAAATTACATCAGTTAAAAAAAAAAAAATCCGGTTTGTTCAAATTTAATAGTCCCGATTTCAACTATCTAATTGCCTTTTAAGTCAACAATCGTCCTCATCGTCACTATAAGTACTCCTTAAGCAGTGGGAATATCTAGCTATCTAGATATCCAGCCCATAACTAACTGGATATAACTATCCAGCCCATTTACACATAAATAGGCTGGATAGTATACATAACCCCATTCGTCCTCTATTAAATTCTCTTTTGCCTCCTTGTTTTGTCTTCTCATTCTTTCCAAATTTGTAATTTCTATTGCTTTCATTTTTCTCTGTCTTTACACGGCTCTTCTATGGTTATGGTTTGTTTCAGTTTTCACTATATATATTTGTTTTATTTTACAAAAGATTTTTTTTATCATCCATGTATTTGATTAAACTTTGTTCTGTTGGAATATTTTTTTGAGGAAGGAGGGAAGTGGTGGGTTGGGGTGTGGAGTGGAGCCTTAGACAGAGAGACAGACAGACATATATACAGGTATATATATATATATATATATATATATATATATATATATATATATATATATATATATATATATATATGTATATATATATATATATATACATATATATTCTTTTATAAACTTATTATTTTATATATATTCTATAGATATATATAATAATATATATATGATATATATATATATATATATATATATATATATATATATATATATATATATATGAGTGATATATATATATATATATATATATATATATATATATATATATATATATATTATTATATATATCTATAGAATATATATATAAAATAATAAGTTTATAAAAGAATATAAAATATAGAAGACAAAGTTTATTAACTTGGGCTGGACGGTAGAGCGACGGTTTCGCTCTACCGTCTCTACAGGTCGGAGTTCAATCCCCGACCGTCTAAGTGGGTGGGCACCATTCCTTCCCTCCCCAGTCCTGTCCCAAATCTTTATCCTGACCCCTTCCAAGTGCTATATAGTCATAATGGCTTGGTACCTTCCCCTGATAATTCCCTCTTCACAGAATTGGAAAATACCTTTATCGAACACTTCGAAACTTTAATTCCCAAACATTTGGAATCTTTAGTTTGGCACGGAGGCAGGTGAGGAAATATATTTACTCTCATTACTAAATTTCACGTAAAAAAAAGTTCAGACATCCTTTGAATTTGTGTCAGTGAAGCATTTAGTCGTGTCAGGTGGAAACACCTTCAAGAATGAAACTGAAATAGGTCATGCCCTTGTGGTCGTTAGTTTGGTGTCACGGACGTTATTTTTACGTCGCAGCAACGTTAAAGTAACGTCGTGTGTATGTCACATTACAAGACCACATAGTTATGACAGTCATTCCACATAACATTCCAAAGTGAATTGCTAAAATATTTAAATACATAAGCATTAATTGCTCAACCGAGGGAATTGAGAGCTATTAACATTCCAAGAGAAGACAGAGAAACTGTTATTAGATCTTGACAAAATCAATAATGGAAGCACACGAGATGTCACCCTTGATATTAAAGGAATGTATGGAGAAACTTACTTATCCAATCTTGATCACCTTCAAAGTCTCGCTGTAAAAGATATTTTGAAGGTGTTAAAATGAAAAATGGCTACTAATATGCCTGTATGAAAGATGACAGTTGAAAATCCTGTATACAACAAGGTATTCTCGCTAAAAAAAAACGGTATTTGTTCAGAAACCGGATAGACATTCTATGACAGAGTTAATGAAATAGTTTAAGAAAGAAATGGATGCAGACAGCATTTATCTTTGTTTAAAAATAAAATGCGACACACACACCACATCAAAAGGTGATTGAAGCGTCCCGCAAGTGAACATAGGTGCACGTAACCACTCTTGGTATATAAGTAGGGTGGCTGGAGAGGACGACGCTGCCAGATTATCTTGGCCACGAAGGTGTTAAAAACGCCATTTCCTGAGGCGACGAGCAGTGGAGACTGACTCACTCCTGGCAGGTGACGGTCCAAGAGAGAGAGAGAGAGAGAGAGAGAGAGAGAGAGAGAGAGAGAGAGAGAGAGAGAGAGAGAGAGAGAGAGAGAGAGAGAGAGAAAGAGTCATTAAGCGTTCAATGTTGTTTTTTGCAGGACTCGTAAAGGATCTCGAGTGCTTCGTGTTGCGTTATACTTGTGAAGGGTTGCTATGGGCGTGCTTGTGTGGTGTGTGTTTGTTTAGGTCGACATTCAATAAAGCATTGTTGTATGGGGCAGGTTTGTGTGGGTCGTGCTTGTGGGTGGCGTGTCTGTGTAGGGCGTGTTTGTGCAGGGGAAGACGAGAGGGTGGGGGGTCTGTTGGGCGGGTTTAAGCGGAGTGTGGTTTTATGGAGCAGGTTTGAGTGGAACCAGATCTTGCTGGGCGTGTAAGCTGGACGTTTTTGTGTGCACAGGTGTTTATTAAGGATATATTGTGAGCGAGCAAGCGTGCGTGTGTGTGTTATTTGAAAATATACATGCAAACGTTCATACGTTTTTTTGTGTTCGGGTCAGGCTTATCGAGGGCCCCCTAGGGCCTAGGCTAAGGACTGACCTGGATGCAGCCCACAACAAACGTCTAACTCCTAGGCACCTGCTAGGTGAATAGAGATATCAGGTGAAAGAGAACGCAGTCCAAACGGTTCTGTCCTGCCACGAGAACAGAACCCAAGACATCTGGCAACCGACTACGTTCATCACTGCGCTACAAGACCCTATATGCAACTGAAAACTCACACCCTAGAAGTGACTCGAACCCATACTGCCAGGAGCAACGCAACTGGTGTGTACAGGACACCTTAATCCACTCGACCATCATGTACGGAACCTATATGTACGGAACCGCGCAAGCACGCCTTCCAAAATATATGTACAATGTATGTGAGACCAAGGACTGAGCATGCATCTCCGGTGTGGAAACCCCGTATGAAAAGGAACAACACAAAACTAGGAAAGATTAAAAAATACGCAATAACACATGTTCCTGAGCTAAAGGAACTGAACTATGGAGAAATACCGAGGGAAACCGGACTTCACCACTCTGGAAGGAACATAGAAACGTGATATGGACATGCAGATTTCTAAGGTAAATTGAGGAAGTGGACAAAGAACTTCTCTGGTGTAAGAGCTGTAAGTTAAATGAGTTAGACGAGGAAGTGATATAACGTAACTCAATTGGTAAGAAAACGAGTAGACTCGTTGCATTAAATTACTCATGTTTCGAAGGGCGGAGTTTCGAAGCTCACGTCACACCACGCAAGCCCGTCCTGGTTGATACCTGGTTGATACCTGGTTGATGGGGTTCTGGGAGTTCTTCTACTCCCCAAGCCCGGCCCGAGGCCAGGCTCGACTTGTGAGAGTTTGGTCCACCAGGCTGTTGCTTGGAGCGGCCCGCAGGCCCACATACCCACCACAGCCCGGTTGGTCCGGCACTCCTTGGAGGAATAAATCTAGTTTCCTCTTGAAAATGTCCACGGTTGTTCCGGCAATATTTCTTATGCTTGCTGGGAGGACGTTGAACAACCGTCCATAGACAAAACAAACAAGACAGATTTACACCAAAACTTCAGTCTCTTAATGATCTTTGGAAAATGTTCTTGTCATCTCCTGGTGGGAATATGCTGTAATCGATCCTCTCCCACTCACGAAGCACTCAGCTGAAGATGCTCCGCCAAGAAACATGGCTACACTTGCCAGAGTGTGTTGCGGAGTTGTACAAGCAGGCGCTAGGGACAACTGCGCTCCATCTGGCTTCCGCTTGCCTGCGCGCCCGTACGACCCTCCTAACCTAACCTAACTGCAGGGCCACAGTAGTAATATTTTGTTTTAGAAATTACCCAGCAGTATTAGGAGACATTTTCAAACACGTACGTATACATAATGAAGTGCGTAACATAATGAAGTGTGTAAATACTTCAGTCAGGTTTTTATTTTGGAAAATGCTGTTCGCGCTGAACCCTCGTTTTCCAGCAAACTATTGGATGTGGCAATTGAAGCAAGGCTACGATAGTAGGCTACATGTGGTAGCTGTGGAAAAACAATGTAAATAGTGTATACGAGCAGCAACTTAGATAAATCTGGTTATACTGTGAATGTAACACATCCTTCACACAAAATAAACAATTGCAATTGTTTATTTTGTATTTTATTTAATTTACCAATTTTAATTATTAAAATTTTAATATTTTATATAACAATGTATAATGAAGAATATACAGTGTTGATTTAACACGAAAGATGAGGTAATAATACTACTTGCAAGATGAAATAAGATTGTAAGCATCATTAGAATAATATATAATAAAAATGAATATAATATTTATTTGTCGAGAGTTTGAGGAATATCTTAATATTCATAATAAAATATTAACAAATTTCGAATAAGACGCTAAACTAATATCTTGATATCTTAATGTAATACCGACTTACCAAGTTTATAATACAATATTTACGTACTTAAAATCAGTCTTCAAGAATTATTTGAATATATCTGAAAGCGTTAGATCAATCAAGTTTTTCAACACATTGTTCGGTTGTGGTGGTGGGTGTACTCACCTAGTTGTGCTTGCGGGTGTTGAGCTCTGGCTCTTTGGGCCCACCTCTCAACTGTCACTCAACCGATTTTTTTTCACAGCCCGTAGCTGACTAACTCCCAGGTACCTATTTACTGCAAGGTGAACAGGTGCTTCAGGGTGAAAGAATGCCCATGTGTTTCCACCTCCACCGGGGATCGATCCCCGGACCCTAGGACTACGAATCCCGAGCGATGTCCACTCAGCCGTCAGGTACTTACCTAGTTGTGCTAGGGGTGTGTGTGTGTCGTACCTAACAACCAGAACCGCACAACCTGGCCTAGTATGCAAGGTCTGATTTGCTCAACAGTTCAAATAATTTTTGTTATTTTCAAATATTTCTTTCCAAATTGTTTGTTTTCTAACAATAATAATCTATTATATTATTAATTGTGTTAGGTTATGTTAGGTTTGCATAGGTTAGATTTAATCAAATTTCCATGTTATAGAGAAATTTTTGTTTTATATATTTTGACTCTTATAAAAAATTGCAATCATAAATAATACAATAAAAACATTTTCATTTCATAAGAAACAAATTTGGAAAAACTATATATTTCGCGAAAATTCGGCTCGTTAGGCAGCTCTGGCTATTAGGTACCGTTATATATATATATATATATATATATATATATATATATATATATATATATATATATATATATATATATATATATATATATATGTCGTACCTAGCAGCCAGAACGCACTTCTCAGCCTACTATGCAAGGCCCGATTTGCCTAATAAGCCAAGTTTTCATGAATTAATTGTTTTTCGACTACCTAACCTAACCTAACTTTTTCGGCTACCTAACCTAACCTAACCTATAAAGATAGGTTAGGTTAGGTTAGGTAGGGTTGGTTAGGTTCGGTCATATATCTACGTTAATTTAAACTCCAATAAAAAAAAATTAACCTCACACATAATGAAATGGGTAGCTTTATCATTTCATAAGAAAAAAATTAAAGAAAATATATTAATTCAGGAAAACTTGGCTTATTAGGCAAATCGGGCCTTGCATAGTAGGCTGAGAAGTGCGTTCTGGCTGCTAGGTACGACATATATATATATATATATATATATATATATATATATATATATATATATATATATATATATATATATATATATATATATTGCGTTAAATGATCACTCAGTGTTACTTAATTAATCCCGAACTGAAAAATACATCTTTTGGGAACCGGGCCAAACTGCTTAAAGGCTTGGCACCATGGCTCAGTTAGCGCGTGCAATGTGGCCTCGCTGGAGGGCGCCTAGTGCAACATGACCCAAATATGACAATCTGTTGCACGTTCATCAACTGAATGCAATCCGTTCATGCCAATTATACTCGTTGTTGCCTAGACTGCAGCTGGCGAACGATTATTTTTGGGGAAGGCTAAGGTTCGTGTGTATTTGTGTGTGTGTGCTTGTTCGTGCGTTTTATTTTGTGTACTCACCTAGTTGTGTTTGCGGGGGTTGAGCTCTGGCTCTTTGGTCCCGCCTGTCAACCGTCAATCAACAGGTGTACAGATTCCTGAGCCTATTGGGCTCTGTCATATCTACACTTGAAACTGTGTATGGAGTCAGCCTCCACCACATCACTTCCTTCTGTGTGTTTGATGTGTGGAGCGAGTGTTTGAATGTTTATTATACATTTTTTTAGCAGTGTGTATTCATTACCTAGTTGTGCTTGCGGGGGTTGAACTTCGGCCCTTTGGTCCCGCCTCTCAACCGTCAATTAACTGGTGTTCAGATTCCTGAACCTATTGAGCGCCATCATATCTACGTTTGAAACTGTGTATGGAGTCAGCCTCCACCACATCACTGCCTAATACATTCCATTTGTTCACTACTCTGACATTGAAAAAGTTTTTTCTCATACTTCTGTGGCTCATTTGGATACTAAGTCTCCATCTGTGTCTCAATGTGCGTGTACCACCCGTGTTAAACAGTTTATCTTTATCTACCCCTGTTAATTCCTCTGAGAGTTTTGTAGGTAGTGATCATGTCTTCCCTTACTCTTCTGTCTTCAGTGTCATGAGGTGCATTTCCCGCAGCCTTTCCTCGTAACTCATGCCTCTTAGTTCTGGGACTAGCCTAGTGGTATACCTCTGAACTTTTCCCAGCTTCGCCTTGTGCTTTGGTACGGGCTCCATGCTGGGGCCGCATACTCCAGGATTGGTCTTACATATGTGGTATACAAGGTTCTGAATGATTCCTTACACAGGTTCCTGAAGGCAGTTCTGATGTTAGCCAGCCTCGCATACGCCGCAGATGTTATTCTCTTGATGTGGGCTTCAGGAGCCAGGTTTGATATGATATCAACTCCTAGATCTTTCTCTCTGTCCGTTTCATGAAGGACTTCATCTCCCATCCTGTATCCTGTGTCTGGCCTCCTGTTTCCACTGCCTAGATTCATTACCTTACATTTACTCGGGTTGAACTTTAGTAGCCATTTGTTGGCCCCTTCATTCAGTCTGCCAAGGTCATCGTGTAGCCTCATACTATTTTCCTCTGTCTTAATCCTCCTCATAATTTTTGCATCATCAGCAAACAATGAGAGGAATGATTCTATACCCTCTGGTAGATCGTTTACATACATCATTAACAGTATAGGTCCAAGGACTGAACCCTGCGGGATGTGTGTGTGTGTACTCACCTAATTGTGCTTGCAGGGGTTGAGCTCTGGCTCTTTGGTCCAGCCTCTCAACCGTAAACCAACACACACACACACACACGCGCGCGCGCGCGCGTGTGTGTGTGTGTGTGTGTGTGTGTGTGTGTGTGTGTGTGTGTGTGTGTGTGTGTGTGTGTGTGTGTGAGAGACTCATGCATCTGACATTCGAGTCACCAGCGGTTCTAAACTTCAAAAATATTCCCAACAGCCTCAAGCGCATGTTACGCAAACTAAACATTCTGGTACCTAACATACGCAGCCATCAGAAACAAGCTAATGAATCTCATATCTAAACATTTACGCAACAGATCAGGACACTAACTCTCAAGAAACAAAAAGGAAAAAGATATTCACTCTTAGATATTCTTCTCTCCCCAAGACCGACCATCACCAAGGACACAAACATCTTGGCAACATTCCCAAATGAACAAGTTGGAAGTAGATGAAGATCGATCGTATTACGTCTATCGAGGGAAGGAAGCCCAGTCCCCTATCAAAGTGTCACTGAACGCAGTTTTACAAGAAAGATTCCTTGAAAGCTTGTATTTTTTCTGAACGCATTTCGTTTTTTTCTGCTACCTCCCCCTCTTTCTCTTCTCCTCTCTCTTTCTATCTACCATTTGTCCCCATTTTGCTGTACGTCATATAATGACTTAAATAAAATTGTCAGCGCCCCTAGACCCTCGCTTAGCGCCCCGGGATCCTCACTTCGTCAGCGCCCCGGGATCCTCACTTCGTCAGCGCCCCGGGATCCTCACTTCGTCAGCGCCCCGGGATCCTCACTTCGTCAGCGCCCCGAGATCCTCACTTCGTCAGCGCCCCGGGATCCTCACTTCGCCAGCGCCCCGGGATCCTCACTTCGTCAGCGCCCCGGGATCCTCACTTCGTCAGCGCCCCGAGATCCTCACTTCGTCAGCGCCCCGGGATCCTCACTTCGCCAGCGCCCCGGGATCCTCACTTCGTCAGCGCCCCGGGATCCTCACTTCGTCAGCGCACCGGGATCCTCACTTCGTCAGCGCCCCAGAATCCTCAATTCGTCAGCACCTTCTCCCTGTTGAAAGCGCATGTCATCGTCACCTGGAGAAGCCATGCGGCGTTCAGCTGCCTGTGATTACAGGTGGAAATGTAAACACGCCTCACCTGCTGATGGTGGAGTACTCTGACGTCACCAGTGTCCACCTGTGAACAGCCCCCCAGGGTGAGGCCCAGTTTTGCCCAGCCACGGGGGTGTTTCCACGCCAAGTTTTCGCTTTGTGGTTGAGTAGATCCTCTCTTCTCTTCTACCTCTTTCTGCTGGTAAAACCTACGTATTTGCATTTGAGTAAATAATGAATGTGTGTGTGTGTGTGTGTGTGTGTGTGTGTGTGTGTGTGTGTGTGTGTGTGTGTGTGTGTGTGTGAGAGAGAGAGAGAGAGAGAGAGAGAGAAAGAGAAAGAGAAAGAGAGAGAGAAAGAGAGAGAGAGAGAGAGAGAGAGAGAGAGAGAGAGAGAGAGAGAGAGAGAGAGAGAGAGAGAGAGAGAGAGAGAGAGAGAGAGAGAGAGAGAGAGAGAGAGAGACGTTGATGGGCAGAAACGTGAATATTATGCTGGTTTAATTCTTAAAAAAACTTTACTGCCTATTTACAAAAAAACACTTTTGCTGGCTGTTCAACAGATTGATTGATTACATTACAAACAACCCGTTTTCAAACTATGGTCGTTCAAGTGGTGTAATGATCATATGCGTAGTAGGGAAATGGGAAAGAAATAGAAAATTGAGTTCGAAGCTTGAAAGTAAGGAGAGGTAGAGGAGTAAAATTGTTTACAACATTCAGGAAGAAACAAAGCGATAAAGAGGAAAGAGCAGAAGGATGATCAAAATAGTGTATGAAAGGAGAATTAAAAAGTGGAAGGGAAAGAACTACAGAAAGTGACGGGAAAGGGGTTAAAGAGGAAGGGGGCTAATAAATGGAGAAAGAGAAAGATACAAAACATTAACAAGCATACGGCTTTGTTTATGAGAACGGGCTGCTCATGAAACCACAATCTTGAGGTTATCTTCAGATGATTTCAGGGCTTAGCGTCCCCGCGGCCCGGTCCTCGACTAGGCCTCCTTTTTGTTACACACCCTGAGGAAGCAGCTCGAAGTAGCTGTCTAACTCCCAGGTACCTATTTACTGCTAGATGACCAGGGGCAGCAGGGTGAAAACAAAGCTCTGCCCATTTGTTTCCGCCTCCACTGGGGATGTACTTTCCTATAGATGCAACCTTTCCTCATACAAATATGATATCATGATATCAGACAAAATAATTAAATCACCTTGTAACGAAGATGAAATTGAACTAGACCTATAGGTGGCCCCATCGCAACTATGAAAACTATAGTTCTCCAAACATTAAATTCTCATGGAAAAAATATCAGTCAAAAATTTCAAAGTCCAAGTATTAAGAAATCTGATTGGTTTGACCAAAAGCTTAATTAAGTCATTTAAGCTTTACATGTATAAAAAGCTAATGTAATTTAAGCTTTAGGTATTTCATTTTTAGGTATTTAAGCTTTATGAATTTAAGCTTTATGAATTTAAGCTTTATGAATTTAAGCTTTAGGTATTTAAGCTTTAGGTATTTAATCTTTATATATTTAAGCTTCATGATCTGTTTGACCTATATGGACCATTCACCAGGTTGATTATCTGATACAATACATGCTTGATTGTATATCTGATAGATAGATAGCTAGATTGCATGTATCTGATAGATACATGCGGTTGTATTTACGATACTTGCTGCAGGTGTAGGAGCGTCCCAGTTCTGAGTATTCTATGAAACAGGTGGACGAGGAAACGAGAGGAAATGGAACAAGGCCGTAATTGGAGAAATAAAACGAAACTGGAATAGGAGAATGAGCCACCAGACGGAACCTTGAACCGGTTTTAATTGATTGTTGCTGCCTCGGGCTGCTAGTTTATTGTGCACCCCATACTCGTCCTACGAACGGTAGTGCAGGAAAGGATTACAGAGGGTATAAAAGGTATTAATTAGACCTCAGCAGGAATTTATACATTGATACTTATATCTAATCAGTACACATAATTATAATGACAGCTAGTAACAAACTTGCTGTATTGCAACATCTATGTATTTACAATATATTATACATTAGAGGTAAGTCGTTTTTCCTCAATCTTTGACGGCTTTGGTTACATTTATTAAACAGTTTACAAGCATGAAAACTTCCCAATTAACTGTTGTTATTGTTATAAACAGCCTCCTAGTGCTTCGGAGTTCATTAACTGTTTAATAATTGTAAACAAAGCCGCCAAAGATTGAGAAAAGATGTACAAGTTCGTAAGTGCTTGCGTAACTGCTTCGTGAATGTGGCCCTTGGTCTTCACACTACACAGCTTATACAGTGGTTTCCTATATTATTTATCTACATGAGAAGCGAAACACGGATATAGCGCAAAGATTTCAGATATTTTATAATTAATAATTAGATAGTTTGCCATTTCACGCAGCATGAGTTTAGATGTATCACGAAACGACACAATTTTTTCAGTGCAAAATGAAATGCTTTAGTGTGTGTGTTTTGTGTTTGTCCGCACACTTTACACTGTACTTCATTCAGTTCCACATATAAGTCGAACTGTCAAAGACACTTGTAGCTATGTTGTATTCGAGTTATAACAACGTCTGTTAAGTCTAGTGATTTTGTAACTTGCCCCCATACACGTGTTTTGTTTGACACATTTCATTGTGATAAACACTTGAGCTGCTAGTTCCTGTTTGCTCGGGGGCATCCAAGAGCTTTCATCTAATGGCACTTTTAATGGAACAATTTAATAGCTCAAGATTATGCTCAACATTGTTTTTATTTACCACAAGTTTATCAGCTTCCAGCATTTCAGTGTGAGTAGGGATCCACAACAGTCTGACACTGACCCCCTTCTGTTGTGGACGGTAGGATAATGATATCATTGATGCCCTTGGAGTGTATACACACACACTGGGATCCACCCCAGGGGACAAGATAATGTCCGTTTATCATCCTTCACCTGTGACAAGGAACTGGGTCATCAACATGTCCCAGAGGCACCTTGAGGTCACACGAGGTACTCACATTATGGGGACTCAAGTGTATAGCTGATAAGGCTTCGGGTGCCAGTATACTCACCTAAGGCGTATAGAAACACACTACTCGTGTTACCAATTTGTGAATGATGTTTCCTGCAGTGTATTTCTTCACACGACCTGCCATGCAACCTCTCACATAACCCCAGGTAAAGCTGGGATAATATTTTCGTCTCAGGGGGCAGGTAAAGGTGGCGACCCACATTCCTAGAGCACTGACAGCTCAAGGTAAATATTAAGTGACTTGTTACATGGATGGGCGAGTGTGCGGCGGAGCTGAGAGTGATCCCGTATATTGATGTCAGCAATAAGCCTGGTACGATACCTCGCATATATTTAAACAAGCAATAGTGATACCATCTGTAGCCTACAATATCCTGCCGTGGGCAGAGTGCACCTGGAGAACGCTGTATTGCCATTCAGCTGTTCTAGTTGCCATACTACAAAATACTTTTAAAGCCGAGATGCAATACCGTTAAAAAACAATTTTTTTATGTTTTCTATACCTTAGTGAATGCCGCACATACTTCAGTGTTGTAATTTCTAAAAAAAAATATCCACTATCCTTGCATTCTCCAGGTAACTCTACATGGACCATCTACTTAACTTTTCCTAACTTCATAAAGTAACTCTACTTGGAGTTACTTTAGTCATCCTTGAATATACATTCAGTCAACCTTGAAACATGGCTTTCAGGTCATGTTTCAAGGATGACTGTCTGAGCCGACCTGGGAGGAACTCCTTCAGTGTAGGGCACAACACCGGCGAAGTAACTGCAATAATTTACCTTGGGGAAAATTCATAGTTTAACCCAAGGTGCTGCTGCAGTAGAGGGGTTTATTCCCATGACTCTACTAGAGCAAAGTTTACCCCAAGGCGCTGGTATAGTAGAGGGTAACCTCAAGTCGCTGCAACAACCAGTAGAGAGGTTTACTGCAAGGGGGGTTGATAAGCCTGGTACGATACCTCGCATATCGGGGGTTGATACAGTATAGAGGTTTACCACAAGACACTTACAATTAACATAGAGGTTTACCCCCTCTTTCCCTCTGCATGTATAACATTCCTCTGTTAGGCAACGTTTATAGCTTGAGTGAGAGAGACAAAAAGTGGCCCCAAACCGACACTTTTCGTACCAATAATGGACCCCATAATTTGCAAGTGTGTAGTCGAGAATTGCAATGTTGACTCAGCAGTTGTAGCAACAGCTGCGCCCTCTCCTCACCTGCTGCGGTGGGCTGGGCTACGCTACTCTGCTCAACTCACCTCAGCGCAGGGAAAAGCACAGTACACAATAATATATTCATACAAGACACACAATTCACCAGATATAAATATATAAAATATCATTATAAAAAAAAAACATGTACAGATTTCTTGATGCAGATCGATGTAACTTTTCTTTAAATTCAGAAATTACCACTTAAAATTAATAATAAAATGACAAGAATTCACTGGTAGTCCATACGGCAATCACCTTGCAAAACCATCCTTTGACAAGGCAAGCAAATTAACGTGAGAGAAGAGATAAGCCAATATGAGTATGAGTATAGGGTGCCTAACAGCTGGGTGGACAGCGCTTTTGGATTCGTAGTCCTGAGGTTCCAGGTTCGATCCCCGGTGTAGGTGGAGACAAATGAGCAAAATGTTTATTTCACCCTGATGCCCCTGTTACCTAGCAGTAAATAGGTACCTGGACAGCTGCTACGGGCTGCTTCCTGGGGGTGTGTAACAAAAAAAGGAGGCCTGGTCGAGGACCGGGCCGCGGGGACGCTAAGCCCCCGAAATCATCTCAAGATAACCTCAAGATAGCAGCACTAGGAGGTTATCTTGAGATCTTGAGATGATTTCGGGGCTTTAGTGTCCCCGCGGCCCGGTCCTGGACCAGGCCTCCACCCCCCAGGAAGCAGCTTGTGACAGCTGACTAACACCCAGGTACCTATTTTACTGCTAGGTAACAGGGGCATAGGGTGAAAGAAACTCTGCCCATTGTTTCTCGCCGGCGCCCGGGATCGAACCCGGTGGGATAATCATAAGAATAGCTGCGAGTACTTAAGTTTGTCAATAATAATAAAACCAAAATTTAGACTGGATTTCCGCAACACACGACTTCTTAACCCTGTAAACATAGTTGTGTGTCTGAAACCAGAAAATATGAATTATTAGCAACCAGCAACGCAGGATGGGTGGAGAGGGGCAGCTAGAGCACCCTGTGGCTGTTAATAGCCAATCCCAACCACGACAAAAGTGTACGAGTACTGACTTTGAAATGATTTCAGAAGCCTTGCCCTGTCGTCCACGACCGCATTGTCATTAAATCCCGGGAATCACCGCACTCAGCCACTTAAACACGAAAGTCGAAAAATATCAACAATGTACCACCGCCATTGACAGCGGTGGTACGTACGTTGATTGGTACGTGGTACGTTGTACGTACCACTGGTACAGTGATACGTTGACGGCGGTGGTACGTTGACGGCCGTGGCGTTACACTGATGGCAGTGGTGATTATGTTGACGGCAGTGATGAATGACTACACTAACGACGGTCTGAGAGTAGACAGTAGTGGTGGTGGTGGTGGTAGTGGTGGTGGTAGCGCTTGAGTGCGTGCGCTGACGATCTCGGTGGTGGTGGTGGTGGTGGTAGAGGAGGGAGCAGTAGTCACCGGCTGCTGTGAACAGGGTGACCATGAATGAACCTGAGACGGGACCACCGCTGCCAACAGCAAACCTCCCCCAGAACCACCTCACTTACACTCGCCAGAACACCGGAGGCATTAGTCACTGTGGAACGCTCACCCAATCACCTGTTACCAGCAACGGGGTGCTCTAGCTGTCCCTCTCCACCCTTCACATCTTCCGTTTCTGGTTTCTAAAAATTCATATTTTCAGGTTTCTAAACACAATAATTATGAACCTAATTTTAAAGAGTATTCTTTATAATTTGGCACTTGCTAGGTGGTTGGGGTTGTTTTATGTTTTATATTGTAGAGAATTAATGATGAAACATATGGTTTATCTCTCAAATATTATGTTTTTTCTAGTACCTTATTAAGTTATTTATTACTAAATCTTTGTATAATGCCGTTGTGAATATGTAGTAAAGTTAATTAATCGGTAATAACTATGTAACTACTGTATTCGTCTATAATGATATATGTAGTTCCATCAACTAAAATTACAGTTCATGGTCCACACCAGTATAAGGCCATGACTGTCACAAAACACACACACACACACACACACACACACACACACACACACACACACACACACACACACACACACACACACACACACACACACACATATACACACAAACACTACACAATGTTAGTAAATGGAATGCACTAGGAAGTGATCTGGTGGAGGCTGACTCCATACACAGTTTCAAATGTAGATATAATGGAGCTCAGAATCTGTACACCAGTTGATTGACAGTTGAGAGGCGGGACCAAACAACCAGAACTGAACCCCGCAAGCACAACTAGGTGAGTAGACACACACACACACACACACACACACACACACACACACGGATAAATCAGTGAAAACCATGAAAAAATACAAATGGATAAAAATGTTGAAGGTCAGTAGACCAGGTGTCTACACCACTAAACGAGTCTCGTTCAATCGCATCGGGGAAGACAAGACTTAGAGAAGCAGAAGAGAAAGAGGGGTTACCATGAGTGGTTGGGTTACCATGAGTGGTTGGTACCGCTTGGCCCAAGGCCACATACCAGCGAGGTGATTTGTTATGCCAAGATGGAGCCGCCAGGGCCCAGAGGACCCCACCAGTGGCAGAATAAGACCAGAGTATGAGATTCTCACACCCATTGTCACATCATACTAAATTGAGACGAATTTGAGACATACTAAATTGAGAAATTCTTATTTTCTGCCTAACACAGACCCACTTAACGTATCTTTACAGTCAGAAGTCGCACTAACGTGAAGTATCAATGGGAAAATCTATTCGATTACAGGCGACAGAGCCAGAGTGCACGGGGGGAATTGTGTGGAACCCTGGCTCGGCTTCAGTGGAAGCCTCAGGAACCTTCTAGGGTTCAGTAGGACCCTAGAAAGTTCCTGCAATTATTTTTCATGTCGTGGCCTAGTTGTCTGGGGTGTGTGCCTGGGAATACCCAGCGCATAGGTTCGAATCATCATCATGGCTCCTATGGATTTTCTCAATTCTCTCTTCCTCTCTTTCCCTTCTCTCCCTCTTTCTCTCTCACCAAGGAAAAGGGAGAGTATGATAAACTGTATTGCAATATTGGTTGCAATAGAGTATTGCAACCAAAGTATGATAGGTAGAATTAACTTTGCAATTTTGGCTTGATCATCACATACACTTATATGGTATAAAATAATGTGTCGAGTCATGTTAGTATTGCGAGATGTATATAGGGGGGGGGGGTTACGTCTGACAGAATGTCACATGGCACAATCTTCTTTGAGGTCAATCCCGACCCACCCACGTTAGGCAAGTACCCAACAGCAATTACTGAGCAGAATTGGGTGAAGCGTGTGACATCCACCCTTAGAGAAAAACAAACATTTGCCTTTATGGATATACTAGGTAGAAACCCCTTTGGTGGCCAGGTTGATCCTGGACTCCCTCCCCACCCAGTACTCTTACCTCTCCTCTCTCCTACAATACCCCTCATCAATAACACTATACGAACACTGTGTCCATATATCGGACACTTGCGGTTTAAATTGTATCGCCCTCAGAGAAGTGGCCAGAGAGCCAAGTCTAAAAAAATCAGAGATGAATGTGATTAACTTCTTAGGTAAATCAACTCCTTGATCATCCACTCAACCAAGAGCCTCGCGTGAGGAGGAGGAGGCCCCTGGAAAGTGATAAAAGAAGCCAAGACCAGACACACAAATCAATGGGGGAGCCCCAGAGAGTCCCTTACCCCCTCATCGCATTTGCCTCACTGGCTTTGCCTGTTGAGAGATTACAACCTGCTCAACGTCAATGTCGATCCTAGATTGGCCATTCTGCCGTTGGTCCTATACCGAATAGCAGGAAAGCATCTGCTCCTTATGGGCAGAAGAAGCTATTACCACCAAGGTGGGACCTTACTTCACGCCTACCAAAGCTCCAGGTGTCTGATGCGTCGCTGCCGGCAGCATTCTTGGCCTGTCTACTGTGAACCATTGTCGGCTGAGATCAAACATGGCCTGACCTCATCCCTGTTCATGTCCCTCCCACACTACCCTCTTGCTCTTGTCACTATACAGAACGTTTCTGCAGAAACCACAAGTGCATACTGCTGCTCACCGAGCCTGCATACTCGGAAAGCTGCGATTCAACTGCAACATGACAACATTGCATTAGGACTGAAATGGAGAGACCGGAAACTTGTTTGTGCATTCCTGAGGAAGTCGAACCTTGGAGGGAACGTTTGTACATTAGATTGTTTGACTTATATTTAAAGCAGCCAGCTGGCACTTCTACAGCCACAGCTAGAGTGGTGACTGCCTAGTTCTTGCCTTGTGAGCTCATCGGTCGCTACATCCTCCCTGCATTATGATCTCATCGATCGCTTCTTTGTTCCTACATTAAGAACTCGTCTAGCATCTGAATGTTACACAGGACTGTGCTTGTGGTGCTGGTGTCTCTAGCAGTACATGAGACGCGAGCCCTTGAGGTAGCTATACCTGACGATGATCCCCACATACGATGGTCTCGGGGACTTGCAGACGCTGGAGTGTCCCGTGAAGATCAGGGGACACATGGAAGTCGTGTTGGATGGGAATTCCGTGCAGCTGCCACAAGTGGTGTGCTTCGGGTGCACGAGGAACTTATTATTATTATCTTTATTGACAAAATTAATTACAATTTTGCCTAATCTGAGGATTTCAATTAGGTCTTATTAAAGTGAGTATTCACTGAGTAAAGTGCTGGTATTCACTGTCACACAGGACAGAGGGTCATACACAAGACAAAAGGTCTAAACTGTAGGCGGAAGCACATATATATCATGGTTACAATCAATGTTTTAATGTATGAATATGTAAAAACAACTTTCTATTGTGCACTGCCACACAAGGGCAGGGATGGGTTCATACGTGATGCAACTTAAAAGTAATATAAATAAAATTGTTCGTCATTATTTAAAATGGACACGCTGCGGAAGGGGCAGCAGGGAACGGTGTGTGCAGCTGGTGGACATCTTTCAAGGCCAGCAATGACAGTGAGGGTGAGTGAGAGTGTGAGTGAGTGTGTGTGTGTGTGTGTGTGTGTGTGTGCGTGCGTGCGTGCGTGCGTGCGTGCGTGTGTGTGTGTGTGTGTGTGTGTGTGTGTGTGTGTGTGTGTGTCAGGAGTCAAGTGCTGCCATCTAGTTCTGAAACTGGACAAGAACGCGATGGCGACTTCTCTGAATATTTAGTCTTAAAGAAAGCTTTATAGACTTGTATTAATAACAATCTGTCAAGAATCATTTTAACCTGAATCTGGTATTATACACGAACATTTATATGCACACAAAATGTCAACAATTTAAAAATGAAGCAATGCGCATAATATTCTATCTCTACGGAACAAGATTTTTTTCAGAGTTGTAGTGTTTTCCGACAGGTGTTTTCACAACCTCCCGGTGTTGTGATAATGACGTTGATAACCAGAGCAGTTAAGCTCTCTCATGCTTGAAGTGTCAGCCCCAGTCGCACTTTATAGTTAGTTAGTTATAGCATGCGTCAAGTTATAGCATGCGTTAAGTTATAGCATGCGTCAAGTTATAGCATGCGTTAAGTTATAGCATGCGTCATAGCATGCGTTAAGTTATAGCATGCGTCAAGTTATAGCATGCGTTAAGTTATAGCATGCGTCAAGTTATAGCATGCGTTAAGTTATAGCATGCGTCATAGCATGCGTTAAGTTATAGCATGCGTCAAGTCATAGCATGCGTTAAGTTATGCATGCGTTATAGCATGCGTTAAGTTATAGCAAAGTTATAGCATGCGTCACGGAGACAAGAAATACAATGACCAATTCATTGTAGCATTACCAATGAGTCAGTTAACTTGTGTGTATTTACTATTTTATTTACCACTTGTGTCTGCAGAACCGAGTTAGTAGCACTTGCACCCCGCCTTTTTAACCAATCTATTTTTTCTCTATTATATCTAATACATATGGTTCTAACACACGCACACACACATCCCTCGGAAGCAGTTCATAGCAGCTGTCTAATTCACAGGTACCTATTTACTGCTAGGTAAACAGGGAGTATCAAGGTGAAAGAAACTCTGTCCATTTGTTTCCGCCTCCGCCGGGGATCAAACCCGCGGCTTAGGACTACAATTCCCGGGCGCTGTCCACTCAGCCGCGAGGCCCCCAGGTGTGTAGGTGTGTGTGTGTGTGTGTGTGTCAGCCACCTGGCCTCACCCACACGCACCCACACCCACATGGTGAGTCAGGTCTTACAACACTCCTCTATCTGATCTGGCTGCGTATGTCGCCAAGTAAATAAATAATTTACATGTAACAAAGTTTTACAAATGTTTCAGTCTGTAGCATGTGTAGTGGGTATAAATTAATCTTATACTTGTATATGTAAATGAAAATGTATATGTACATTAAAATAAAATATATAAAGATCAAAGACGAAAAAAAAATATCTTGACAACTATTACAGTAAAACATGAAAATAAATAAGTAAATTAAATTTAAAAAGATATTATACATCATTCGAAAGTATTTGTTTCTTATTTTGAAATTAAGGCCGCGGGGAAAAAAAACATGAATCGGTTCTGTAATACATTATATTTTTCACAAGACAACCTGCCAGTGAGGAAGTGTGGTTGTGGCAGATTGGTTAAAACTGGTCTGGTACAAGAGCACTATATGAATATTCAGCATAAGTGAATATACTCAGCATAAGTGAATATATTCAGCATAAGTGAATATATTCAGCATAAGTGAATATATTCAGCATAAGTGAATATACTCAGCATAAGTGAATATATTCACTTATGCTCAATATACATTGTTTACACTACACCAAAATAAAGAATATACAAGTAAAAAATGTCACTACTAAAATTATTGAAAAAAACATGTAAAATAGTACAAAGTCAAAAAAATTTGGGAGGGTGCCAACCTTGTCAATAACAAAAAAATAATATTCCAGTCACAGGGGAGGAGAGGCACAACACACAAGGATTAATAACAACACTAACAGTTGTCCTCAACATGTGTAGGTGAATTTGAAAGAAATTCAAATTTCTTCCCAAGTAAAGAACATAATAAATTATAATAAATGACTTGAACCAGCGTTCTGGTGATTCCCAGACACCTGCCTTAACCCACTAGGTTAAGATTATTATTATTAACATCTTTATTGAGAAAATTAATTACAATTTTGCCTAATCTGAGGATTTCGATTAAGTCTTATTAAAGTGAGGATAATGCTGGTATACACTGTCACGCAGGACAGAGGGTCATACATAAGACAATAGGTCTAAACTGTAGGTGGAAGTACATATATATATCATGGTTACAATCAATGTTTTAATGTATGGATATGTGGAATAATAAAAGCCGACCAACCCGGAACTCTGCGGAATTCACTGGGAGGTTCTGGGAGCCCAAACAAGAATTATACAGTCGGGCCACTTACACATTGGCCCGTAGGTAATACACTCGAAAGCCAATACCCCCAATAACTAAAACAAAATAAAGACAATACATCCACTGCTGCTAGTAAGAGCAGCAGCATCAGCAGCATCAGCAGCAGCATCAGCATCAGCAGCAGCAACGACATCAGCATCACTAACTCCAATATTATCCCACAGTGGATGACACTTGGGCGACCTTCCCATAATAGTAATGCCACAGATTTAAGTCTCGCCTCGCAGTCAACAACGGCAGCTTGCTTGCTTACCATCGCATCCCATTTACAACGTATTCATGTAACTAACCTTTTACCTATTCTTACAACTACTTACATTCCTACTCATGTTCAATTATTCCGTAATAAAAAAATATATTTTCACAGCAAAAATCTTTCTTGCACTTTATTTAGCTCTGGCGAGTTATCACTTCTTAACTTCATGCCAATTCTAACTTCTTTATAGAGCCCAGAGTTCAGAAACTGACTTGTTAAGACAATTTTATCGTCATCTTAAGTTCTTGGTTGTATTCAGACTTAAAAACACAACAATAATTTGCCAACTTTTTATGCTTACATAGTTTTGAAAGGTCACGTCAGCTGTCATACGCCAACCATTGTTTGATGAGTCGACCGTTCTATCGACCAAAACTGTAAGGTTTCCAGACACCAGCAAGGACACAAGCACTGGCCACCCAGCCAATGTACTGACAACCCAACATACCACACACCCAAACAAACGACACACACGTATGTCAACCCATGGTGGACAGGCCACCGAACTTTCAAACCTCCTCTCTCTCTACACCCACATCCTCTTCCAGAAACATTAAAACATTGATTGTAACCATGATATATATATGTGCTTCCGCCTACAGTTTAGACCTATTGTCTTGTGTATGATCCTCTGTCCTGCGTGACAGTGAATACCAGCATTATCCTCACTTTAATAAGACTTAATCGAAATCCTCAGATTAGGCAAAATTGTAATTAATTTTGTCAATAAAGACGTTAATAAATAAATCCAGAATTTCACCTGTGAAATTTAACCGTCCCTCTCCCTCCCCCATCCTTTCCAAACCCTTTGGACATCTAAGCTAAATAAAGTTTTCTCTTCCTCAGCCTCCATAAGCTGCAGCTTATAATGGGCTCCAGACCCTTCGTGTAGGCGGTGATGGAGATGACACAAAGTCATATAAGCGGTTAAGCAACTGGACAAACGATTAGGTTATGTTGAGGTTATCTTGAGATGATTTCGGGGCTTAGCGTCCCCACGGCCCGGTCCTCGAACAGGCCTCCTTTTGGTTACACACCCCCAGTAAGCAGCCCGTAGCAGTTGTCTAACTCCCAGGTAACTATTTACTGCTAGGTGAAAGGGGCATCAGGGTGATTGAAAATATACCCATTTGTTTCCGGCTCCAACGGGGATCGAACCTAGAACCTCAGGACTACGAACCTGAAGCGCTGTCCACTCAGCTGTCAGGCTCCTGGTTAAGAAACTTACATTTTTATTGTAGTAGTTACAACAAGTTTTCATTTGACAACGAAAAAAGAAGTGGTACTTGTACACACACACACTACCACACAATCAGTGGTATCGGTAGGAAGGTTAGTTAAGTACTTGCATTTCCTACAGTTGGCAAGCTTGGAATGTTTAAGGTGTTTGGGTAGCATATAATTTTGAAAGAGTTATTTAGAAATGTCGTTAAATTCTTGAATGTGTTCACATTCCATCACAGTGAACAGCTTTCCCTACATCCGAAGATGGTGCCAACTCCCCAAGACACTTATTGCCGAGCCTTAGCCGCGCAAGAGTAATATCAAGGCGTCTGTTGAGATTATTGGATGAGCCATAAATGCAAGGTAACAGTGATGATATGAAATAGCGTAGGTTTCATTTCGTATCTTATCTTCTTAGTTTTGTTGAAGTTCTTGGTGTATTCTTGTTATCAAGCTGCTTATAAACAAACCATAATTATAGTCTCTCCTTGAGAAAACATATGTTTAGGCAAACTCATCACTTCTGTCACACATTCGAAGGTCAACATGAAATGTAATTAAAAGTAATGGATGCTTTTGCCATCATTAATAAATGGGCTGTATCTTGTCTAGCTTCATAGAACATGAAACTGCTCAAGTTTTTCAGGTTTTATTTCTTTCAAAGTTCTAAGTTCCATATTATATTATCACGTTACTTCGTGATTTACACACACACACACACACACACACACACACACACACACACACACACACACACACACACACACACACACACACACACACACATGTGGGTCCAAGAGCTAATAGCTCGATTCTGTAGGCACAAATAGTAAAGAAATCTTTACTATTTGTCTTTGTCTATTTGTATTTGTCTATTTGTACATTCCTATTGATAAGTCTTTATCAATAGGAATGTACTCTAGGCCTATGTGTAGGGTTCACGTCGCAAACATTACTTTAAAATCAGAGTTAAGTTTATTTATTTATTATTATTATTGTCTACCACAGACGTGGCCACATATTTACAATGCTAACCAGCATATATACATTTTCTCCTGTCCTCCATGGACAGGGTTATAGGTCCGTTAAACATATAATTCAGTGATTTATTGAAGAGAATTAAGTGTAAGGAGAGAGCACTTCAGTCTTTTATGACTATTCCTGCATCCCCAACAGATGCTGGTGTGATAAAGGACCTAAATTATGTGCGGGTGTTTTTGTTGCACATGGCCGAGGAGCGCTCACTCAGCCACATGGGCGAGCTACTCAGGCACGTAGGAAAAACACATTACGTACAAACAGCTATGAGGCAGGCCCTAGAGAGCTAGCTTTCACTCTTCTCTCTAGATACCGGTAGATAAGAACTGTTAGGCAAGAGCTCTCTCGTCGAGAGAAGTCAATACCTACAACAAGAACCAGTTCTTGTTCCCCTTTAGCAATGTTTATTCTTCATGGATATGTCTGCGTGGGTCTTGATTGTTAGGTTCACCGAGGTGCTCGTGGATGAGAGTATTGACATGAACATAAAGTTGACCACAGATCTGGGGTTTTGTTTACTAAAGGCATTCCAGAATGCATACTACCAGTTGATTGACAGTCGAGAGGCGGGACCAATGAACCGAAGCTCAACCCCGACAAGCACAACTAGGAGAGTATTAAAGCATCTGATGCATGAACTAAAAAAAGGGTTCTCTCCTTTGATATGTTCTTGCAAATTTGTATAAATAACATGTCTTTGTTGACTTGGATCTTGAACATATTATACATACATACGTAGAAACACACGGAGTTTTTTCCAAATTCCTGTTCAAAAGAACATGGACAAACCTAGAAGATTCGAGCACGAATGTGTGGATAAGCACCTCCAAAGGATACCTGATCAACCAGGCTGTGAATCATACGTCAGGCTGCGAGCAGCCGCGTCCAACAGCCTGGTTGATCAGTCCAGCAACCAGGAGGCCTGGTCGACGACCGGGCCGCGGGGACACTAAGCCCCGGAAGCACCTCAAGGTAACCTCAAGGTAACGAATCATTTATCAAACTATTTCTGTATTATTCAATAACACATCTTCAAGAACGATTGCAATAAAAAAACTGGGGAATGGGGGGGGGGATAGAACAAAAGAACATATTGCAAACCTGTTTTTTGGGAAGGAACCTAATTAATCCCTATAATGCTTTTCTGTCATTTTCTCCTATGGTATGCGCCCCTTCCCTCTTCCAACCAGAGATGGTACCCTCTTTCCCAATATATATAATTAAATGTCAATTTTATCAAGAGCTTATTAGAGTGAATGAGAGAAATGAGGTAGGCTTCTAAGCTCACATAGAAACATCGTCCTCTAAAATATTGTTTTAACAAAAACGCACCAAACCCAATACTATGATTTTAAAATAGCAATTAAACAAAAATAAAATCATAGTGTCTTCAAGGTCTTCTAAGTTGCTATTTTCACTGCAGAATTTGTAAAGATTCAGTAAAAGACTTTTTTTGCACTTGAAAGACTGTTGCCATGAGCACACGGAATTGAGGTCAGAATGTTGCTCCGTTGGCACCTATCACTTGTGGCACCTGTCACTTGTGTTTCCAATGGAAACATTAGCACTACACCGTTTTTTTACTTTCCTACGTCTTTAGAATATGCTGGCACTGGGTCGTTGACATTGTACTCTTGGCACTCTCAGTACTTTAAATCGAACAAAAAACAGCAGGCACTGTGTGAAATTGCGTCACTACACGGTACTGTATTGGTTGTGTGGGAGAAGAGTGTCAGTACTTCACAGTACTTCTGTAGACGAAGTACTGTGTCCATCGCATTATCAACATTATAATCTGGTTATATAATACTATGACAATTGAAGTATAATCATGACGCAACTATTGATGCTGCCAGCACACAGGCCCTAACAATATCCTTGTCAAACCTCTGAATGCTTTGTTTGATTTTGATTAAATTATATTAAATTAAATTAAATTATGATTAAATATATATATATATATATATATATATATATATATATATATATATATATATGTGTGTGTGTGTGTGTGTGTGTGTGTGTGTGTGTGTGTGTGTGTGTGTGTGTGTGTGTGTGTGTGTGTGTGTGTGTGTGTGTGTGTGTGCTTCAGCCTAAAGGTTAGACCTATTGCCTTGCGTACGATCCTCTGTACTCGCTCTAATATCCTTCCGTTCTTCCGAACAGTTCTGCCTAATTGAATTAGTCTGATTAGGCAAAATTGTAGACTCACTCAGTTCATCGCTGAATTCGAGTCCTGGTCAAGGAAGATAAATGGGCGCCAAATTGTAACTGTTTGACCCTATACAGCCAGCAGTAATTGGGGATCTGGTTATTAACGACTGGCAGGTTATGTTCCAGCGAAAGACTTTTAGAGTAAAGTTTACACCGCTACTGGAAAGGAAAGCTCCCAGCCCACTAACCCGAGCTGGATGTCGTATGCTCCTGTACCCACCTGTCAAAAAGCAAGAGTTAACAATGAATGCCTTTATATCCACAGCACTATTCTTCTGATACCGTTCGGTGCTATAAGTGCCTTAGCTCTGCTGCAAAGATATAGTGAATGAGGTAGTGTGTGTGTGTGCAACACTATCATTAGCAATAATTAAATGGATGAGAAGTGTCTCACTCTGGCTCGAGATGATGGTGTATGGCCATCATCTAATCTGACTGACGGAAGGACACCTTTCCTTAAAAAAATCATGCGGACATGACCGGATAAAAATGTGAGATATTACGAACAGATGGCGTTGCACAGGAGAAGGAAAGGAAAATGGAAAAATCTCTCCAGCCTGGATGGTCAGTGAACTGTGCATCCATTCTGTCCAGCTTGTGACTATATGTAGTCTTCAACTGGATATGTTACGCTTAGCCAATAGGTGGGCGTGGGAGCCGGTCGGCCGAGCGGACAGCACGCTGGACTTGTAATCCTGTGGTCCCGGGTTCGATCCCGGGCGTCGGCGAGAAACAATGGGCAGAGTTTCTTTCACCCTATGCCCCTGATACCTAGCAGTAAAAATAGGTACCTGGGTGTTAGTCAGCTGTCACGGGCTGCTTCCTGGGGGTGGAGACCTGGTCGAGGACCGGCCCCGGGGACACTAAAGCCCCGAAATTATCTCAAGATAACCTCAAGATAGGTCAGTTCTCCCACATATTGATTTAACCCGTTCTTTCGAGTCATCACAACGTCACAAAAATGAGGTATTAAAAGTGCCCGAACCTAACTGACGATCCACGAACAGAAAACATGACAGTCAGTCAATTTTGCTAGCCGCTATGGTTTTAGTACATCATATTTGCGATGTACTTTTGATAGGTTAAATTTTTTTCTGATGCTAAGAGCATCACAAATTCGATACGAAGTTTTCAATAATTTTGTTCATATTTCCAAACTCTCTAAACATTTATTTTCAATAAAATCTGCAAATTAATTACTTCCTTGCTTTATAAAGTTTTAAAGCACAAGTAGCTTATAATTACAAGGTCGGAGGGTAGAAATAGATTAAGCTACTCTATCCCTTTGAGACGTATTACTTTCTTGTCTCAATAAACATACTTGAACTTGAATTACAAGATTACCAAATATAACACAATTTTAATAAATAATAATAAAAAGGACATTCCATATATATCTAATTATGACTGTTTATACAACTAACAAAAATCTTTTAACATCTTGAGGTTAAAGTTAAAAAAACAGTGACTTCCGAAATCACTTTTTTTTAAGTATTCCCTTTAAACGAGAGAGAGAGAGAGAGAGAGAGAGAGAGAGAGCTAATGGTGTGGGTGCTGTCAGGAGGGAGAGACGTTTACGAGGCATGAGATGACAGGGAGGGTGATCAAGAAGGTAACAGGACCTTAACTCTCCTGCCAGACTCGACACCAGTCACAATCAACAAACTAGACTATAGCGCCATCCCTGGCACTGTATGTGTGTGTGTGTGTGTGTGTGTGTGTGTGTGTGTGTGTGTGTGTGTGTGTGTGTGTGTGTGTATAAAGTATATATGAAAGTTGATCAGAATTACACTTCACCTTTGTAAATGCACATTAATGACACTATTTAAAGACACATCGAACACTTTATGTTGGGCATACGTAAATCTGTGTATCTATGTATTTACGTATGTAGGTTAGCTTAGCATTTTAAAAGCACCGACTCACCTTCTGTGGTTGATTGTTCAATAAACCCCTGAACTATATGTTTAACACATCTCTAACCCTGTCCATGGAGGGCAGAAGAAAATGTATATATGCTGGTTAGCATTGTAAATGCGTGGCCACGTCAGTGGTAGAAAAATAATATAAATAAAACAAAATAATAATAACTGTATCATGTGTCACACTACATGAGCGAACCTATATCATATCACACCACATGAGCGAGCCTGTACAATGGCACACCACATGAGCGAGCCTATATCATGTCACACCATATGCACCAGCCTGTATCACGTGTCACCCGAGGGACGAACCTGTGTCCAACTACTTGAGGGCGTCGCTACTCGAGGGCGTTGTTACTTGAGCAGCCCGTCCTCCTAACAGAGCGTCGCATTTTAACGCATACCAAGGCCAAAAATCGTGTATTAGAAAATGTTAGCGGTTCGCGAAATTAACGTACTGTCCCGTATTCTATTTTGGGTCCTCTGGGTAGGTTAGGATAGGGAACTTCAGTACGACAGTTTCATGAAGTTGGGAAACTTTAAGAGGACGGGGTGACTTGAGGGTGTTGCTACTTGTGTTACTTCAACAGTGTACAAAACTCTTGTAATTGTGGTTCTCATATTTATTTTTTAAAGTCACTAACATCATAAGCTTTCATGTTGGTGAGTTGTTAAACTTACATAACTTACACATGTTGGTCTAAAACCAACATTACTTCTTTGAATTGGTCTGGAATGAGGTTTTCGTTTAAAATTATTAAACCATTTTATAACATTATGAATATTTGGAATTGTAATTTTCACGAAAACAATTGTTACACTTCCGTCACATTGTAATGTGTTTTGTTGTGGTGGGGAGTTCATCCTTGATGACTACAGATCCTGATTTAACTCTCTTAGTATTGTAGGTTGTAATCCTCAATGGTAATTCTTACAGAAGTTGTTGATTTTAACCTAAAAACATACTCCCTATTTTATTTTTGTCAATGATATTATGTACAGCAAAGGTTGACAGCAACAACCATGTATATGTACAAGCAACAGTACCTGGTTTAACCATGTAAGCTCTTACATTGGCTGTAATTGTATGCTGGACCTCATATCCTCTTATGCATGCTTTAATCTTATGTATTTTGGCTTCATCATTATATATTGTTGCAGGCTTCCACATATTTGTGGATTTTGATGTAACTGGGAGTTATTTGTCGTTCTTATAAGAGAGACTGTACCTCGGTGGAGGCAATGCTGCAACTTTCCTCGGAGTTTAATGTTTAATTTCGTCATTGATACAAAGCGAGTCAGTATCTTATTGGTTCGGACATCAGACCGAGCGAGACCTGGTGCCTCTGGGATTGAGACTTTGTGTTAGGGGGTCAATAGCGCAAGAAATATATGTAAATCAGCATTTATTCTCAGTCTTAAGCGCCTGTGGTTACTCTCCTTTCATTCTTTCTCAGTCTCTTTAACTACACGAATCTGACATGTTCGTATGTCACCAGGTTCCAAGAGCATTAAAATAGCAGCATAAAAATCAGCAAGAGCCACAAACAAAAATCAATAACAGCAGGAGTAGCAGCAGCAGCAACAGTAGCAGGCAGCAGCAGTAGTAACAAAAACAGCAGAAAAAGTAGCAGTTGAAATAACTACCAGCGTCACTAGAACTTGATTTCCTAAGTGCAGCCCAGACCTTAACACTGACCTACAGACACCAATAATTATCTCTACCTAAACAGTCAGCGCCGCCCAGTGTCAGCTGGTGCCAACCAAAGCTCCCCATCGTCAGCCCAACCCGACCTCGTATCTAATAGGTTGTGTTTTGTACGTTTTGGGAACCTGCGTTACAGCCTATTATGAAAAGTAACGACTCAAATATGTACGTTTTTGACGTATCGGAGAGGTTAGGCGGGATGCTTGGGTTCGTACGTCTCTAGTTAGATCAGCAGGTTCGATTTTATTCGTAGCTGCAGATCAAGAGAACGAGCTGGTCAGCGAGTGCCATCCTGGACAGCCGACAGTCACCTGGTGGCATCCTGGACAGCCGACAGTCACCTGGTGCCATCCTGGACAGTCGACAGTCACCTAGTGCCATCCTGGACAGCCGACAGTCACCTAGTGCCATCCTGGACAGCCGACAGTCACCTAGTGCCATCCTGGACAGCCGACAGTCACCTAGTGCCATCCTGGACGGGCGACTATCAGCCAGTGCCAAACTAGGCAACCCACCGTCAGCCAACCTGCGCTATCAACCAGTGCCATACATGAGAGGCATCGACACAGCAGTGTCGTTGAAACTCAGCACACCTTTGAATGCTGAAAAATAAAACGAGCAACTACGCTTGTGAGTAGTTGTACGGCACTGTTGCTGACAGCCGCCTGCCACACAGCGACCTGGACCTCTCTTATGGTTGACAATTGGCACTCCTTTATCGACCACACTTGGCACTCCTTTATCGACAACACTTGGCACTCCGTTATCATCGGAGGAACATGTGATGGAGTCGCTGTTATCGGTAAATACCCGTGCTGAAGAGTTTGTCTTTGTGCACCCTGTCAATTCCCTGAGAATTTTGTAGGTGGTTATCATGTCTCCCCTTACTCTTTTGTTTTCCAGAGACGTGAGTTTCGGCTCCTTCAGCCTTTCCTCGTGGCTCATACCTCTCAGTTCCGGGAAGAGTCTGATAGCATACCGTGTACTTACCTAGTTGTGCTTGCGGGGGTTGAGCTCTGGCTCTTTGGTCCCGCCTCTCAACTGGTGTACAGGTTCCTGAGCCAGTTTCACTAGGTATGTTATTATCCATCCCTTATGAATCCTAATCTTAGTTTAAAGAGAGAGAGAGAGAGAGAGAGAGAGAGAGAGAGAGAGAGAGAGAGAGAGAGAGAGAGAGAGAGAGAGAGAGAGAGAGAGAGAGAGAGAGAGAGAGAGATTTTGGAGTAGATGCATTTCCGACACTAACTCCAGACGCTGGCAAATATAAGAACTTCATTTAGAAACTCAAATCAGACTTCTTCAAGGCAGTCTACACAACATTTATTAGACCAATACTGGAATATGCAGCACCGGCATGGAATCCGCACCTTATGAAGAATAAACCCAAGTAAAAATTATAAAGATTTGTAACAAGATTGGTGCCAGAGCTAAGAGGGCTAAGCTACGAGAATAGGCTAATAGAAGAAAATCTCACAATCCTAGAGGATGCAAGGAAAAGAGGAGCATATGATTACAACATACAAAATAATGAGGGGAATAGATAAGGTGGAAAAGGATAATCTCTTCAATTTGAAAGCAGGACAAGAGGACACAGGCTGGAAACGCCAACGAACCAGAGGAATGGAACGAAATACTCGTACCTTGTGGGTCCAACCACTTGGGCTGGACGGTAGACGGACGGTCTCGCTTCCTGCAGGTCGGCATTCAATTCCCGACCGTCCAAATGGTTGGGCACCATTACTCACCCCCCCCCCCACACCTCTCGTCCCGTCCGAAATCCTTATCCTGATCCCTTTCAAGTGCTATATGGTCGTAATGGAAAGAAATAGTTGTGGAAACCACCGCAATCCACAACTTCAAGGGCCGGTTTGACAACAAATTTGAACGTCAGAATAGTTAAAGTGTAAGGCAACATGTACAACGAGGCTAATAGGCTCGTTGTGCCTACCTACCCATCTCACCTACCTACCTCCATACTAGGAACTCCTACCTCAGTCCTAACTCACCTACCTCCCCATCACCTCCGTTGACACTTAAGTACCACCACCACCACCACCACCACAGGTGGAAGCTGGAAACATAGAGATTTAGAAATGTAAGGAAAGTGCTCGTACCTTGTACAGGTGGTCAACAAGTGGTGGAATTGTGTAAAAGTAGAAGCTATGGAAGCCGCCTCCATCTACAACCTCAAGATGGACATTTACAGGAAATTATCAAGAGCTAGACTTCACTTCTACATAATCGATGTTATGTAAGCACTGTTAGGTAACTACCATTAAGTAAGCCCCCATCACCACCCCCTCCTTCCCCCCCCCACCACCTCAACACCCCGCCCCCCCCCCACCTCAACACCCCCCCCCCCACCTCAACCCCCCCCCCTCATCCCCCCCCCACCAAGCACCTCAACAACACTTGGCACAGTTGAACCTCCTTCCCAGAATCAACGTTGCCAAACGGTGAGCAACGAATTTATGCACTGAAAAGGTCATCAGAGACGGCAGAATAATAGTTGATGGATCAGGTGAGTAACTGACGAGTCAAGGAAGAGGTTGATGGGTGAGAGAGGAAGTTGCCAGGTCACGGAGAGGGTTGATTGACCAAAAAGGAGGCTGGTGGGTTGAGTAATCCGGTACAATCAGGACATTTACAGGTTATGGATACATAAATATCAACCTGTCCTCTTACAAGGACCGTCGCATTTTGATCGTATGCGTTAGGTAAGGCCAAAAAATTGTCGTACTAGAAAATGGAAGCGGCTCGCGAAAGTGACGTAGTCCCGTTTTCTGTTTTGGGTCCTCTGGTTAGGAGAACACATTTTAAATTTACCGTTTTCTTGACGTTAGGAAACCTTAGGAGGACGGGCTGTTCAAACAGGTCAGGTAAAGATGTTTGTAGGTCTAAAAGAAGAAGTAGATGAGACCAGACAGAAAGAGAGACAGGGAAGAAACAAAGAGAAAAAATAGCGAGAAAACCAGAAAGAGGGAGGAGACCGCAGAGAAAGAGGGAATAAACCGCAGAGAGAGGAAGAGGACCAGAGAAAGAGAGGAAGAGGACCAGAGAAAGAGAAGGAGAGGACCAAATAGAGAAGTGAGGAAACCAGAGAAAGAAAAGATAAAAGAGCCACAGCGAAAGAGCTCGCAAGTCTGAGATCAATGGAGGGTACCACGTGCCGCTCACCAGACATCTTAAGACAAAGTTGGAAGTTAACGTGTCGTAATCCACTACACCTGACGCTTTAAGACATTTCAGTGCACTTTCCTTTACAAGAAAGTGGCACTAAGGTGCCTCAAGGCTAACGTAGGAATCAATACACCTTGGCATATATTACTATAAACACAAGTTAACACTCTGATAAAACCGGAGTTTCATACTTGGCAACGGGGGAAATGAATCAGAGTTACTCAATATTAAATGTAAAGTAAACTAACGTTGTAGGACAGATGCTTGGGGGCTACACTAACCCAGCTTTCCAAGATGAATCATCGGGGTATGGGAATGTCACAGGCCAGTCGGGGTCCGTCCCAATGCCACACTAAGAAATATCGGCATCTTAAACGACCCCTTCAATTTTCATGAAGTCTGGAATAAAACCAGGGGTTGTTTTCCGTAGAATTTTGATGGTTATTTCCGTCGCCGAATTTTCATGGTTTACTCGAAAACGATGAACGTGAATACATTTCGGTTAAACACAACAGCATTGTGACAATTAAAAGCTTCGGCCTCACACACGTGGGGTCCAGGGTTCGAGACTCCTACAGCCCAGGTAATTGAATTGTGACTATTATTAATTTTCTTTTGGATATTTTCCATTCTACACAAATATCTTCTATCATCTGGAGGGTGAAGAAACACAAGATCACTTAATCTTTCCATTTTTACTATTCAACGTTTCGTCAGCAATGTGACATCTTCATGAGTACACTCATAAAGTGGATTTATCCACTGATAAAGTCAGTAGACTGTTGCACTAACATAGCTATACTGAGCTTACAAGGAGAAATCTATACACTTATAATCCACCTAACGCTCTTAATCGTAGGGAGCGCCGAAGGGTAGAGTTATTATTATTATTAACATCTTTATTGACAAAATTAATTACAATTTTGCCTAATCTGAGGATTTTGATAGGTCTTATTAAAGTGAGGATAATGCTAGTATTCACTGTCACGCAGGACAGAGGGTCATACATAAGACAATAGGTCTAAACTGTAGGCTGAAGCACATATATATCATGGTTACTAGAGTGAGGTGATTGTTGCCTGACTCCAGCTTCTAGCTGTCCGCCAGGTCTTACATCTTCCCTCTGGATCATTGGAGGGCCATCGATATGCTCGAAGTCGAAGTAATCTGGATGTTGATTACTGGTGTCAACTCCCGATTACTGTGTTCAGCTCCTGAACGCAGCCTCAAGTATACACATGCCTCCTACGATCGTCGGTGTGTGTGGACACATTCAGTACCATCTGTTTCTATCAATGCCAGCTGTTTCTCTCCCTCTGTGTCAGCTCTTTCACTCCCTCTGTGTCAGCTGTTTCTCTCCCTCTGTGCCAGCTGTTTCTCTCCCTCTGTGCCAGCTGTTTCTCTCCCTCTGTGTCAGCTGTTTCACTCCCTCTGTGTCAGCTGTTTCACTCCCTCTGTGTCAGCTGTTTCTCTCCCTCTGTGCCAGCTGTTTCTCTCCCTCTGTGCCAGCTGTTTCTCTCCCTCTGTGCCAGCTGTTTCTCTCCCTCTGTGTCAGCTGTTTCACTCCCTCTGTGTCAGCTGTTTCTCTTCCTTCGTGTCAGCTGTTTCTGTGACTCTCAAATGACACAAACACATTAATCCACGAGCAGGCAGGCGCTAGGCCATATAAATGAGACATAGGCGAGAGAGAAGACAATAGTTAGGAAAGAGAAAAGTTTGGGAAGAGAAAAGGATAAAAGGAGGAAGGCAGGCAGAAGGAGAGAATAAAAGATAAAATGAGAAGGAAGGCAGAAAAAGGGAAGAGAAAATGTAGAGTGAAAGTAAGAAGAGAGGAATTAATTTGAAAATAATGTTGTTAGCACTGTAACAACGAAATCATTAGTTTCGTTTAATTAAAGCCGTCATCTTTAATAATCTTTAGGCTATACACACAATTCTGGCTCCATTTCAGGTAAAGTGAAATCGGAGGAGATATAGCTGTGCGGCCCAGGGCAATAACTTAAGATCACTAGAGGATGGATGGAAATTTAGACCACTAAATTGATGAATTAATAACACCATAACTAGAAAATTTGAACACGATAAATACACCACACAATACAAAACGATTACAAAATAACACAAGTGTATGTTAATATATTTTATTTCATAGTATTACAAAAATACTGTACAGAATTCTTAACAACTAATGCCAACGACCAGCGAATGGCATCAGACTCAACAATGATGAGTACATGGACGAGCACTGTCCAAGGGGCGACTTGTATGGTTAAGGGGCAATGTATGATAACGGGTGATGAATGGTTATGGTAGGAAGGGAAACTTGGAGAGGAAAAGATGGAGAGATGTAGAGAAGGGAGAGACGAAGGAACGACGTAAATATATATATATGGATAAATGAAGAAATACCGGTTAGGAATTTAATTAAATGAGGAAAATGGAAAGAAATGAAAGGAAATTAAATAATAATTAATGTAAACGAGGGAATTAAATGGAGGGAGAGTGAGAAAGACGGAGACATAGAAAATTAAAAATGATATAAAAGATACTAAATAAAGCAAATATTTGATCGAAAACTTTAAAAAATAATTCCCATGAAAGACTTCATCTTCAGATAATCCAACGTAAAAATATTAAACCATAATGAGATGCAAATTGCTCACATTCCTCGCTAGCCACATAACAAAACACTATGGCACGGAAGCTTCAATAACGAGACAAAAAATGACATGATAACAGGAAAAGACTAAGACCGCACCACTATTTACTCAAGCCGAAAATCTCGGAAATGTTACTTATTCATCACCCCTGTTGATGAGAACTAAGTGCTTTCTGGAACTATGAATTTCTACCTTCTTACTCATCAGTGTGTTGAATACAGAGACTCATTTTGTCTTTATTGGTAACATTACAATTTAGTGAGGTGTGGGCGTAAAGAAGCCAATGAGTGAATGCAGCAAGGGTATAGAGTTATAAAGTAGATGTATTTTAGCTGTTGTTGTAGCAACAAAAGTAATTCGAGTGTGGATGCCGCAGGGATGTACATGCAACAGGGATAATGTGGCAAAAAAACCTTTCTATCCACAGTGAAACTACAAGTTTTAGTTTGAGAAATAAAACATTCATTGGTCATCTATAATTCACAGCTCCGTCACTAAAATTTATATATATGTACATACATACTAATAACACACAAGTGATAAATGGACTGATAAGAGTTTTGACGAGTCCAGTCAGCGTGGCTACAAGCTTTCCTCTCTTTGTTTACATTATGGTACATACGCTGGTGTATGTAAACCTTAAGACACAATCCATCAGCATCAGGACCGACGATCAAGCTCTGAACCCTTTCAAAATTAGACCCACGAAATGCATTTCTTAGTAGGGAAAAAAAGGCTGTTCAACTTTGCTTCAACGAGGCGCTATGTTTGCCTGTATAATGTTTAGAAACGTTAAACTGGGTACTAGAATTAACTATAGTTACTCGGGAGAGGACTCATCAATCTCATGAATATCTACTTATTAAGCATACATTTTTCCGCAATCATTGCGGCTTTGTTTACATTTGTTAAACAATTTATGAGCTAAATGCTACGAGGTTCTCCATATCAATAATAACCTTGGGTTGAGAGGTTTCAAAGCTCCTACTAAACTGTTTAATAAATACAGACTAAGCCGCCACGATTGAGGAAAGATGTACATGTTTCGTAAGTAAACACGTAAATGATCCTGGGTACAAAGAGGAAATGTGTTTACCTGCACCCTAAGAGTAAAAGTAACTGCCAAGGATCTACAAAGAAATGTGTTTACTAGAGTTCAATGATGTGTTTATCAGGCACAAGGAGGCTGTCCCCATCTACCTTCCCAAACATGACTGGAGCTAACAATAGCCAATGCTTCGTCATATGAAGCTGTGTTACGTCACGACGATGGCTGACCCTGACGCATCAGTATACCACACCACTAAATAAGAATAGCGTTTGCTGTGAACATATAATAGTTGAGCCACTGGAGGCCAAACTATTACAGGATATATTTTAGCATAACGCTTGCAAATATCATAATTAACCGATGTATATAATTTGTAGTGTTCTATTGCCATGTTTACAAGCACGGCCATAAGCACCTCTTTTGAGTCTTCCGTTAAGTTCATTAATTTCACTCCAAAACTTGTAACTATTGATTCAGAATACAAAGTGATACCACTTTCTTTTCCCCAAGTCAGCTATGTATACACAAACGGCATAACAAAGTCCCTTACATTAGTTCCACCCACCGTTAACAACTTTGGCTCAGTTCATCCTGGTTCTCAAGCAGAACCGACAGAACAACTCGCTACTAAAATTAATAGCTTGGTCGATATGAGAGAGATATGTTAATGAATCAGAGAATCTAGTTTAAGAAACCTTTTCCAGAAGTTCTGGGTCAACCAGAGTGGATGAAAATTATTATAAACATTATGAGAAGAGATGCAACTAAGGACTATAGTGTTCTGAGATCAAAGTCGTAGTGAATTCAGCCTGAATCCAAGAACTACGCATATAACCTTTCGAAGTTGCGTCGTTCGCGGATCATGCGTGCCCACCTGGTGTCACGCAGCACCTTTAGCTCGTCCTCACACACGTCAGGAACGGTGAGACCCAAGTTCGAGACTTTCACCAAGGTCACACTCGTCGAGCCCCGGACACGTTCCTCAAAGTCAATAAGCTGGGAGAAGAACCCAGCGTTCGGGCGTATGTTAGGACGCGCACTTCTCACGTGGAAGAACGCTTGACGCAAGCTCATGTCGGCGTATTTGACCAGATACGCTAATACAAGGGCGGGAGAACGACTCACGCCCGCGACGCAGTGCACCAACACACGCCCACCACGCCCTCGCACATCTTGTATCTTGTCGCTGATGGAATCGAAGTGGACAGCAAGATCAGAGTCAGGGGCGTCGGAAACCCTGACAGGCACGACCTCCACACCATCCAGGGGCACCGTGGGCAATTCTACCGTACTGTTCACTACGCACGTCACCCCAAGCTCCGTCAGCCGTGCCTGTCTTACAGCCCGCGCCCCTGACAGGTACAACCCGTCGATTATGAAGGACACCTGGCCGGCACGACCTGTTCCTTGCCTCTGTTTCTCCGCCCCGGGCTGCTGCTGCTGCTGCTTCCGTTCCCCGTGGCCACAACAATTCACCATCTGCGTGACATTAATGACATTAACCATTATGTAAATTTCTGAGAAATTACCTTTGCATTATATAAAACCTACACACACACACACATACATTATATATATATATATATATATATATATATATATATATATATATATATATATATATATATATATATATATATATATATATATATATATATATACTGCTTAAGGCCTATATGGTTCTTACACAAAAACTATTATTATTTCAAGCACCCCATCGCATACATGTCATAAAATACACAAAACCAATTTGTAATTCCCGGTAATTAATGCTACAGGACGTACTCTTTGTTCAGTATATTCGAAACTAATTATTTGCTGCATTATGCCACCTACTCGTACCTCCACAAATCTAAGCCAAAACAGTCACAAGTACATATGAAACATGTGCTAAAAACACACAAGTTGACTTACTTGTAAACTTTGGTCTCTCCCTATTTCCTGGTGTGTTAGCGGAGCGAGAGCGTCGCGCGTGTGTTTGTCTGGCATATTAGCGTCTTCACACCATGACCTTGAAGACAGGTAACGTGTTGTGTGGCCTTGGCGTGTGAAATCGAACTCCGATCAATGTCTTGAAGGGTCGACTTGCGTTTGCTTTCTTACTTGAAGCACAGCTGACGGCACATACCGTCCTCGTCTCCAGCTGATCCACAGGTGGTCGTCTGTTTATCTTGAACTCTCCCTTTATTTGTCTCTAATCTCAAGATATTGTCCTTATATTGTTCCAACAGGAAAGCTAAAATCGCTGGAGGGAAGCAATTAAAAGCTATCAGTATTCGCCAACAAACATACAGTTAGCAGTTGAAAGGGGGGAGTAGAAATAGTTAAGAGAAGGAGCAGCAAAATTTGACCACCTCTTTCGTGCTGCGAGGAAGGTGTACAACTGAGGTGTAAAGCAGCTCGACGTTGAGTTTTTCTTCCTGTCGACGCATGCGCAGTACCTGTGTTGTGATGACTAGTCCACTCCCACCCGGAGCCCCCACACCCCACCCTAACAACCTCCATCAATTCCACTCACCAACATCCTCCCCTGTAACCCCTGCCATAACAAAAATCTTGGCAGCATTCCTATGTACGGTTCTTCTCTCGCCTCATCACCTGTTTATTTGCAGGAGCAGAACTGAAGGGGAGTCGTATGAGACTTCCTGTGCGTAATACCACTGAAACTACTCACAGGTAGTAATCACCGAGTCTCAAATATTTGTCGAACTTCAGATATACAGAGGAAGCAACATGGAACATTTGATGTGATGCACCTAGTGAATACCGTCTATAAGGTTATCTTCTATGTGTATTCTTACTTTACGAGTGGCTGTGAGACTTGTATCCCTTATATATATATATATATATATATATATATATATATATATATATATATATATATATATATATATATATATATATATATGTCGTACCTAGTAGCCAGAACGCACTTCTCAGCCTACTATGCAAGGCCCGATTTGCCTAATAAGCCAAGTTTTCATGAATTAATTGTTTTTCGACTACCTAACCTACCTAACCTAACCTAACCTAACTTTTTCGGCTACCTAACCTAACCCAACCTATAAAGATAGGTTAGGTTAGGTTAGGTAGGGTTGGTTAGGTTCGGTCATATATCGTCGTTAATTTTAACTCCAGTAAAAAAAATGGACCTCATACATAATGAAATGGGTAGCTTTACCATTTCATAAGAAAAAAATTTGAGAAAATATATTAATTCAGGAAAACTTGGCTTATTAGGCAAATCGGGCCTTGCATAGTAGGCTGAGAAGTGCGTTCTGGCTACTAGGTACGACATATATATATATATATATATATATATATATATATATATATATATATATATATATATATATATATCGTACCTAGTAGCCAGAACGCACTATATATATATATATATATATATATATATATATATATATATATATATATATATATATATATATATATATATATATATATATATATATATATATATATATATGAAGAAATATATGTATATATGTGTTTACATACATGCATATGTATGTTCGTGTACATGTGCGTGTGTAAGTGTACTATGACTGGGAGTCATAAGGGAAGAATTTGGTGTTGGCAGTGTTCCTGGGTGTTGGGGAGCAGGTGGCCCCCTTCACGTGTTGGTGCCATCCTTAGTGCCAATACTGCCAACCCCCAACCACGCCTCCCCAAGCACTCCAGTGCTCAAACCACACTCAGCCCCACCAACCACACACAACCCCAGGGAACAGGGCCTATAGCCCTGTAACCATTATGCCATAATTATGTGTAATTTGTTCATTATAGCTCATAAACTGAAGAAGAAATAAGCGTAATTAAATTGATTATACCAATGTGAATCAATACTTAATCTATGTAGACCAGACCACACACTAGAAGTTGAAGGGACGACGACGTTTCGGTCCGTCCTGGACCATTCTCAAGTCGATTGTGTGTGTTTCTATTCTATCAATTAACCTATAATTTCAACGCTCGGTTCACGTATGGCTTTACATTCTTGAGTGATTATTCATTATTTGCGATTCCTTTGATACCGATATTGTGTGTGTAAATATTCTTACTATAAATGAATGTACGGCTCGTGTGCCAAGTTCAGGTGAAGTGAATCCTAGTGAGGCGTTTAGGTCAATAAATTTCCTACTTATCTTATTATGAATGTAACATTTCTTTGGTTTATTTACTTATTATTGCTGGCACAATGTTAGTAAATTTGCATATAAAATTTGGAGTACAATTATCCCTGTCAACCCGTTCAGCAGGAATGGCAACAACATGAACACACGCGCGCGCGCGCACGCGCACACACACACACACACACACACGCACACACACACACACACACACACACACACACACACACACACACACACACACACACACACACACACACACACACCCAGGGGTCTCGCGGCCGAGTGGACTACGCTTGGGGGTCATAGTCTTAAGAGCTCGGACTCCATTCCAAGCCGTGGCAGAAACAAATGAGCAGAATTTCTCTCAACTGATGTTCACTTAGCAGTAAATAGGTACCTGGAAATTGAACATCTGCTACGGACTGCATCCTGGGAATGTGGGCGTGAGAGAGAAATATACTTAGTAGATATGATAGAAGAAAAATAGATCAGGAGTCAGTACATTAGACAGCCGACGGTCAGAAAGGCGGAGTCCAGGAGCTAACAGCGCAATCCTGCTGCAGGCACAAATGCTAAATACACACATACAAACTCTCACACATTAAGGTTGTAATTCTTTGATTACCAAACTACACATCAGAAAATAGAGACATAACGACGCTCCGACAATTATCAAGTTGTGTGAGAGAAGAGAGAACATGATTGATGAAGATTAAGTCACCCAAGAGGTGGCACGGTGGTAAGAGAAGAGAGGATTGTTGAATCCTCACGGCTATCTTGAGGTTATCTTGAGATGATTTCGGGGCTTTAGTGTCCCCGCGGCCCGGTCCTCGACCAGGCCTCCACCCCCAGGAAGCAGCCCGTGACAGCTGACTAACACCCAGGTACCTATTTTACTGCTAGGTAACAGGGGCATAGGCTGAAAGAAACTCTGCCCATTGTTTCTCGCCGGCGCCTGGGATCGAACCCAGGACCACAGGATCACAAGTCCAGCGTGCTGTCCGCTCGGCCGACCGGCTCACCGGTGGTTGAAATAAGAGAGGAATGGGGTGAATGTAAGAATAAGAGGAAAGGTAAGACAAAGACAAGAGAAGGGTGCGGGAGGGGGTCGGCTTAAGTCAGATCACGTTTGCTAAGATGGTTGGAGCATTTCAGTGAGTACTGTGAAAGAGAAAAGTCAACAGCGACAAAGCCAGGATTAGGGTTATGTTGGGCAAGTTGTGTGTCAGAGCTGACTTAACAAGACGGCGACTGTAAAGAGTAGAGGAAGGAAGCATTATTTTAGAAGACCAATCTATAGGATGAGTAGAGTTTCTAACGTGATAGAAGAGAGCATTGTGTCCGCAGACTTAACACTTCTACATCATAATTACATGTTGAAATTCTAGTGCCACGAGGCACTAATCAAAATAGATTAGAAATACGAGGTCCAAGAGCTAATAGATAAATTCTGCAGATACAAATAGTAAATACAAGCATACACCTCTTGAACAAATCCACAAGGGCCGTGACGAGGGTTCGAACCTACGTCCGAAAGCATCGGATGTAATATATTGTAACAAACCTCTTCCTCCATTACTAACAACTCCAAAACTTCTACATTCCCCGTTCTATTGAAGGATCTTCCTCCTTTAATAAGACTTAATCGAAATCCTCAGATTAGGCAAAATTGTAATTAATTTTGTCAATAAAGATGTTAATAATAATAAATCTTCCTCCTTAACAAGTCACAGAGCTGGTGTGACTCCCACACTGGGAATTACCATCTTGAAACAACAATTTATTTTATTGTATTTTATTTTAGATTATATTAATGCAATTCTAAATCAGTTTATGCCATGCCCTTGAAATACTCAAAATTAAGTCAGACATTTTGGCAAACTGTATTTAATTATTAGTTGTGGATTTTACCAGTGATATTTTTCTTACTAGTCTTTGATAGAATACATCGTTGTTTTTCATTTACTTTTCAAAAGTCCGGTTGGTGAGTAAAACACCTGCTTCATATAACTCAGGCTGCTTGGTAGTAACTTTCATGAAATCTGGTGAAACTTTAAGTCTAAAATAAAATTCAAGATCAAGTGCAAAAATGTCAAGTTCAAAGCCTCTTATCCTCAAATCAATGATCCCCGTCTCTTAGGTCCAACTCCTGGGTCCCGCCTCTTAGCTCCAACTCCTGGGCCCCGCCTCTTAGCTCCAACTCCTGGGCCCCGCCTCTTAGCTCCAGGGCCCCGCCACTTAGCTCCAACTCCTGGGTCCCAGGTCTTAGCTTCAACTCCTGGACCCCGCCTCTTAGCTCCAACTCCTGGGCCCCGCCTCTTAGCTCCAACTCTTGGGCCCCGCTTCTTAGCTCCAAGGTTCCAGCTCTTAGCTCCAACTCCTGGGCCCCGCCTCTTAGCTCCAACTCCCGGGTCCCACATCTTAACTCCAGAGTTTCACCTCTTAGCACCTAGTCTGTATCACACGTACACTCTGGTGCAGCAACAGCCTGATTGACATTTATACGTGTTTGGAAATGAGCAAGACACAGGCAAACACACAGAAGAAAATATTGTCAGCAATTTCTGGTATTAAGTCAAAAGTTGCATTCAACACCAAAATCCCTCAAACACAATCAACAGTTACCCACAGTAACTGTTCTTATCACAATACGGGATTATAAATAAAACTCAACATTAATAGATAGAATAAATAATTGTTACCAGTCCAGCTGGTCTTTAACACAACACATTCGTCACATATGTACATAAAACATATCTTGTATAATTCATGTGAAACACAATGAAACGATAACCTAACACGTGACACAAGGGAGGTACGATATGTGTATCAATGAGAAATAACCATTTTAGATGGTAAAATACTCAAATATGAAAGATGAATAGCAAAATACGAGAAAATATCGGAAACCAACAATCACTTGAGAATGGGTGGTAGTGGTAATGGGGACAAATGAATGTGTGGAATATTGAATACCATTGGTAACGAGTATCAGTGAATGGGGGATAATAATGTTCTCCAAATAATGGTAACGAGGATAAAAAATGTGAATAGTGTACAGTGGTAACGATGATCAAAGAATCAAAGGTACTGGAAGCTGTTCGATAAATTATATAATCAAATTCGCTTAGACACATCAGTTTAAAAATGTAACATAAAGGTGTAAATATTAACACAATTATATGAGGGGTTTCATGAGAGAAAGTTACTGTAAAAGTCATGACAAATATCTTGAATGAGTAACATTATTACTGATCACAAGAAAGTCTCACAAGGGTACTTCCAGGTACAATAAAACATTGCTTGAGGTACCGTGTTTGTCAGCAAGGTATGTCTGGCTTGTCTTAAGACAGTATTAGTGGTAATGGGATGGGGAGAGTCGTCTAGTATACAATAAAGCTGAATCAGATATGTTGTAATGGATACATGGGCCTGCGAGCCGCACCAAGCAGCAAGCTTAAAGATCAATTACCTGGTTGATGGGGTTCTGGGAGTTCTTCTACTCCCCAAGCCCGGCCCGAGGCCAAGCTTGGGGAGCCAAGGGCAAGGCTTGGAAGGCTAAGCCAATTAATCACAAAGCAAGCCTGGCCCACTCCAGGAAACTGTGTCTGACAAGGATATGTTCAATAACGATAAGTGGTATACAAGCACGTCCGGCAAACCATAAAATAGAAGTGGTGCCAAGGTAGGTCTGTATAAAAGCGCATCTGGAGTGCAATAAAAAAAGGCTAATAAGGTCATTTAGATTATCTGGGTTTCCTTGCCAGCCAGCATCGCTACCTTGTTGAAAGCCGCCACAGGCGCAGGTTCGCCTAATCTTTTCATCGTCAAAGTTCCAGATGTCATCTGGAGGACGTCAGAGGTAGGTGTTGTATAAGAACGTGAATGCATAATTAGCGAGTGACTTAAGATTGAGGGATACAGGAATGGATGAAATGGATTGGGTGAAAATTGAATAATTAATACATATACAAAATGTAGCAAACATCAATGATTACAAAATAAATAAAATACGTTAGTTAGAAATGACGGAGGACATAGAATCATACATTCTGTAAACAACAGAGCAGAAAATGAGACAATTTTAGATCACTTCTATGTTGAGACATTTGCCGTTTAAATAAAAACTAACACATGTTACCATACTGTCTAAAATTTCATGTTTCAAAATACTGCACAATACTTTCATAATTATAATTACCATCTAATTGTTTTAACTCAGCATACCAATGGAATATATTAACAGATAGTGTATTAAAGGGTCTTAGCAATGATATTCAAAACTTAACTAACGAGCGCAAAGTATAATAATTTGCAAAGAAATAATGAAATAAGATTTTTTTTTAACGTGCGCATTTCACTAAAAAATCAACTTTAATCACTTCATTCAAAATTCACTCTTGTGTTGATACTTTAGCGGATTTTGTAAGCAACAGATGAGGCACAACTCAGTAACAGTCAACCAGTTTAATATGCAGGAGATAATAACGCGGTGGCTAACATTCTACATTTACAACACCGACATCCATCCAAGTTCAACTGTCTCTGGATTCACTATTGGAAATCCTCTTTAATTAATAATAGTTATTAAATAGAATTCATTTTATATACTATTCTTCCCAATCCTCGTTCATGACTGGGAACAAAAAAAGTGTCTCATCTCTCTCTGCCGTTTACGTTAAAAATAAATATCGCATTTCATTCATTCATTCACTTTTTTCAGAAGAAATCCTGCAGTTCAGGTAGAGTGGTGGATTGGACGGGGAGAGAGCGTACTGAAGCCACTTTCATGGGTTTCATGACATCGTCTCCCAAGTCGTCCATGAAAGGGGAAGCTACGAACACGGGCTGGAAGGCATCGGACGCAGTTTTTCCTTCTTGAGGACTGGGTTTGAACTCGAGACTCGGTTTGAAGTCCTTCTTCAGAGAGGGTTTTGGGTTGGCTGGGATGATGACTCTCTGGGGATGTGGTGCTGGTCTAGGGTGTTTCTGGGGGTGATGGATATTGCCAAAGGTCCCTGAAGAAAAGTCCGACAGACTTCCCAACATCGTTGGCTTTTTGGGTTTGACTGTCTTAGGGGGTGGAGGAAGAGGCCGGCGAGTGTTCGAGTGGAGTGGCAGAGGAGCTTTCAAGGTGTTCGAATGGGTTGAAACAGCGCGAGGCGGTGGTGCTCCAGGAAGATTAGGGCGAAGCGTATCCGCTCGGGGCGGGCCGGACACGGGAAGATGCTGTGGGGAAATGTTACTAGTGAAAAGTAGATGATTTCTAGGCGGGGCAGTGACTAGAACACTCTGTGGGAAATTGTTGTTGGAGGACAGGTGTTTTCCAGGCGGGGCAGACGCTGAAACATGTGGCAAGATGTTGTTGTTAATAGGAAGGTCATTTCCAGGCCTCACAAACTGGTATGGGAAATTTGTCGATTCCTTAATGGGGAAATTTGAATCAGATTTCGGGGGCGTGGGCGGCGGGGGCGGGAGGTGGAAAGCAACTTGCTGGTTTTGTGAAAACTGACCAGAGTTATCGGGAGGAGGCGGAACGACGTGGTTAGGAGGGGCAGTAACCCGCACAGTCTGACGAGGTGGCCTGAACACGGGAGAATTATTATGTTGTGGCGCCCTCAACACCTGTGAACCCTGGTGGGACGATGGGAAGCGTGTCCGAGGAGGAAGTCTCGGGCCCTGCTTCACTTGATTGTGGTGCCCAGGCGTGTTGGTGACCTTCCTGCGTTGGGAGTAGAGGATCTGCGGCGGCAAGGGTTCGGGTCGCAGGTTCGAGGTCTTGCGGCGCTGAGGCTGAGGTTCGTCATCACCACCGAAGAGTCCCGACAACTTTTGGAGGAAGAAGAGGTCGCTCTCCCAAAACCCTCGTTGCTCGCGGGATCCGAACTCTTCTGGTATGGGATGATCCTCCGCTGCTAGGGGCTGATCCTCCGCTGCTAGGGGCTGATCCTCCGCTATTAAGGACTCTTCTCCACCTGCTGGGAGATGTTTTTCCACTGTTAGGAGTTGCCTAACCGTTGCTTTTGATTCGGGGAAGAATATTTTGCCTCCATCGACCTGAAAAAATCGTTTATTAAATGTCGTTCCTGAACAAGACTTATTATTATTATTATATATATATATATATAAATAAATATATATATATATATATAATATATATATATATATATATATATATATATATATATATATATATATATATATATATATATATATATATATATATATAAAGGTTACAAGATGTACATTAAAGTTAATACAGTGAGTGTTTAAAGATTATGGATCTCTTGAAGCTCCTCCCTTTTCCGGACAGAAACTTAGGACGCAGCAGACGTTTTCCCTCTGGATCGCCACTCTGAGGCACTTAAACAAGAAATTGGCAGTCCTTGGAACTATGATGATATCAATGCGCCTGGAACCCAATTCCTTGAGAAATCCCAAGGCGTTCCAACCCCAGGGGCCATGCGTCTCAGACGCTATGGAAACAAAGGTGAATTGACCTTCCAGTCGCCCGTACTTGATTGATTTTGCTGTTTCCCTGTGGTTGGCCGCCCCGCCTGCTTGATCAGCACAGAAGTGTATGTAGGTGTCAGTGAGAGTGGATACACACGTGTAGTCCCACACCAGCTGTCTGCCCCTCTTCCGGGGGTATATTGTGATGCTATCTGAAAGAAGTGGAGGTCATCCGGGTTTTGGTTCACAGGATACAAGGGATTCTCTCCGCTGGGCACTGAGCTGAGACAAGGCTCTTGTCGATTATGTCATTGACCTCGTTATGTCTTGCATGCCAGTCCTTGGATCTTCTGCAGTGCAGCCCATGTAGTCCGTATTGATCTGCTTTCACCCTGTTGCAAATACCGCTGCTGTATATTGGAGGGGATCTAAACATTCCCTCTAATGCGATATGTGTGATTTCCTCCGAGGCTAAGGGTCCCCTTCTTCCAGCCAGAGGTGGTACTCCTTCCCTATATATATATATATATATATATATATATATATATATATATATATATATATATATATATATATATATATATATATATATATATATATATATATTTCACCTTCACTCTACTTAATTTACTCCATGTTATATACACATAATTTTTTAATTTACGCATGTTTTTTAATGATCCTTCATTAAAAAATCCCGAATTTATTTTCTTATTTATAAATGAGAGCAAACTTAAAAAAGACAAATTATGACGTCGATAAAAACGACATCAACAGCAACGATGACGTCGACAATGACGCTGACAATAGCGAACCATCGTGGCTTCTCCCCCCTCCCCCCCCCCTCCCACGTGCACTGTGGAGACATTCTTTGGGGGGGGGGGTGGTAGGTGGGGGGTGTAGGGGGGGTGGTAGGTGGGGGGGGGGGTAGGGGGGGTAGGGGGGGTAGGGGGGTATGGGGGGTAGGGGGGGTAGGGGGGGGGTTGGAGGGGAGAGGGAGGGGTCGTTCACACCAGCCATCACGCCCCCTCACCGGTGCTCCTCTGACACGTGACTTAGCCTGGTCTCAGTCGTCAGCGTACGTGTACTAATCTTTTTATACTTGCTAGGATAAGTTTGCACCTGGCTGTAGTCACCAATATATATACATCTAGTTAAGTCTACAAATCCAGGTTACGGGCTCACCATAGCCCGTGCTACTTGGAACTTTTTGTTCTGAGTAGCTGAATCTAAAACAACAATAATAATTGACAACAATACCTAAACACCTAACCTATGCCTAACAGTACACCAAATTCAATTATGTTAATATTTAATGATATTTAAGAAAGATAACAATTTAAAGTGCGCAGTTAAAATTACTGAATGCGTCTTTGGGTTGGGAAGCAGCTTGGACGAACATAACCTGATGATGAGTAGCTTCAGGCTGCCAGTCTGGTCTAATGCGATGACACACGACTACCATATGGCCTGCAATTTTTTTTCAACATTTAACAGCGCATGGAAATGGCATTTACGACCGCCTTGTTTAATTCATATACTGTGTGCGTGCGTGCATGCGTGTACTCACCTAGTTGTGCTTGCTGGGGTTCAGCTTTCGCTCTTTGGTGCCGCCTTTCAACTGTCAATCAACTGTTGTACACATGCCAGAGCCTATTAGGCTCTATCATATCTCCATTTGAAACGTGTGTGTGTGTGTGTGTGTGTGTGTGAGTGTGTGTGTGTACTCACCTAATTGTACTTGCGGGGGTTGAGCTCTGGCTCTTTGGTCCCGCCTCTCAACTGGTGTACAGATTCCTGAGCATACTGGGCTCTATCATATCTACACTTGAAGCTGTGTATGGAGTCAGCCTCCACCACATCACTTCCTAATGCATTCCATTTGTCTACTACTCTGAAGAGTAGTAGACAAATGTGTGTGTGTGTGTGTGTGTGTGTGTGTGTGTGTGTGTGTGTGTGTGTGTGTGTGTGTGTGTGTGTGTGTGTGTGTGTGTGTGTGTGTGTTTTCGTGTGTGCGAGCGTGCACCCTCGTTTGCATGTAGGCGTTATTTCCTGCATGCCACTGTTACTCGCTTGGAACGAGTGTGTGCAGGTTACGCTAGTGTGTGTGTGTGCGCTTTTATGACTTACTATGGTGTATGTTGTAGAATGCACTTAAATGTGGAATTTCTGGCCAGCTCGCTTGAGGATGTGTGCTTATTACCATAAAGCAGCAAGCACATGCTGAATGATGCGCACATGCACGCACACACACACAAACACACGCACGCGCGCGCTACATCTTCCACCAATCATATATGGACGTTTGTGTGTACGTATATTTGCAGGATCAAGCTGTTAGTTCTTGGTCCCCGCCTTCCTAAGAGTCAGAATACTGACTCCCGATCTATTATTATTTTTACCCTGTCGTATCTATTATATATTTGACACACCTCGCTAGGATGCAGCCCACGACGACTAACTCCCCGGTAGCTATTTGCTGTTAGGTAACTTAGAGGTATCAGGGGCTTGGTCCGTGGTATAAACATTCCGGACGCTGACCACTCGGCTGTAAGACCCTAGTGTATGTGTGAGTGTGGGAAGGGAAAAGGGGAGAAAGGAGTGGGAAAGTCCATATGAGACAGACCATCTGTCACCAGCTGACAGATGGTCATGACAGATATTGCTTTTTCCGCAATATTAAAGAAACGAGTATATTGAAAGTACATAAAAGCATGAGAAGAGAAACTGTTTTTGAGTCAAAATATGCACTAAAATGCACGGACACTTATGAACGCTGATGTTGTATCATGTACACGGCAAAATCTCTGTAAATTGTTACGCAAATGTTTACTCCCAGTTCCGCCCAGATGTCGTCACCCAGTTCACCTCAGAAATCGTTAACTACCCAGTTCCGCCCAGCCGTCACACTCTTCACCCCCGAAGTCATCACCAGTTCATGCAGGAATAAATCATTGCCTTGCGACAACAGCTGTGAAGAGGGAGTACACAGTACCCGATCTGGAGACGCAACAACCCTCTAATTCAGTAATTTTGTTAACCATTTGCTTTCAAGACAAGCGTTGACGTTGAATTTTCGCTTCAGACGGAAGCTTTAAAGTTATGTAGCGTTTCAAAAGAATCTCCAAAATAAATTAATGTTCAGATTCTGTCACATAAAAAATCTAGTTTATGGATAAGGTCGTCATTTTCGAACTGACAGACAGACCTTGGTGCTGTAGGATTTTTTCCCCCTGTAGCATGCATAAAAGTAATGGACATCGGCGGAAGAACTCCTCAATGGGTGTGCAAAGCGTATTACGGCATACGAAATTTTCACTCTACGGCCACACTAATAAAATCAAATACCGGGAATTTGCGAGGAATAACTTTATGATGCGGAAGTTGCGACGCTATTGTGTAAGTTTAGTGTTCTTCTTAAGGTCTGAGGGTCTGTGGGTCGTCTTCAGACTCGAACCTGAATATTTGAAGACTTGAACTTCGATAGGCAGGTTTTTAAAATTAAATCTTGCTCGCTTTAGCAACATATTTTCATAATGTTTGCTAAATAAAATGTGCGAATGAACGCATCTATCTGTGCCTGCTGGATCAAGCTCTAGCTCTTAGACCCCGATTTTCTAGCCGCCGGTTGTCTTAATGCAATGACTCCCGACTTATTTCAATATCATACCTATTTTTTAAGTTGTGAACTGAATTTGCCTCTACAACCTGATCTTTTATGTCATTTTAAGGGTGTGTGTGTGGGGGGGGGGGGGAGGGGGGGAGAGAGCGGGGGGGGGGAGGTAGAGAGAGGGATGGGGGAGGGGGAGGGAGAGGAGGAGTGCCACACCCAGCTGTAACAAAGTTAATGTCCTGTGATGGGGAGCAGCGGCCATAATGACCAACACCGAGACTGTGCAGGAAAGAGAACGTGACAGCTTCATCTGATACATAAATGAGACATGATCGCAGCTTTAGCAGGTCAGGACGAAAATATACGCTTATGTTAAGGAGTGTGAGTGTGTGTGTGTGTGTGTGTGTGTGTGTGTGTGTGTGTGTGTGTGTGTGTGTGTGTGTGTGTGTGTGTATGTGTATGTGTATGTGTATGTGTGTGTGTGTGTGTGTGTGTGTTAGTAGTTAGTTATAGTTGATTGACAATTGAGAGGCGGGCCGAAAGAGCAGAGCTCAACCCCCGCAAGAACAACTAGGTGAATACAGTTGCTGCCTATACTCTCCCACAAAGCAAGACACCTGCCTAGCGCACACAGAGACGAACTAGCACGTTTGTTGTTTTGATTTGATTTGATTTGATATCCATCCTTCTAACCTAACCTGAAACGTACCAACCCAAGCAACCCGCCTAACCTAACCGACCTAGCAGATACAAAGAAAACGTGGACATTTGCAAGACGCCACCTTTCACTGTAGGTTTAATTTGTAACGTTGGTAATTACAACGTACAAAACACGACCAATGAGATGAAAAGACAGGTGGATAAATTTAAGGAAACAGTAACAAATGTAAGGAATTATTTTTCCATTTTTTTTACAAAAACAATTACAACCATTTGGTTATTTATTTGCAGGAAACAAAGAAGTACAGTAGTAGTAGTAATGTTCTCGTTCTCGGCACACAATCGGGGACCCCGGGTTCGATCCTCGGGCGGGTCAGAAATAGTTAGGCACGTTTCCTTTCACCTGATGCCTCTGTTCACCTGATATATAATAGGTACCCGAGAGTAAGGCAACTGTTGTGTGTTGCACCATGAGCAAGATGAGTGGTCCGACTTTTGGAGAACTTCGAAACCAACCTAAGTAGAGGCATCTTATCCTCAACAACGGGATCTATTGATAGTAACAACAAAGTGCTATGACAAATCCAGGCTTAGGTTAGGTGGGTTGCTTAGGTTGATGCGTTTCTGGTCACGTTAGGACGTTGCATTTCGCACGTTGTGAAAAATGAAGAGAATGGGCTGCGTATATAACTCAAGAGACTAGTAGAGAGCCCAATCTATTCTGGCACCGCTGACCTTCGATCTGGTGGGCTCATGCTGCCTGTTAACGGCGAGCGACACACAGTGATGCGCAGAACTCTCCTCTTAACGAGAGGGTTGGGGCATTCTGCGAGTGTATTCAAGAGTCATAAAATAGGTAATCGAAAACGGAGACAATTGCATCGTAGACCTTTGTAATGTGTCATTAAAGTAACCTTAACCTAAACTAACCATGGGTAAGGAGTAGATAAAAGCACTAATTTTGTAGTCGTTCCCAGTCCGTTCCCTTGAGCGGAACTTTTCCCTGAGGACAGGCTGCATTAACACCTATAGGTGCTCGCCCCTATCCTGTGGGGATAGGGGCGAGGTGTGTGTGTGTGTGTGTGTGTGTGTGTGTGTGTGTGTGTGTGTGTGTGTGTGTGTGTGTGTGTGTGTGTGTGTGTGTGTGTGTGTGTGTGTGTATTCACCTAGTTGTGCTTGCGTGGATTGATCCCTGGCCCTTTGGTCGAACCTAAGTGTGTGTGAGAGTGTACTCACCTAATTGTACTCACCTAATTGTGCTTGCGGGGGTTGAGCTCTGGCTCTTTGGTCCCGCCTCTCAACCGTCAATCAACTGGTGTACAGATTCCTGAGCCTATTGGGCTCTATCATATCTACATTTGAAACTGTGTATGGAGTCAGCCTCCACCACAGTGTGTGTGTGTGTGTGTGTGTGTGTGTGTGTGTGTGTGTGTGTGTGTGTGTAAGGGGGAGGCGTGTGTGACTGGAGGTGTGTGACAGGGGGGGAGGGAGGTTATGGGTGAAGCCTGAGGGGGGGGGGGAGAGGATAAGGAAGCGGGAGATTCTGAGAAACGTTGGCACCCGGCCGCACGTCAGCTGGCCAGCTCATTGGGGATCGTCACCACGTTTCCTACAAGAGGCTCCGATTAGAGGTTTGAGGGGAAGGGGGGAGGACGAGGGAGAATAATAGGGCAGGGAAGGATTAAAGAGGAAGGAAGGAGAAAACGGGGAGATGGAGTAAGGAGAATGACAGACACGAGAGATGGAAACATTACAACTGCTTCACCCTAGCATGAAACTCCTTCCAATGTATGACGCAATACACAATCCCCACACGCAAAAAATCACGTTTAACTGCGTAAACCAGCACTTTATACAAATCACTTTCTCGCAAGAGAAAAGCTTCGGAAAATATGGGCACCATCGATCTTGCGTGTCAGTGGGACGACACGCAGACGCTTCGTTGAGAACTCTACAAATCTGAACATACCGGAATTTAAATATTCCACTACGTAACTGCGTACAAGTGCATATCACTCTACATAAAAATCTAAATAATTCGAACAGAGACTGGAGCGTATGACACCTAACTGCTGAAACGTTCTGGGTTCGAGTGAGTTTTATATCATCTCTCAAACTTTTGTCTCTGTGATTATATTTGTTAACCTTCGATGATTGGAGACAGTATCCTCGATGCCCTCGACAATCATACAGGTATCGGCGTCTATGTTCACTCAGTGCGTGGCAGTCTACCACCAAGTTCTGTTAGCACAAACATGAGAATAATCACAAAAACACAACACATCTACAGACCAAATTGTCTGGCAAGTGGCTACTGAAGTCGTTCTCCAGCAACTGCAAAGTAACGAAACTGGTTGTGGGGAACGGATGCCCAATAAAAAAGGAGCCTTTCTGGAGACGCAGAGAAAAATAAAGAGGGTTAAAATCTCACCAAATCTATCTTCTGAAAAACACAAAACGGATATTATGAGCTGCATGCGCAACATTGCCAACATATGAATTGTCCTCAGAAATCTGAACAAGGAGATATTCGGAAGTCTGTATACCACATGTCAGACTATTTCTGGAATATGCAGCACCAGAGTGAAGTCCATATCTCGATCAGGACTAAAGTAAGCTGAAGTATAGCGAGATGCCACTATACTAGTCCCAGAGATGACCGCCGTGAGATAAGAGGAAAGCCTAAAGGAATTAAATCTTGCGTTACTGAAAATGAGAAGGAACAGGGGAGACATGTTTACCACATACAAAATACTCAAAAGTACTGAAAGAGTAGACCAGGACAAATTACTTATCATGGATAGAACCCAAACATAGGAACACAAAGAAACTAGCCAGCTGAAAAGGACTTTGTTTATTTTCAGTATTGGTGTAGTAAACAAATGGAATAAACGAAGTGGAGACAGATTCGATACCCAGACTGAAGTGTAGATAACATCCAAAAGGCTCGAGAACGTGAACAATTATACATCCCCTTCACAACATTTCCAGGAGCCTGAATTATCCACCCCATATTTGAGCTGAATGTTGTTATATAAATTAACAATAGCATCGTAAAACCTAAGTGTTTTATGCCGGTAAATTCCTCCTTCACAGAATTGGGCTCGGAGCAACCAATACAAAATAAAGAAAATCTGATAAAAGGAGAGATAACGGGGAGGAGAAATAGGAACTGGAGGAGTAGGCGTTGAGAGATGGGAAAAAATGAACGAGAAACGTGGAAACGAAGCCAGAAGAGGAAACGGAGAGTGGAATGACGAAGAGAGGAGTAAAAGAAACGAGAAGAGAGGAAGGAAAAAAGAAACGAGTAGAGAAAAGAGTAAATTAAATATAGAAAACGGGTTAAAAAGAAGAAGCAGGGAAGAGATGTACAAAGTGGAAGAGAATACAGATAACAAAAGTATTCAGAGAGTAACTGGAGGCAGACGGCGAGGACCAACTCCCTAACACAGAGCACCGTGATAAGCGCCCCACATCGACCGTCCGCCCACGATTGCGACCCAGATGTTCGGCTCTCCCAAACCGTCATAACATTACCTCTGGAGTTACGCGGAGCTTGACGCTCAGTGTGACAGATTGAGCACTGTGTAGTTAGGTATCTGAGGGGCGCGCCAGCCCCAGTCTAATCACTAAGAACTCTAAATGACCCGACCAGGATTCGAACCCAAGCCGCTCAGGATTTACACATACACGGGGTGTAATATTATACCCCAACTTATCCTTTTGAAATGATAGTGTTCATTGTAACTGTGTGGTCGAAAGTATCAATATGTAAAAAATATATACATGGGCGCCTGTCCCTGACAAAAATTAATTAAAAATTTAATTTCGCTAAAATAATTTATTTCCTAGAGTCTCCCCTGTAAAATGTGTCTCCAGCTTCCGTTTTCTCTGGTCGCGCCATTTCTCCTCTTGACCGCTGCCACTCAGCACAGATTAGGTTAGACTTTATTACGTGAGAGAAGGGGGGAAAAGTCCACTAACGTAAATTGGTAGAGTGGACATTAGCACCTAACAACCAACTTTTACTAATGGAGAAATCTTGTTCACGGCATTTCCAGCAGTACAGCCAATTGCAAACTTCAAACAATTTTCTCATTCCTCGGGCGATCGCAGTGGACGTGAGATGATTGTAGCGGACGTGAGAGATGATTGTAGTGGAGTGAGTATTGTGTTTGCGATAGGCTCCGTAGTTGTGACTGACAATTCTCGCAACGACTGAGGTGCCCGGAGTGAGGACATGACATGGTGGTGATAGCTGTTGGAGTTGGTGGTGACGACTTACGATGAGGGAGAGAGGCGAGGTACTGAAGCACGCCGGTCCATTTATGACTCGAGAGGATCGACCCGCCGCTGCCCAGAGGAAATTGCTATCATTACCAGTCTTTATTTAAACTCGTGGCAAGAAGAAGGAACCCCATTAATATCTTGCACGCCTCGCTTCACTCCACTATAATTAGATAAGGGAACATATCTGCACTTTAAGGTATATAAATATATTTCGTTATAATACTAATCAAGAAACGTACATGTTCTGAAGTGTACTTGACCTGCTGGACTGCCAGAATATGAAACATGATCCGTTTATCATAAACAATTAACGGATACAACGACAATTGGACATTACACATAGCCTAAGCACTACATATAAATCACTTGTTCAACTATCAAAAGCCAGCTTACTCTTAGGTACGCCTTATCCTCGACAAAATCAAGATAAAACCCCCAGCCAATGAGAATGCAGAAGACACTTCAGTACCCACAACTGGAGAGCCTCCCTCAACTGACACTTCAGTACCCACAACTGGAGAGCCTCCCTCAACTGACACTTCAGTACCCACAACTGGAGAGCCTCCCTCAACTGAGCCTACATGGTAAGTATAATGTCAAACCTGCTACTCAGTAATTTTTTAAATTCCAAACAGTTACAGCCCCGCTGTATGATTTTTTAAAAATAATGTTTAAAATCAAAAGATTACAAAATTTAAAATAATTTCATGAAATACTGAATACTAAGCATATGAAACTAAAACCAGTTAAAAAAATTGGTATTAGTTCTAAGACGAAGAGATACAGTCGAGTTAGAGACAAGAGTGAATAATATAATCAACAGGGAAGACAAACATGGAACAATCTTTAAGATAACAAAATGTCTTGAGAATGTCCCTTAACATGAGCTGCTAAACCAGGCATGAGATATATTTCATGTTGCTCATATTCATGTTGGCAACATCCATTGCATAGGTTCGAACCCTCATCAAGGCCCTTGTGGATTTGTTCATTTGAAATATCACGTTATTGTGATGTCTGTGTGTATTAACACTAATGTTGACGTGGCGTCGATTTCTCACTCTACGGTTATCTTGAGATGATTTGAGGTTATCGTGAGATGATTTCGGGGCTCTTTTTAGTGTCCCCGCGGCCCGGTCTTCGACCAGGCCTCCACCCCCAGGAAGCAGCCCGTGACAGCTGACTAACACCCAGGTACCTATTTTACTGCTAGGTAACAGGGGCATAGGGTGAAAGAAACTCTGCCCATTATTTCTCGCCGGCGCCTGGGATCGAACCCAGGACCACAGGATCACAAGTCCAGCGTGCTGTCCGCTCGGCCGACCGGCTCCCGGCTCACGGTAAACAGTGCCAGAGCAGGCAACAGCTCCTGCGTCAGCCTCCCTGGTGGCTGCTGTCTCAGCCTCCCTGGTGTGTAAATTACCTCAGCACTTAACACCAAGTTGTGGAAGCGGTCACTGAGTGTTGTTAAAGATTCGCTACCTGGAACAAAAAATTCCAAGTAGCACAGGCTATGGCGAACCCGTATGAAAAGTTCTTTATGACAGTGTAACTATCAGTATCTCCTCCAGCTTCATTCGCTTTGGTGATAATGGCCGGCCATTTGTTCTAACTCTTATAGCCCCTGTGAAACAGGGGCGATCGGTTTCAGAAACATACACACACACACACACACCTTAAGGGGCTGGCTGGCTGAGTGGACAGCGCTCTAGACTCGTGGACCTAGGGACTAGGGTTCGAGCCCGGCAGTCGGCGGAAAAGCAAATGGGCAGAGTTTCCTTCACCCTGATAACAATTTACTGTGACCTAGCAGTTAATAGGTTCCTGGGAGTTAGACAGCTGCTACGGGCTGCTTCCTGTGTATATGTACTTACCTATTCACATATGTGTGTGTGTGTGTGTGTGTGTGTGTGTGTGTGTGTGTGTGTGTGTGTGTGTGTGTGTGTGTGTGTGTGTGTGTGTGTGTGTGTGTGCGTGTGCGTGCGAAAAAAAGTTAGTTAGTAGTTAGTAACAGTTGATTGACAGTTGAGAGGCGAGCCGAAAGAGCAGAGCTCAACCCCCGCAAGCACAACAAGGTGAATATATACACACACACACACACACACACACACACACACACACACACACACACACACACACACACACACACACACACACACAAAGGCTTCAGCAGATACTAGAAACAAAGCAGCAAATCCTCAACGTTTCCAAAGCAAAAACGTAAACTCTTTAGAAACTCAAATTAAACACCAACAGAGCAGAAGTATCGCAAACGCTGGATACCTGCTTTCATTTGCTGCAATCTTCAACTATTTCGGCAGAACCGTGGCTGAAATAACTGATTTTAACATTAAGAGTAATCAGAAAAGTCAAGAGTTGGAAATTAGTAGGCAGACTATCCATTATCCTTGATAATAGTGAGAGCTGCGATCCAAAGGATAGCCATCATTGTCGGTGGATAGAAGAGACCTTCAATGGTGCTCACCGTGGATAGAAGAGCCCAGTCCATAAGTTTTTTTTCCAACTTACAAGATTGCATAATCCAGTCCCATCCAGGTCATAAAATCGCGCCTTAGTTCATGCAACATGTAAATTCACCCAAGAATGTAGACTACCTGATTGCCAGTGCATGACGGGGGTCTGGGAGGTCTCTGGTGCATGCAAGCAGGTGAGAATGTGATTAAGAATAACGAGCAATGTCACACTAGTATGAAGGAGCGCTGAGCTGAGTCACGTGGCGCCCTCACACTCCTGGTAACACCGTTACAGTCTGAAGACTAAATGATGCGATGAGACACATCTATTAAGCTGTAGTGATCACAATCCTGCAACACATACGGGCTCACCATAGCCCGTGCTACATGGACACTTCGTTCTGAGTAGCTACATCTAAAACAACAACAACAACATCCTGCAACACACAGTGAGATCACAGGCACGTATCGATGACATATTGAGACAATATAATGGGATCGAACTCCCTTCTAGCCTATCAAAGCCAATGTTTATTAAGTCCTAGAAAGCGTCAAGATTGCTGTGTTATAAGTTTTACAAAAACACCGGAATTTTGACGCAATTTTGATACTTTATGAGTGGAAATACTGCCTTGTTTGCGTAAAAGCTTAGGCGTGAAAGTTCATTGAGCCGACAAACGGAACTTTCAATATTTGTTGAGCAAATCTTGATTTTATATATTAATTTCTGAGCATTTCAGAAAATAATGAAGTTGAATCAGAATTAGCTAAGTAATAAATGAATCAATTTACAAGAGCAAAAACATTGAGAGAGAGAGAGAGAGAGAGAGAGAGAGAGAGAGAGAGAGAGAGAGAGAGAGAGAGAGAGAGAGAGAGAGAGAGAGAGAGAGAGAGAGAGAGAGAGAGTAAAAATGTGTGTATCTGACCCACAGTTTATTCTTAAACAAGCATGTTAGAGACCGACTTTTCTCCATGCCACATAAATCCCATATCTCAGCAAGAGTCCCTAAGTGTGTTGAAGGAAGAAATATACGAGTGAAAGAAGACACCAAAGAAAGCTGCTACCCGCGTTAACCTGATCAGACTTACCGTTATTTTCTTACTAAACACGCGTCTAAGACAGTGATCACAGCCGCTTTGTATTTATCTATGTAAACAACATTGTACTGGCTTACGTTAAACACATACACACACATACACACACACACACACACACACACACACACACACACACACACACACACACACACACACACACACACACACACACACACATACACACACATGCATAACTTGGGGGTCCTCGCGGCTAAGTGGACAGCGCTCTGGTGTCGTGTATAACTACCATTGTTTTGTTCGATCAGCTGATAGGTTACACAAATGGCGGGCTACCCCCCTCCCTACCTTTCCCACGTCCAGGTGGCTGCAGATGGATCCCTCCCCCCCCCAACCCCTCCCCATGGCCAGCTGCCTGCAGGTGGCAACTTATTTCTTTTGGCTCTTCGATGTAAGCAGAATAGATGGGTTTTGTAGCTGGCTCGTTTGTGTCCATCTGTTTCTGTCAGTTTGTGTGTTTGTGTCTGTCTCTTTGATTATTTGGGCTTCTCTCTATAACATATATCTTTTCTTGTATGACCTGTATCCAAGGACATGTAACTCTACCTGTAACAACAATTAGTATTTTCAATATAAAAAATTTAGGTCTAAAAGCTTTAAAACAGGGGTACAGATGTTCAAAATCTTACAGCTTACAATTAGAGCGGCGGGGTTATTATATATTTCGTATTGACGAATTATGCAACGCAGTGCTTCCCAATCTCTTTGAACTCGCGGCTCTATTTTATAATACTCAAAAGATCTGCGAACTCCTCTCCCCCTCCCCCCCCCTCCGTCACACATTCGTAATTGAAAAACAAAAATGAAAAATCAGGACACTTAGAATATGTTGATTCTCGATGATTTAGATGTACTAGTACTCAGAGATTAAGTTCCGTAACCCACCGGTTGGGAACCAGTCATGTAGGATAACATTAGAATCTTGAGAGTACAGTTCGATACATACCACGAAGCTATAGCAATTTGCACAGCCTTAGCATTTTAAATTCACATACTCAATGGTTAGCCTGGATCACTCACTCTAAACTCTGTTTATGTAACAGGTATGATCCCAACAGGATTTAAAATGCTTGTCAACAACCTATCTCTCTGCGATAGTATATCCTTAATGATTGCAAGCATCAAGTTAGGGTGAAACTGCTTTCTCTTCTGGTTAGTTGCTTTACCCTGTCCAGCAGACCTACACTACCATTAAATGCATCACTCCTTTCTAAGCTGTAGTGCATAACAATCAAGTTGACTATCAATGTCTGAGTGGCTAGTGAAAATAGCATGAAAATAAAGCATGCAAATATTATATCCAGTGAGAACTACTATGCACCAGCTCTCCACCCACTGGGTAAAGAGGCAATACCCACTGAGAACTAGGTACCAGTACCATTAGGTACCAGTACCCTAGGTACCAGTACCACTAGGTACCAGAACCACTGGGTACCAGTACCCTAAGTACCAGTACCACTAGGTACCAGTACCCTAGGTACCAGTACCACTAGGTACCAGTACCACTAGGTACCAGTACCACTAGGTACCAGTACCACTAGGTACCAGGTGGTGCAGGTGATCCACTCTAACATCCTGTCACCGGTTCATTACGGAACTACAGTAACAGGAACAAGAACGTTTCGTTTTTTATGGATGAACAACACTTTCTCACGCTAGATTATGGGTCGATGTCATGGCCAGAGGCAGAATGTTGCGTGCGTGTTGAGAACGCTCCAGGGGCACGTTGTTGCGTGCGTGTTGAGAACGCTCCAGGGGCACGTTGTTGCGTGCGTGTGGTTGTTGAGAACGCTCCAGGGGCACGTTGTTGCGTGCGTGTTGAGAACGCTCCAGGGGCACGTTGTTGCGTGCGTGTTGAGAACGCTTCAGGGGCACGTTGTTGCGTGCGTGTTGAGAACGCTCCAGGGGCACGTTGTTGCGTGCGTGTGGTTGTTGAGAACGCTCCAGGGGCACGTTGTTGCGTGCGTGTTGAGAACGCTCCAGGGGCACGCTGTTGCGTGCGTGTGGTTGTTGAGAACGCCCCAGGGGCACGTTGTTGCGTGCGTGTGGTTGTTGAGAACGCCCCAGGGGCACGTTGTTGCGTGCGTGTGGTTGTTGAGAACGCCCCAGGGGCACGTTGTTGCGTGCGTGTGGTTGTTGAGAACGCTAATGGCTTAGCGTTCACATCTGGTAATTACCTACCTTACCTAGCAGCATATACTATTAGAGGCTGAATGAAATAAAAACAAAACAAATCAATGAAGCTGCAGAAGGCCTAATGGCCCATACGAGGCAGCTCCTAGTTATAACCGCCCAATTAGAAGTCTCTTTAGAAATCTGAAAAGGGAGCAGTACAGGAACGTATCCCACATATCAGATCAATTATGGAACATCTACTGAGTCAATTTATCGTCAATTTAATTGTCACTGATTGTCCATTTTTCGTCACTGAGTCAATTTTTCGTTACACATAAAAAGAATCCTGAGAAAGTCAGGCAGTATGCTACCAGACCAGACCTAGAGGTAATTTAATTAAATTTCCATGACAAAATATAAAGTTCCCATTACTAGAAAAGAAACAAAGGAGAAATGATCACCACGCACAAAATACTCAGAGCAATAGACAGCACTGTATGACATGGCTGGAACACGAACAAGGGATCAGAGACAGAAAAAACTATTTTCAATGTCACAGTAACCAATAGTTGAAATGGAAAGATGTTGTTGCGGCACATTCTATCCCGCAGCTGCCAATGTTGATTTGACAGCCCTAAAAGGCAAGGAAACCTGTACCTGATGATAGAATGTTGATTACACACACTCAAACGCGTGCGGACAAGCACACACACTTATTCATTAACGCACACACGCAACCGGAGTGAAAGTGAACCATTTACTGCACTGAAGACAAGGTGTAGGAACCACTAGAAACCAAGAATTATACAGCTCACCAATGAAAAAAACAATTATACAGCATACCAATAATAACCATGAATTGTACAAGAGAACCAATAAAGACAAAACAGAACAAGATTGTTGCTCTCAACATTTTGAAAGAAAGAATATACATGATGTCCGTGAGGAAAACCTTTCTACATTAAGCACTTCTCAAAACCAAGAATTGTACAACGTAATACAGTAGTGAGAATGTGGCCTAGAGAACATCATGATGATGCCTTTGGGCATGCGCAGGAACAATACAGTTAACCTGCGCAGGAGCGTCAGTGGAGCGGACGTCTCCGCACACCTCCTGGTGGGGGAAGCAGTGTAGGTCAGTCAGCCTTGGTGCTGTGGCTTAAGTAGGCCATCTCCGTGAAGTTCACTCTTGCTCTCTCTCTCTCTTTCTCTCGTTCTCTCGTTCTCTCTCACTCTCTGTCTCTCTCTCTCTTGCTCCCTTTCGCAACAAAGAGCCGTATTTTGTAAAATATTTAACTGAACCAAAAATGAATCTTATGTTTTGTTAAATTATATAATTATAATATACTTAGGTATTACATCAATAACTGCAAGAAAACAACAATGGCAACCATACCTAAGTTAAATATGGCTATGGCAAAACTTCATGACAGGTAAAGGCCATGCTTTAAACATTATAAAATCGTATTATCAATATATTTGTTGTTATATTAAAATTTGGTAATTATTTGCACAGATATAATAACAAAACCTCTAGCACTTAAGTAAAACTAACATTACCTACCAACATCCGCTGGTAGGTAGGCCAACCAGGACCTAGGCCTATATGTGTGTGTGTGTGTGTGTGTGTGTGTGTGTGTGTGTGTGTGTGTGTGTGTGTGTGTGTGTGTGTGTGTGTGTGTGTGTGTGTGTGTGAGTGTGTGTGTGTGTGTGTGTGTGTTTCTACTCCAAGACTTGCATAAATTCTTGGGCATAGTCGTGACAGACACATGATATTTCAGCTACGTCTCGTGGCAGGTGTAAGTATGCTGGACATATGTGCGACAGTCACGAGGATGACAGTCAAGAGGATGACAGGCACACAAGTATGAGTGACTAGGTGCAAATATGAGACATCAGAAATTTATTACAAATCGCGGGTAATTTTCTGGGTAAACGAAACTATAATTAATTTGAAGTAAAATTCAGTAGCTTGATCATTTTTGTTACTAATTTGAGTGTTCTGGTTAAAGGATTTAATTTTGTACGAGTCTATAGACGTTAAATGAAGCAAAAGTCGTGTGTGAACTGACACGCACATTCGTCCACAAGGTCCCGGACTACAGACAGGAACTCTCTCACACACAGCGGCAGAAGAGAAAGTTTGTTCACTACAGAGTATCACCAGCATAAACAGTGATTTTCTCTCGCGGCAACAGTCAACCTTCTCCATCAAAACACACCCACACAACCCCGGGCCGAGTGGACAGGGATCGGGGGTTGTAGTCCTAAGGGCCCGGGTTCGATTCCAGAACGAGAAAAAAAAATGAGCAGAGTGAAAGAAAGTGCCCATTTGTTTACTTAGCCCCTGTTTACCTAGCAGTAAATAGGTACCTGAAAGATAGACATGGACTGTGGGTTGCATCATGGGTGTGTGTGTGTGTGTGTGTGTGTGTGTGTGTGTGTGTGTGTGTGTGTGTGTGTGTGTGTGTGTGTGTGTGTGTGTGTGTGTGTGTGTGATAGAGAAACATATGTATAGTAGATGTGGTAAGATGAAAAATAGGTCGGGAGTCAGTACATTACACACCAGATGGTTAGAAAGGCGGGGTCCAAGAGCTAACAGCTCGATCATGCAGGCACAAATAATGAACACACACAGGCTTGACGCAGTAGATGACATGCGCATCACTCGGATAGTCGGTTAAATGACGCTAGGTCTGGCAAGTAACTGGTTGGATGACCACGAGAACAGCATCGTGTAATTATCCAACTATTTACAATGATTCCGCATTAATACCAGCACCAGAAGTTGAAAGACAAAAGACAAGAGACAAAAGTTTTCTTAAAACAAAACCGACAATTAGCAAACTCGACGGTCAACGTACCATGCCATCTTACATGAAAAATTTTGTTACCTGTTTGTTGGTACTATAATAATATCACAATAACTTCAGAAAAATAATCCTCTACAATTTTCCATGAGGAAAATTCGGCCCTCGCTGCTACCACCATTTTGTTTTGTTCCAGATACATGATGATGTTGGATTTCGGTCAGGTCGTAAAAGTAGGTACATATATTTACTGTCAAATTACCCTCCTGCTGGCGCCATAACTTCGCTACACACTGACTTTTACCACGCTGGTGTTGGGTTAGATGACCCACCTGTGTACACACCAGGGGAGTTACTCCCGTTAGCACCCCACACCAGGGGAGCAATAGTCCTTCAGCACGCACACCAGGGGAGCAATACTACTTCAGCACCCACACCAGGGGAGCAATACTCCTTCAGCACCCACACCAGGGGAGCAATACTACTTCAGCACCCACACCAGGGGAGCAATACTCCTTCAGCACGCACACCAGGGGAGCAATACTCCTTCAGCACCCACACCAGGGGAGCTAATACCACCAGTACTCACAGCAAGGGAGACACTACTGCCAGTACGCACACCAGAGAAGCACTGGCGGAAGTACATCAAACTCACGGCAACGGACGGAAAAAGAGCGACAATTACTCTGACAAAGCTGCAGCTTATAGAGCTTCTAGAGAGTATCTCTGGATACTATAGAGTATCTCTGCGTGGGTACCTAGAAAATATCTCAATGTTCCTAACAAAACCTAAAAACTCGAAAGATAAATAAAAGGAAACAATTATAAAAAATCTCACAACTGCTATTATTATTGATAGTACTCAACCTGCTACCATTGAAATAATCTACTTGCTACTGCTCCTAGAATTAGAATATGTTTGTATTCCGTTTAAGAAACGACGGAGGAGGTATTATAAATTAAAGCTTTTGTTTAGTAATGTCCATTACTTTACCACAGAGCGGAAATGAAATCCTTTACTTCACCACAGAGCGACAGTGATGTCCGTTACTTCACCACAGAGCGACAGTGATGTCCATTACTTCACCACAGAGCGACAGTGATGTCCATTACTTCACCACAGAGCGACAGTGATGTCCGTTACTTCACCACAGAGCGACAGTGATGTCCGTTACTTCACCACAGAGCGACAGTGATGTCCGTTACTTCACCACAGAGCGACAGTGATGTCCGTTACTTCACCACAGAGCGACAGTGATGTCCGTTACTTCACCACAGAGCGACAGTGATGTCCATTACTTCACCACAGAGCGGCAGTGATGTCCATTACTTCACAGAGCGGCAGTGATGTCCATTACTTCACCACAGAGCTGCAGTGATGTCCATTACTTTATCACAGAGCGACAGTGATGTCCATTACTTCACCACAGAGCGACAGTGATGTCCCATTACTTTATCACAGAGCGACAGTGGTATCCATTACTTCACTACAGAGCGACAGTGATGTCCATTACTTTATCACTGAGCGACAGTGATGTCCATTACTTCACTACAGAGCGACAGTGATGTCCATTACTTCACTACAGAGCGACAGTGATGTCCATTACTTCACAGAGCAACAGTGATGTCCATTACATCATCATTGAGCGACAGTGATGTCCATTATTTAACACAGCGACAGTGATGTACATTACTTCACCACAGAGCGCTAATGATGTCCATTACTTCCCCACAGCTTGACAGAGACGTCATAACTTCACCACTGCCTAACAGTGACATCATTACTTCACCATTACTTGCCAGTGACGTCACTACTTTACCACAGTTTGAGAGCGATGTAAATTACTTCTTCACAGCTTGACAGTGATGTCATTACTGACCCATAGCTTAACAGTGACATCAATGCTCCACCACAGCTTTACAGTGATGTCACTATTCCACGCCAGTTTGACAGTAATGTTACTTTCACATGTTTAGCGATATATTATACCTTACCTTCCATATAATTTACCTATAATCATTTTCACAAAAGCAAATATATAAACTACATCTTCTGTAAGACTCACTTTGAGAGGCTATTTGACAAATTTCACATATTTCCAGCCAATTTTCGATTCATATGACTGCAAAAATAAATGTCAATTATTTGTTTCAGACTATGGGTAAGTTGTGAAGAGGAGCGGGAGATGGACGCACCTGGTGAAGAGGCTGAGAGAGAAGTGCTGTAGTCAGCAACAACACACAGGAGCGAGCCGTCATCCTCTCCCTGAGAGCTACACCTTCCTACTGACGCGTTGAGGTTACTCGCAGCCCGTCACCCCTCCCCTCCTCCTACCACACCACCCACCACCACATCCACTACCACTACTACTACTACCTACCACCACCCACACCACTACTACAATCTAAACTACCAATTTCTTCAGCTTTACCTCTTTATAACAACCATTACTTTAACTGGACACTGGTGTTATATTAGTCTCACTAAACTTCGTATCTTTTATATCCGATGTTCTCTCTGTTGTTAATATATTCTATGCAGGTCTTATCTTTCAACGTTAAATCCACGTGTCTTTGTGTGTAATGGATGTCGATTGAAAAGGTATTCTCACTATCAATTTGCCGTTGGCTGCCTGTTCATTTTGTCCAGACTCTGTGATTCACACCTATGGTTATTTTGTGTGCGTTCGCGTGCTTGCGAGGGATGAGGGAATGAGGAGAGAATGTGAGTTAGGGTGTGTGTGTGTGTGTGTGTGTGTGTGTGTGTGTGTGTGTGTGTGTGTGTGTGTGTGTGTGTGTGTGTGTGTGTGTGTGTGTGTGTGTGTGTGTGTGTAGGAAAAAGGAAAACCAAACAGGAACCAAAGCTGAATGTACCGAAAGCGTCTAGTTTACCCCTTATATACTTGAAATATTTGCCTCGCGTCATTTATATTCTCGCCAACTAGTTCCCAGCTACTGACACCACCTGTTCCTGTCAGAATGAAAAAATGAATAAATTTCTCAAGAGAAACTTCTTTACATTTACGGGCTTCCATCTTATGTAGCGTGTATGTCACTAAGATATTAGTTCGACATTCTAATGGCCTCAACTTCCCCTTTACATCTCGTAGCCTACGTGATGATGTCTATCAACAGGAGACGTGTAGCCATCTGAGAATGTGTGGATATCTGGCACGATGCTCCTCGGCTTTTTCCTCTGTCGTTGGCCATTAAATGTTACGAGACAAAGGTGTGACCCATCCACGGTTCCGGCCACACCAACACATCCCTGTTAGCCAGAGTATTAAAAGGTTCGTATTGTGACCTTCACGAAGTCGCTAAGCGGCCCACGGGGGATTTAAGCGTCACTTGACACATTACGTAATTACCTCTACATTCTCACGGAGTTGACCAACGTCAGATTTGAAATGGTTTCTCCCTAACGAGAAGCGTACTAAGCTATCAAGCCGGACGGTCTCTAGTCCAAAGAGACGTTAATATTACGATGCTATTAGTAACACTAAGGCACTGAAAATGTTACGCTGCGATCGATAGCATCAAAAACACGTGGATTATTAATCAGAACGAGGAAGTTGCTATAGAGGGAGAGACTGCAAGACCAGTCGCTGCTGGCGGCACCGGTGGACTGCATATCTTCCTGGGCATCTGAACAATGGCCCAGTGCCAAGTGTGGCACACCCGCAGTAACCTGGATAGTGGTGGCTGCATGATGATGTTCAAATGCACCTCTCAAGTTCATGCTGATGCCTGATGTTTGGGACCATAAGACATTAGTCTCATATATATATATATATATATATATATATATATATATATATATATATATATATATATATATATATATATATATATATATATATATATGTCGTACCTAGTAGCCAGAACGCACTTCTCAGCCTACTATGCAAGGCCCGATTTGCCTAATAAGCCAAGTTTTCATGAATTAATTGTTTTTCGACTACCTAACCTACCTAACCTAACCTAACCTAACTTTTTCGATTACCTAACCTAACCTAACTTATAAAGATAGGTTAGGTTAGGTTAGGTAGGGTTGGTTAGGTTCGGTCATATAACTACGTTAATTTTAACTCCAATAAAAAAAAATTACCTCATACATAATGAAATGGGTAGTTTTATCATTTCATAAGAAAAAAATTAGAGAAAATATATTAATTCAGGAAAACTTGGCTTATTAGGCAAATCGGGCCTTGCATAATAGGCCGAGTACGGCGTTCTGGCTACTAGGTACGACATATATATATATATATATATATATATATATATATATATATATATATATACTTGGTATAAAATCCAATGATACCCAGTTTCAGCAATGAAATTTGGCATTTTCATTGCTGTTCAGCCGAATTATTTTAACAATCTTTTATCATTTCATCGGCTTAGAACTCTAAATTCGTGAGCATTAAATCGAATCTGCCAATCTTTACTGTCAAAGTTCAGATTGTTCTGAAGCTGTTTTAAAATCTTTATCTGAATTTTCTTTTATATATTATTGTTATTGGTAAATATGCTAATCTTGCAGTTCATTTCTGTTGCTATATTGTATATATAAGGTAAGCAACGCAGGTCCCAGGAGAGAGTTTACATTTTTATACAAACCGCAATAAAATAAGCTTCAGTGAATTCTTCAAAATCGCCATTTAAAGACGTCGACAATTGTACAAAAAACTGTGGCTTTTATTTGACAAACAATACCTGTTTCTGTCACAAGCAGCTCGCGTCCAACCAGCCTAGTATTCCTTTGGGCTAGTGGACGACCCCGTAACGCAGTGAGGTGTGAGCTGGGTTCCTTAGGCATCGAAATAGCTGGTTACTCTTAAGATAAATGACTGCATTCCGACAATGTTTTCACACCTAGCAATCAAGTTATGATGTCAGGGAGGTTACCTTGAGGTTACCTTGAGGTGCTTCGGGGCTCAGCGTCCCCGCGGCCCGGTCGTCGACCAGGCCTCCTGGTTGCTGGACTGATCAACCAGGCTGTTAGACGCGGCTGCTCGCAGCCTGACGTATGAGTCACAGCCTGGTTGATCAGGTATCCTAAGGTAGGATACCTTAGATAAGGGATATATCAACAATAAAATTCCTAACAATAACGTAGTTTCGTAGCGCCTCCAAAGTGTGTGTGCTTTCTAAATCGTTCCCCTGAGACTGATGACTGGCTACTTACCAACAACAAACACAGACCCGACCTTGCAGCTTTCTACCCGGGGAACAAAGCGGCTCTGCACTCTCTTTATGAAGACGCACAGACATGGAACACTGACCCACACAGTATTTCACTACATCGTCGATTCAACCCAACTTTCGCCGCAGCTAGATGGAAACAATCAGAAAAATATGTATTTAGAACTGACGGTTCACAATAGTGAGGTGGAGTGCGATCTGAAGCGTATAGTACAGTTGGGTTCGTACTCGACCTAGAGTCAGGAATCCGGGATTCGAATGCCGGGCGGGACAGAAAGGGTTGGGAACGATTCCTTTCACCTAATGCCTCTATTCACCTAGCAGTATAAAGGAGTCAATCACGGGGTCTGACAGCTGAGTGGATAGCGCTTCGGATTCGTAGTCCAGAGGTTCCGGGTTCGATCCCCGGTGGAGGCGGAAACAAATAGGCAGAGTTTCTTTCACCCCGATGCCCCTGTTAGCAGTAAATAGGTACCTGGGAGTTAGACAGCTGCTACGGGCTGCTTCCTGGGAGTGTGTAACAAAACAAGAGGCCAGATCGAGGACCGGGCCGCGGGGACGCTAAGCCCCGAAATCATCTCAAGATAACGATGTTAGTCAACTTGTAGTGGGGATTACAATTTGGAATGCAGTGTAAGGGTGGATTTTTCGGCCCTAGCTGTTCAGGGGGGTTAAGGGGGAAACCTCGACATAACAGGCTTCCTGTTCCCGACAAGACGAATTATGATTAATTATAATTATTAAAAGAAGGCACCAAGTCGAAGATGACTTTTAACACCGCTGAAACGTGTAATCATAATTCATTTGACGATCTATTCACTACAGACGATTAAATAAATCCCAGCTGCGTCGGGGCACAAGTAACAGGATCACCCAGCGGGTTTGCTTCCTATTAATGGGAGTTGACTTATGCTGCTACTCCGGTACGTTAACTCACAGGATGAGTGACGCTCTCCATCAGACTAGCCATCCGGAGCAACATTCAATTAAAAGACATTACCTCCGCCCACATGGAGGAGTGTGTTACTGGGGGGGTGTCCTCCCCGAGTGTGTGTTACTGGGGTGTGTCCTCCCCGAGTGTGTGTTACTGGGGGTGTGTCCTCCCCGAGTGTGTTACTGGGGTGTGTCCTCCCCGAGTGTGTTACTGGGGGGTGTCCTCCCCGAGTGTGTGTTACTGGGGTGTGTCCTCCCCGAGTGTGTTACTGGGGTGTGTCCTCCCCGAGTGTGTTACTGGGGTGTGTCCTCCCCGAGTGTGTTACTGGGGTGTGTCCTCCCCGAGTGTGTTACTGGGGTGTGTCCTCCCCGAGTGTGTTACTGGGGTGTGTCCTCCCCGAGTGTGTTACTGGGGTGTGTCCTCCCCGAGTGTGTTACCGGGGTGTGTCCTCCCCGAGTGTGTGTTACTGGGGTGTGTCCTCCCCGAGTGTGTTACTGGGGTGTGTCCTCCCCGAGTGTGTTACCGGGGTGTGTCCTCCCCGAGTGTGTGTTACTGGGGTGTGTCCTCCCCGAGTGTGTGTTACTGGGGTGTGGGGGGTGACCTCCCCACTTGTCTGTGACGCCACCAACACCCACTTCCCACGTAGGGAGAAGTGGGTGTTGTCTCGTGAAGGTTTTTCGAGAAAACTCGAAGGTTTTTCTAGTTTTTTTGTCTCGTGAAGGCTTTGCATCCGGGAAGGAGCGGAGAGGAGGTAGAGGGAAGAGAAGGTAGAGAGGAGAGAGACGGTTACCTTACCTTGAGGTTACCTTGAGGTTACCTTGAGGTGCTTCCGGGGCTTAGCGTCCCCGCGGCCCGGTCGTCGATGAGGCCTCCTGGTTGCTGGACTGATCAACCAGGTTGTTGGACGCGGCTGCTCGCAGCCTGACGTATGAGTCACAGCCTGGTTGATCAGGTATCCTTTGGAGGTGCTTATCCAGTTCTCTCTTGAACACTGGGAATTGCCAGTTATGCTCGTTATGTAATACGGTAGGTGGGGAGTAAATAGTGAAGCACCGCATCAAGCATTTCCCATTATTTAGCATTACGACTCTCTTATAACCGCCACCATGACTACCATATCAAAATTCAAACACAATTAAGAACCCCATTAGCAAAGAAACGTCAAAATAAATACTCGTGAATGAAACTTGCAATTCATTACAATGAAAGTGTAATTCGTTACAATGAAAGTGTAATTAATTACATTATCCCGGTTGATCAACTACCCTTTGAAGATGTTTATCAAGTTCTCTTCTGAATACCAGCAGAGTTATGCACAACATAATAACAAAAATATCAAATTAGCCGACCTAAATAACCCCAAATCCAACATTACATGAAAATCTATATTTATATAAATATATAAATAAATAAATAAATGTTTATTCAGGTAAAGTACATACATACAAGAGTTTATACAAAAATTGACAGATTTATAGATAGAGCTAGTACATACAATGCCTAAAGTCACTATTACGCAAAGCGTTTCGGGCAGAACAAATTTCGGGCATATGTAGTCAGTATGTACCGAGAGCTTAAAGCAGCCCCGGTCAGAGGTGTTCACGTTCATGGGGTGAAAGGCTCCACTCTCTCCTGGAAAGTGTTCAGCCAATCATGTGGAAACAGCTCCAGGATCTGCAATTGTGTCTCAATTTTACCCACAGAATGGGTGATTTTGGAAGAACAGGGAATAATATATTATATATATATATATATATATATATATATATATATATATATATATATATATATATATATATATATATATGTCGTACCTAATAGCCAGAACGCACTTCTCAGCCTACTATTCAAGGCCCGATTTGCCTAATAAGCCAAGTTTTCATGAATTAATGTTTTTTCGTCTACCTAACCTACCTAACCTAACCTAACCTAGCTTTTTTTGGCTACCTAACCTAACCTTACATATAAATATAGGTTAGGTTAGGTTAGGTAGGGTTGGTTAGGTTCGGTCATATATCTACGTTAATTTTAACTCCAATAAAAAAAAATTGACCTCATACATAGAGAAAAGGGTTGCTTTATCACTTCATAACAAAAAAATTATAGTAAATATATTAATTCAGGAAAACTTGGCTTATTAGGCAAATAGGGCCTTGAATAGTAGGCTGAGAAGTGAGTTCTGGCTACTAGGTACGACATATATATATATATATATATATATATGTTGTACCTAGTAGCCAGAACACAGTTCTTGGCCTACTATGCAAGGCCCGATTTGCCTAATAAGTCAAATTTTTCTGAATTTCAATTTTTCATTTTTTTGTTATGAAATGATAAATCTATCAATTTCATTATGTATGAGTTAATTTGTTTAAATTTGAGTCTCAACTAATGTAGATATATGATCGAACCTAACCTAACCTACCCTACCTAACCTAACCCATCTTAACCTAACCTGAACCAATATAACTAAATCAATAATTTATGTTCTTAATATGATATAATAATAATATATAAAAGAAATCAAATGAAAACAATTTATTGAAAATAAAAAAAATCACTTGGCCTATTAGGCAAATCGGGCCTTGCATAGTACGCCAAGAAGTGCGTTCTGGCTACTAGGTACGATATATATATATATATATATATATATATATATATATATATATATATATATATATATATATATATATATATATATATATATATATATATATATAACATGGGCAATATCATATGAAGGGCTCTGTAAAATAGGTGGGCTCAATATGGAGAGATTATATATAATTAGGGCTCTAAAATATGGGTGCTCTTCTATCGCTTCATGTGCTCTTCATATCGCCTTAACTGATATCGTCTTCAGCAGTAAAGTGTAGTTAGCATTTATTAGAAATTTAGAAAAAAGAAATCACACAGACACCCAACAACTATATAGAACCCAACACACACTCGACATTCAGACAACCTCGACAGACAACAAAAGTACAAAACCTCTTAGTACAACAATAAAAAGTCTTGACATAAAGGTGCAAGAATGCAGGGCCAGGAGGTATAGAAAGCCTGAATATACAACAGATGTTCAGAATGCATCAACACACAAACAGACGTACAGAAAGTCTCACAATACCTATTGTGACGGTAACGCGTTGGTGTTCGGCTGTTTAAGGCTAGGGGTATGGCCTCGTCACATAGTTATAAAAAAAAAATAGAAAAACTGGAACTTCGTCTGTGGTAAGGTAAGGAGAAGACACACAAAACACAAGTAAACTTTAACAATGAAATTTTAATTACGTTAAATAAATCAAAACATGAAAATAATGCACAAACAAATATGTATAATAAAATCAATGAATCAAAATAATAAGAATACTTAAATGACACAATGAAAAGTTACGTTAAGGCAAAATAACAAGAAGTGCAACACAAAAGTTTAAGTGGGAGGTGCTGGAATATTGGCTTAAAGCCACCACCTCTCTCAGTACACGCTAACGTCTAGCTGGGAGGAGTGCTGGCTACGAAAGCACGGAACATTCTGAAGACTGATGTTGGGGCGACCCCAGACATCGGGTAGTATGGGGGGGGGGCGAGGCAGGTGCAGCCAGACCGGCGACCAATCAGCGGAGTTGTAGCGATCAACGGGTAGTTTGGTGGTTGGAGTTCGAACAGGTGGCTGGTTGCATACGTTTCTGCTCACCCTGGCAAGCCTTGCTGGTGTTTGTTGTCGTTGTTGGACATTTCTTCCATAGTCTTTTATATAGTTGTGAAGACGTAATTTTGGAGGGAAGAGCAGGCTCAATCTCTTGAAGGAGATTATCGTCACAACTCTCCCCCGAAGCCTGCGGTTCTGGAAGAAGTACGTCTTTATGTGGTGGAGTAATGGATGGAGTTGCTTCTACTTCATAAACTCTGGAGAGATCATGGGCTAAGATGTTGTCAGACTCTTGGTATAGCGTGTCTCCAGGTTGAATTTCTGCAGTTAGCAAGCCCATAGTAGAAGACGTTGAGATGAGAAGTGGGCGTGCTGCAGGAGGTGTAGGGTGGAGTGGTCCGTATTGATGGTGGACCGAGCACTTTTCAGGTGTGGAGTGAAGTGCTGAAGCTTCAGGATGAGGAAGAGTAGCTCCTTGCCAATTGTTCCGTAGATCCTTGTAGCAGTAGTCGCTGACAAGTGTATTCTTCTCGCCTCGTTGCTGCATCACGACACCACCCACGTCGGTACCATTGGCGTCGACATGGAGGATGAAGGGCTTATCTGACGAGGTGAGAGTGGAATTAGAAGAGGGCACAGGAGCACGAGTATTATCCTGAAAGCATTTGGGAAGATCATTAAGGATTTTGGAATTAGAAGGCGCCGACTCCTTGTCAGTGCTTTCGGGAGAAGAAGCCGGGATGGTCTCACTGTGGATGTAGGGTTCTGTGAATGTGGAATAGTTAGTCAAGACAGTGGGAGGAGTACCATTATATTGCTTCAGGAGGTTGACGTGGCACAGCTGGGTCTTCCGCCGCCTATCTGGAGTCTCTATCACATAATTATTATTATTCCTGCACTCTTTGACGCAGTAGGGTCCTGAAAATCCGTTCTGTAAAGGTGAACCTGGGATAGGGAAATAAGCAAGGACGAAGTCTCCCGGCTTGAATTTTCTTACTTTGCTGGTCTGGTCGTAATGAGTCTTCATTCTCACCTGGGCTTTCAATAGATTATCATGGGCAAAGCGGTGGACTCTCTCTAGAATGTGCTGAAGGTTTTGAAGAAACTGGGGCACATTCTGATGCTCACTGAAGGTGGCATCTCTGAGAGAGTCTTTGAAAGCCTTAAGGGGAGTACGGCACTTACGGCCGTAGAGCATCTCATAAGGAGATACTCCTAGGGACTCATTGGGGAGACTTCTGAAAATACACATTATTAGGTCAATCTGCTTATCCCAATCCTTTGAGGTTTCACTACAAAACTTTTTCAAGAGTGCTTTGATGGTCTGATGACTACGTTCAAGAGAACCCTGTGAAGCAGGATGATAGGGGCTGGACAATACCTGTTTGATGTTGAACTCCTCCAGTGTCCTTTTGAAGAGATCACTGGTGAAGTTGGTGCCACAGTCACTTTGAATCTCCCTGGGAAATCCGTATTGAGTGAAGATCTTCAATAGATGTTTGATAACCGTAGCAGCCGTGATGTTCTTCACTGGAACTGCTATGGGAAATCTGGTGGTAGGACACAGGATGGTTAGGATGTAGGCGTTACCTGAACTGGTCCGAGGTAAAGGACCGACACAGTCTATTATGAGTCTGTGGAAAGGTTCCGCAGGCACCTGTATGGGAATCAGTGGTGCTCTGGGAATGGAGACGTTCGGTTTGCCTGCCATCTGACATGTATGACACTGTTTTACGTACTGTTTGACGTTGTTTACCATACCTGGCCAGTAGTAGTCTTGACGAATCCCATGGTAAGTCTTGTTGAAGCCGTAGTGGGAGAATGCTCCGTGGGCCAGGTGTAGAATAGTGGGCCGCAGGCTGGTGGGAATCACAAGTTGTTCGGTGTTGGCCCAATCGTCCTCCTCCTTCAGTTTACTGGGTCTATATCGGCGGTAGAGCAAGTCGTTCTCTAGGAAGAACCCAGGAATACTGTCGGGTTGAGTCTCAGCCTGGAAAAACAATGGTGTTAAAGTAAGATCTTCCCTCTGCAACTTACGGAACTCCAACTTGGTCAGATGCGGGGGTAGTTTCTGAGGGTCTTGAGGGACAGCGGTAGCAGTAGAGTCAGCTGGCTGTGGACGTGCGGCTTGTGCACGGGTGGTCACGAGAACCGGAGGAGAAACTTCACTCTCTTGAACCTCTGCTGGAACATACTCAAGAATAGGGTTACTTGGCACAGAGTTACACACCTGGGGTTTGTCCATGACGATCAGGTTGGTTGGTTGCAGGTCTTCTGCCAAGTCGTTGCCTAGGAGAAGTTGCACTCCAGGCATGGGAAAAGGCTTTTCCCTGACGGCGACTTGGACTTCCCCGTTCACGTAGGGACAATCCAGGTGGACTCTGGCGAGAGGGTATGGAGTAGTAGCAGTGAGGTCAGTGATGAAGACCGTTTCCCCGGTGTAGACTATGTTGGGCACAGCCGACTTCAAGATGATCGATTGTAGAGCCGCTGTGTCCCTCAAGATCTTCAATTTGAAACGTCCCTCCGGATTTGAACCGTTGGCAGAGACAGTTCCAGTATACAGGTGGTTACTGAAAAGAGAAAGATCATTAACATCAACACCAACATTCATCACAGGCTTACCGGACTTAGGAGGAGTTGGTTTGGGTCGTTGTTGGTCAGTGGTTCCCTTGTATTGAGACTTACCACACTTGTCTATGGTATGTCCATAGAGTCTACAATACTTGCAGTACAGTTGTGAACCAGCTTGATCGGGGCTCACCTTCTCGTAACTGTACCACGACTTCTTACTGGAGGATGGTTCAGGTGTCAGCCGGTGGATGAGGCTGTAAGTGTCAGCCGACTTAGCACACTTCAGGTAGTCGGTTTCTTCTTTATCTGCTAAGTAGAGGCGGACAGGAGGCGGCACACGTCTCAAGAATTCTTCAACAAGCATCAGGTTGACGAGTTCTGTAAAAGTAGAGACATGTGCTGCTTCCAGCCATTTCATGAAATACCTCCGTTTCGTGTTAGCAAACTCGAGGAAGGTAGTGGTACTTGCCTTCAGGTGGTCACGGAATTTCCTTCTATAACTTTCGGTGGAAAGTAGGTAGGCGTCTAACACTGCTTGTTTCAGAGTGTAGTAGTCATTCTCAGACGCCAAAGTACTGAGTGTGACTGCAGCTCTACCTGTAAGATGGACTCTGAGAAGTGTTGCCCATTGGTCGACAGGCCAACTGAGTTGATTAGCAAGGGTTTCAAAGGTGGTAAAGAACACATCAACTTCTGCTTCTACAAAGGATGGCATTAACTTACTTGCATGTGATATATTAAAACTGACGGGAAGATTGGCAGTAGCTTGTTGGCGTTGAGTGAAGTGTGAAGTTTCCAAGGAGATTTCGCGTTGACGACACTCTAGAGCCAGAGTCGCTTGTTGCTTGTCATGTTCGCGTTGCATCTCCAACTCGCGTCGTTTGGTTTCAAGCTGTACTCGTTCCCGCTCCTGGAGTAGTGCAACCTCACGTTCTTGTTCGTCTCTCCTCAAGGCAGCTTCACGTTCTCTGAGGGTGATTTCTCGTTCTTGTTCTTCCCTCCTCAAAGCAGCTTCGCGTTCTTGTTCTTCTCTTCGTATGGCAGCTGCTTCTCTTTGCTGCTCACGTTCAATCTTGGCCAGCTCTAGTTTAAGTTTCATCGTTGCCAAGTCAGTTTTCTCTGCAATATAGTAAGTTTCATGAGTTTCAGAGTCTATCTTACCTTGCTCTAAATAGTAATCCAGCAACAGGTTGTGTAGGTCATTTTTGTTGGCTTGGTAGGGAACTTCTAGTTGATACTCATGTGCAAGAGTTTGTAGTTCAGTCCTCTTGGCACGACTTAAAGTCCCTATTTCACCTGCTGGATTTGCACGGAAAGTTTGGAGACGAAACATGGTGAAATTAGCAAATAAAGGTACACGAATGTTCAATAATGAAATGTCAGAAACAGGACAACGTGGCAACTGGCACCTATCCTGTGTGATCTTTAACAATTAACGTTAAGTGAAAGATATTAAATGATTAAATTAAATCAAGGGCGCAGGAAATCTTGTACCCGGTACTCATGTAAGAGAATAAGGGCAAGAAAATCCTACTAACAAATGAAACAAAGTTTCGAAAACAAATGAAACAGTTAAATGCTTCAAAAGTAAAATTGGTAGTCCAAGGATGTAGGCATACCTTGCCAAGTCTCTAAAGGACATAAAGCAAGTTTTTCCTACTGAATTTAATATGATACTTACAGAATTAGCGAACTTTTGTGCTCTGAAAAAATAAGCTAATTCCCTACCGTTGTATGTATCATCATCTCTGACTGACGTGTAGGGGTGCGAGGTGTCAACTGGTGACGAGAACTGCTGCTGAGGTCCCAATTCAGCAACTAAAGTTCGAGCTAGAGGAACTATGGCCCTCTTTGTCCTCCTACAGTCAGATTGCAGAAGATTGGGTACTCTTGACCCGGGGCAGACCACAGTACCAGGGTACCAATATGATGATCTGTCAGAATGAGAAATATTCAAGGGACATAGATGGTAAATACGAGTAATAACATGGAGGGAGAGATGACCAATTAAGAGTATGACTGAGGCCTACAGTCACCACGTAATCCAAAGTTGTCTCACCTTCACTATATGTTACTCTCGTAATGCACAATACACCGCACCTTATAAAAAATGAAATTGAATGAAAAATAGTAAAGCTACGTTAACAGAGTTAAATACGCTTACCATAAATTACCACTTGGCACCAGTACCTGAGTGAAGCTCCTAGGACAGGCCCCCATATAACTTGTGACGGTAACGCGTTGGTGTTCGGCTGTTTAAGGCTAGGGGTATGGCCTCGTCACATAGTTATAAAAAAAAAATAGAAAAACTGGAACTTCGTCTGTGGTAAGGTAAGGAGAAGACACACAAAACACAAGTAAACTTTAACAATGAAATTTTAATTACGTTAAATAAATCAAAACATGAAAATAATGCACAAACAAATATGTATAATAAAATCAATGAATCAAAATAATAAGAATACTTAAATGACACAATGAAAAGTTACGTTAAGGCAAAATAACAAGAAGTGCAACACAAAAGTTTAAGTGGGAGGTGCTGGAATATTGGCTTAAAGCCACCACCTCTCTCAGTACACGCTAACGTCTAGCTGGGAGGAGTGCTGGCTACGAAAGCACGGAACATTCTGAAGACTGATGTTGGGGCGACCCCAGACATCGGGTAGTATGGGGGGGGGCGAGGCAGGTGCAGCCAGACCGGCGACCAATCAGCGGAGTTGTAGCGATCAACGGGTAGTTTGGTGGTTGGAGTTCGAACAGGTGGCTGGTTGCATACGTTTCTGCTCACCCTGGCAAGCCTTGCTGGTGTTTGTTGTCGTTGTTGGACATTTCTTCCATAGTCTTTTATATAGTTGTGAAGACGTAATTTTGGAGGGAAGAGCAGGCTCAATCTCTTGAAGGAGATTATCGTCACACTATACAGTAACACACACACAAAACTCTCTAACCACAAACACAATAACAAAACATTCTGCGCCATCACTCGTCCAGATCAAGCCTTAGCCAACCGTAGCCAAAAAAGAACAAGAAAAAAGTAGAGTACACACGAAAGTTACCCAAACGCCAAGGTCACAGGAGACTTGACAAGGGCACTGACCTTCACATTGTGTGCGCGCGCGTGCGTGTGCATGTAAAAAAGATCCTCCCGGTAAATATATATCTTGTTAAATGTGACCCTCTAACAGGCGCTAAGAGCGAGGAAAGTCAAATTATTCGAGTTAAGAAATCCAAATATCCGGAGAAGTCGGCCACTTTCGAGATAAAACTCAAATATTCGTATAAAAACCTCAATTACCCGGATTCGCCAGAGTTTAAAAGTAAAAGTTTTAGAGAATACAAATTTCTACCCACAAAATAAGTTGTGAAGCAGGTGGATGAGTGCTGATACTCAGCTGCGCTTGAGATAGACGGGTGAGTGTAGTTACTCATCCAGCTGCTCTTGATGAGTAGCTAGCGGATTCAACACAATAAACAATGCAACGTGGGATTCAAGTGACTTCTCTAGCGATCTTGTGCATTTGCAGACAATTTATTTATTATTAACATCTTTATTGACAAAATCAATTACAATTTTGCCTAATCTGAGGATTTCGATTAAGCCTTATTAAAGTGACGATAATGCTGGTATTCACTGTCACGCAGGACAGAGGGTCATACACAAGACAATAGGTCTAAACTGGCACATATATATATATATATATATATCAAGGTTACAATCAATGTTTTAATGTATGAATATGTAAAAACAACTTTCTATTGTGCATTGCCACACAAGGGCAGGGATTTGCAGACAAGCGTTGCAAGTAAGATTCGTATACCACTGAAAGAGTGCACCTATGCAATACGCTAAACCTTGTTAGGGATTCAGTAGAAGCCTCAGAACCCCTAGAGGATTCAGTTGAATCCCAGGTTGCATTGCTTGTATGTCGTGGCTGAGTTGCTTAAGGCGTATAAACATGGCACTACCTAATGTGCAGGTTCGAATTGTCATCATGGATTCTACTGATTTTCTTAACACACCATTTAGTGAAATGAGTTCTGCTCCCCCTGTTGTGTTTTGTGCGTGTGCACAAGCGTGTGAATGCGTAGTTGCGTGTGTGAAAAGCAAGTACAAAGCTCACATAACTCCCGGACCTTCCCGCCCTCAGCACCTCACCTCTCCCCCTCTCCTACACACACACACACGTACGTCTGCATTAACAGCACTTTAGAGTCAACACAATGTTTTCACTCAGATTATTTTAATTAACGTTCGGGAATTATTCGTCCTTGAAGTAGTTTTTTTGTTTTCTTTTTATTATATTCTACCACAGACGTGGCCACACATTTACAATGCTAACCAGCATATATACATTTTCTTTTGTCCTCCATGGACAGGGTTAGAGATCTGTTAAACATATTGTTCTCGATGGAGGTGCCATTCTAATGTTTGCTTGCATCCCATATTCCACCAACGTTATCTTGTACATGTTCAGGCTATACTCTAGATTTGTTACTCCGTAAGAAATGTAACTGTTTTCCCTTGCCAGAAATGTTATAGTAAACACAAGCAACTAGCCAATTCCACCGAGGCCGATGCCTAGAAAGCGTCAATATTACGGAGTTTTGTTATTAAATTCGTCGTATTTTTAAGATATTGGTCGACTCCGTAAAAAAAATACGACCAATTAGAAGAGAGGACCGGTTGACGCCCGGCGTCAGCGCTGGAATTACCTCAACCCCCGAACGTTTTCTCTCATTGATTTCTCTACTCTCTTTCCCTGAGGGAAGACACTTGAGGACTCACCCTAGGCCTAGTACGAATCTCTCCACCGCCCTAGGCCTATTATAAGACTATCCACTATGTATTATACGTACAAATCACCACCGTATTCATCTCTTCACACTGCCCCCGTGTCTTACGGGAGGTAAGAAGACCCCGAAGAGGAAGTGGTAACACTGACAGAGCAGAACGTCTGGTAACACTAGCATCGCAGAACGTCTGGTAACACTAGCATCGCTGAACGTCTGGTAACACTAGCATCGCTGAACGTCTGGTAACACTAGCATCGCTGAACGTCTGGTAACACTAGCATCGCTGAACGTCTGTTAACACTAGCATCGCTGAACGTCTGGTAACACTAGCATCGCTGAACGTCTGGTAACACTAGCATCGCTGAACGTCTGGTAACACTAGCATCGCTGAACGTCTGGTAACACTAGCATCGCTGAACGTCTGGTAACACTAGCATCGCTGAACGTCTGGTAACACTAGCATCGCTGAACGTCTGGTAACACTAGCATCGCTGAACGTCTGGTAACACTGACAGAGCAGGAGGAGGTCCCGTTTAGGGTGAAACTGAGAGCAGTTGCCCCGACCCCATCAAAACTTTCTCCCTCCCACGGTGCGCAAACATCCTCCACAGCTATATCCGGGGACGAAGGAAAAAAAGTCCAAGGTGCCGTTTTTTAGTGTGTCGTTTTCGTGTGCGCGATGCAGAGGGCAGGGATGACTAGTGTAAAGCTGAAGCAGGGAAGGTTAGAGGGGGAGACTAGACAAGTTGAAGCCAGAATAGAAGTGAACTAGTATCAAGTTGAAGCCAGAATAGAGGTGAACTAGTATCAAGTTGAAGCCAGAATAGAGGTGAACTAGTATCAAGTTGAAGCTAGAAAGTGTAGGGGAGACTTTTGCAATTCTGAAGCTAGTAGAGGGTAGACTAGTGTAATAGTGAAGCTAGTAAAGGATACGGGAGACTTTCGTAATGTTGAAGTGGGTTAGGGAAAACGTGTTAATTCGTAGCTGCTAGAAGGGGAAATTGATCAAAATTAACAAATGGTTGGGGTCAAGGAGACTCGGGAAGATTAGAAGCTGGGGGCGGGCAGCCTAGCGTCTGACACTCGCTTCATGCCTCCAACAGACTTTCACCTTACAAGCATCTACTCTCTGTTCATTGTCAGTCCTCTTATCTCTTCCTCTCTATTTATCCACGCTCCTGTTATTCCTTGCTCCCCTCTCCCTCACCCCGCACGGATCCTTTTCATTGTCCTCCACCCCCCCCCCCCTCACCCCCGGTTCCCCTCCAAGGCAACCCCCGGCAACATCTTAGCGAGAGTTGACTCAACCGCGCACTCTTCACAGTCACTCAGTTCACTACGGCGAGCACTCTCCACAGCCACTGAGTTGACTCTAGCGAGTACTCTCCAGTCACTGACTGCTTCGCTGGGTATAATTCTACCAGACTTCCCCATTCGCTGGAAAACAAGTATATTTAATTGTTCATTACGTAATACCACATCCAGCTGCGACTGTTCCTTCACTTGTGTTCTCTACTTCAACAGGATATCCCTCCATCAACTTTCAGTACAAGTCTACTGTCGACATTCGTTACCAGAAACAAGGGATACAAACTCCTCTCCTGCCTTAGCATCCCTCTTCTCTCCTGTCTCAGCATCCCTCTTCTCTCCTGTCTCAGCATCCCTCTTCTCTCCTGCCTCAGCATCCCTCTTCTCTCCTGTCTCAGCATCCCTCTTCTCTCCTGTCTCAGCATCCCTCTTCTCTCCTGTCTCAGCATCCCTCTTCTCTCCTGCCTCAGCATCCCTCTTCTCTCCTGCCTCAGCATCCCTCTTCTCTCCTGTCTCACAACCTCCCTCCAAAATTTCGTCTCTTTACCCCACCCTTCTCCCCGCTAATATGACAGAACCCGTGGAACTATTTGACAGAATAATACAGAATAACTCGCTCGGCAAAATGCTAGCATTCACCAAAAGGTACTTGGGGATGCCCTCAACAAGATCCAGAAGAACTATGGGGCAGTACAATTTATTATTCTGCAACGAGAGAGCAACACTCCCTGGGACACTTAGGGAGCAACACTCCCTGGGACACTTAGGGAGCAACACTCCCTGGGACACTTAGGGAGCAACACTCCCTGGGACACTTAGGGAGCAACACTCCCTGGGACACTTAGGGAGCAACACTCCCTGGGACACTTAGGGAGCAACACTCCCTGGGACACTTAGGGAGCAACACTCCCTGGGACACTTAGGGAGCAACACTCCCTGGGACACTTAGGGAGCAACACTCCCTGGGACACTTAGGGAGCAACACTCCCTGGAACACTTAGGGAGCAACACTCCCTGGGACACTTAGGGAGCAACACTCCCTGGGACACTTAGGGAGCAACACTCCCTGGAACACTACGTTGCAGGAAATAACACCAGACAACACGAAAACACCAGTGAACACAACATTAGTCAACTCAAAAGCACCAATGAACATGACACCATTAGTGAACACGATAACGCCAGCGAACATATGAATAACGTGCAAGAACCTCTCAACACAACCACAAAATTTATAATCACAGTGCAGAAAGAAGCACCATACTAGAAAGGAACGGCAGTGGAATTTTTAATAGACTTAATGACATATCACAGTACGTCTGAGAACACCAAACTGGTTATTGTGCTGCAGGAAACACAAGAAAGTGATGACTTCAACCTACTTTCAGCGGCTATCAGATGTTCTCCCTACCCTATGGCGAAGGTAGACGAAGCCTCATTATTTAAATATCAATATAGGTATATTGATATATAAATACTCAGACCGTCAATACACAGAATATTGATGGTCTCCACATGGGGATGATTGTATATCACTAAGAGTAACCTACAATTGAATAACAACACACTGCATACAATTAATCTTTATATCATAGAAAAACTTGGCCTTCACATATTACCTGAATGTGCTGAGGAACTCATCTTGCAGGTCGGTGCCCTATATGCCAGGCACTCAGATTTTTATGCCAACAGTAATCAACCCATTGCCAATGGATGGAAACTCTCACTCTATGTTCGAAGAAGTGAAAATGTCAGAGTCCTGGGAGATGGACAGCCAACCCACCTCAGAGGAAGATTAGAGTGTGCTCTCCTGCTGAATGCGAAGGATAAGGATGCCAGTATAAACATTATGCACAGTGTATATAGTGACCATTGGGCGCTGCCTACCACCGTCGACGTGAGCAAACGAAAGACACAAAAGAGAAAAAGCTGTCACTCGGAGCTGATATGAGGTCGCACTTTATATATACGATGAGTGACTGGTTCGCTGAATACCAAATTCTTTAAGACACACATATTTGACGATGACCTCAATAACCAAGTTGAGAGCCAATAACCAATAACCAAATTGAGACAACAGTCTCGCTACGTGCGAATGGGCGAGTTAACCCTCAAAACAAGAAAACCAAATGGTATGAAACTGATTACATAAAAATGTTCAATAACGATGTACGGCATTCGAGAAGTGAGCACCGAAGACCTGTCACTGGAAGAGACCAAGATCTGTTTACAACTGTGTGTCAAGAAGCTCGGGAAGAGAAGATTGAAGAACGAAGAAGACAATGACTGGACTTCATTAGTTCCATTAGAAGAGAAACATCTGCATGACAAGTGTCGCCAAAAATGTGGAACTAAGGGAAGCAGAACCCGGCACATAAAGATCCCAAAGGTAAGGCTGAAGAACTCAATAGAAGTACTGTATATATAAGTACACATTATAAGTACTGTAAGGCTAAACAGTACTCAAATGGCGAGATGCAGCATCATCATCTTCCTCCTCTCTCCCTGTGGAAATTAGCACGGGTCAGCTTCTACATTATCATGACAGAAAAATTAGGACAGCAAGAGCACAGTCTAGTGACTACGAGTATGGACAAAAATATTTACACTGTGTATGTTCAGCTGAGCAATGGAGCTGGAGAATTTGTGGTGCAAGTGATGGACAGCGCCTTAACTGAGAGATTGTGGCCGCCTATAAGACATTGGAAATATGAGTAGAGTAATATATTCCACACTGAGTTAGGGGAGTACTACAGGAAAATAGCTAAAGCACAGCAGTAAAAAATATTTCGAGCATTAAGTCATTCTTTACGTAGTTTACGATGTAAGTATTTTGTATCGTTTTCTATGTGAATATCGGTGGTCAAGAGATAGAAAATGCTTATATTAGGGTTAACTAAGTTTTCTGTGCTTCTACATATGTTAAAATTGTTAAATTTGTTCTGAGGATGCGATCAGTTTTGCTCATCCTGTCAAAGAATATATACCGCCATAACAACATGTACAGCACCTTCAAATGGGAAGAAAACCCGATAGGTATTCTTATCTTATGTTTTTAGACGTGACTGGGACTCGTCCAATTGTATGAGGTTAACAGACCGTCAAACAATGATATTTTCTAATAATCTTTACGCTTACGTTATCTTGCATCCACAAAATAATTTAATCTTTTATGAACAATATCTATATTATACTAAATTTATTTTCCCAACTCAATCGATGTGGAACTTACTAAATTACACACATGGTTTCGTGGGTAGGCAGTCTATGAAGCAGCGTTCAAGGCGATGTCTTCCTCCACATTACAGATTCTGAAACTGCTCTGATTATCTGTCACTTCCATCCTGAGATTTCAGGAGTACTTGTACACGAGACAATCCTTCATATTATGAGTTTTCACCCTCGACCACCTCCAAGGGAGAATGAATGGATGACTGAGGTTGTCGGCAGAAACTGTTAGAGTGTAGAATTTACCAGAATTTACCTGAAAGCCATTATCTCTAGTGACCTCAGAAACCGGAAGTCGGTGAACTGTCAAAGATCCTACCTCCGCTCAACCTGCTATTATATATGATGATTTTTTTTTTTAGTTGGATTGAACTGGAGTTATATCCACAACTTTAAACCAGGACTCGACAAAGAATTCGAACGTCAGAACAATATAATTATAGCACAACCGGGATAGTAGGCCGGGCATGAAGAGCAAGACCTCAATTTCCTGTAATTACACCTAATTACACGGGCTCACCATAGCCCGTGCTACTTGGAACTTTTTGTTCCGAGAAGCTGAATCTAAAACAACAACAACAACATTTCGCCTCCTTGTAGCGCAGCAGTCCACGTGACACTACCACACCTATTATATACACTGTGAGGAAGAAATATAAGAAAATTCACTTTCGCAAACAGAGTGGTAGACGGTTGGAACAAGTTAGGGGAGAAGGTGGTGGAGGCCAAGACCGTCAGTAGTTTCAAAGCGTTATATGACAAAGAGTGCTGGGAAGAGCACGAGCGTAGCTCTCATCCTGTAACTACACTTAGGTAATTACACTCAGGTAATTACACCTGGAGTCTAGTCGAGTGTGGGGCGTTTACTATTAGAGACTACAACCCTATATTCACGGATTTTGACACGTCGGGGGAAGGAGGCTTCAATAAGATGGCTGCAATCTAACCGAGAAGTAATTTTTGCTTTCGAAGGGCTGCAATTATTACAAGATTTACCTCAAACATTTAAGTTCAAAGATTGGAGAGTGTTTTCATCACGACACATTTCTCATAAACACAGGGGTTCACTAGAAGAATACCACCGCCTTTGGTATTACAACAATATTTGAATTTGTTTAAAATTGTTAACTCCTCGGCAGGAGGAGCCGAACCGGAGGGGACCATGCTCTGCGACCTACCAGAATCACATGGATTGTCTTTAGGGTATTTTCTGTGCCTAGAAAGGATATTCACGCCTTGCCAACCATCACATGGGGCACAAAGATAAAAGATGAAGAAGGTATATAAAGTAAGAGTTTACTTTCACTTCCATCACGGAGCTATATAAGTATAGAGATGACCTCAGGGATAACATGGACAATTAACGCAGATAACCTTTGTAGAGATCGTGAGAGAAATAGATTCTTTCTCTTAGACTCCTGCACCGAAATAGAGACGCAACATTTTCCCCGACAATAACACAAAGGAGTTATCTTGACTCCGGCTTCAAATATTGATGAAACATTCTCAGCCAGGCGCTTCGGCCCCCGCAGAAAACACCTCACCAGAGCCAAAGCTCTGGAGAGTGACTTGCACAAAAATAATTCGGAGAGGATATTGCGCTGGCAGCTTGCTGAATATGTGAGTGCGCTGTGTAGACAGCACAGAGATCAGAGCAGCAACACGTTGACCTGAGATTCTCGAATTTGTATAAACATAATTTAAAGTCATAAACCACCATTGGAGGAAATAACTATCTTTGACAAGAACATACTCAGCAAATGATAGTACCGAGTGTGAAGATCTACGACCTCTGCTTTGTGAACAAGCAGCGGTCAACAGCCAGCGCTCTTAACGGGGCTTTGTTAAGATTGGCTTAGGTTAGGTTAGGTTAGGTTAGGTAGGTTAGATTAGGTTAGGTTAGGTTAGATAGGTTATAAAACCCGTTTCCAAACCGTCGTGTCTTCCCTAAGAAAACATATAGAAAAAATATATAATTTCATGAAAACTCAGTTTGTTATGCACCTTTGCGTATAAAGTACAATATATATTTATATATTTTAAACTCGTCACTCGTCAGGCTACATATATGATCATGTTTGGATCCCATTAATGTCGTAATGATCTTTTAACATTCAAATCAGTTTTTGGTTCTAGTTATGACATTAGGCTCTAACAAGCCACCTGAATAAAGAGAAAAATACATAAACCTGAACGATGTTCGATGCAATTTACAAGTTAATGTAATTCAAACTAATAAATTGAATTCCATGTCCATTGTGGTGAGAGAAAATCGCATACCGCGACTGTTATGTGACTGACGCGATATAATATCGCAAACAGCGACTGTTATGTGACTGACGCGAGATAATATCGCATACCGCGACTGTTATCATCTCTGACTGATTATTAAAGACGGCTTTAAACTAACGGACTATGAGGCCGAGTGTTGCCCCGAAGACAAAAGCTGAAACACTGACTACTGAACTATCCAATTCACTTTACCGTCAAATATCATTGTACCGCTGCTGTACCCGACTAGATCTACGTATACCGTTCCCTTCGACTCACTGAACCATATATGTCATCGTTCCACTGCTGGAACGTGTCATCGTACCCCTTGCTGTACCGTATGACCGTACCTCTGCTGTACCACTGCTGTACCGTACAATATCACAGCTGGCTGCCTGACTCGCTTGGCTCTAGTACCCCGTGTCATTCTCAATTCTTTAATAACATTCCTCGTCCGAATTTCTGAAATAGTTGATACGTCTCCTCCCCCCACCCTCCCTCCCCTCAGGTACTGAACAGCAGCATTCTGCTGTTATGCTGACCTAACGGTATGCTGCCAGTCAGGCTATATAGGTCAGTATTATTCTGCCTTCTCTGTTACTACTAACCAAATATATTATGCTGTTTTCTGAAGAAGCATTATCTTCACACTACACTTTAAGCATTATCTTCATTCAGCGCTATGCTAAATAATAATATTATTAATAATAATAATGCTGATAACTTTATTGCTAATATTTATGATAATACTGCAAAGCCACTGCTGATAATACTACAAAAATATTATTGCTTATGGTAATGACAGTAATATTTCTGATGATAATATTGCAAAGCTGCTGAGGTAATAGTGCTGCTGCTGCTGTTAACCTAAGCTATATTCCACTGTCTTCATGCTGCAATACTTGCCAGAATCCCATGGCAGTCAAAGCAGCTAAATGATCAGCCTTGATATGCTGGTTCTACTGTGGTGAGAGCACACTGTGGTTCTACTGTGGTGAGAGCACACTGTGGTTCTACTGTGGTGAGAGCACACTGTGGTTCTACTGTGGTGAGAGCACACTGTGGTTCTACTGTGATGAGAGCACACTGTGGTTCTACTGTGGTGAGAGCACACTGTGGCTCTACTGTGATGAGAGCACATTGTGGTTCTACTGTGGTGAGAGCACACTGTGGTTCTACTGTGGTGAGAGCACACTGAGGTTCTACTGTGGTGAGAGCACACTGTGGTTCTACTGTGGTGAGAGCACACTGTGGTTCTACTGTGGTGAGAGCACATTGTGGTTCTACTGTGGTGAGAGCACACTGTGGTTCTACTGTGGTGAGAGCACACTGTGGTTCTACTGTGGTGAGAGCACACTGTGGTTCTACTGTGGTGAGAGCACACTGTGGTTCTACTGTGGTGAGAGCACACTGTGGTTCTACTGTGGTGAGAGCACACTGAGGTTCTACTGTGGTGAGAGCACACTGAGGTTCTACTGTGGTGAGAGCACACTGTGGTTCTACTGTGGTGAGAGCCAATATATATCAATAGTGCTGCTCTCTGATCCACAATTCACCTATTATTGATGCCTTTACACCTTGCTGCTGTGATCTCTCTCTCTCTACGGATTATAATAGAACATTTACACAAACATTCCGCTCGTTGACTGCGAAAAATACTCGAGGCATTATTTTTTGCGAGTTTCCCCCGAGAACTATATACTGGTAAGGTGCTTTCTGTGGGCCGGTTGCTGGATGAATCCAGAGTGTACAATAACCACCTCTTGCTGGATGAACCAACTCGTTCTCGCACTTGCTTACAGCAAATATTGGCTTATGTAATAAGTGCATATGTGACATACTAATTGATTGTGAATATTTTAGTTTACCTTGAAAAGCTTCATAGAAAACACCGACCTCACCTAACCTTCTTAATATGTTAAGATTATATATATCTTATTATTTCTTATTATTAAGATTATATATATCTTATTGCTTCTTATTTACAATTATTACTTAACCTATCAACGGTATAGGTTAAGTAATAATTGTAATTAAGAAGCAATAAGATGCTTATCTTAACATACTAAGAAGGTTAGGTGAGGTCGGTGTTTTCTATGAAGCTTTTCAAGGTAAACTAAAATATTCACAATCAATTAGTATGTCACATATGCACTTATTACATAAGCCAATATTGGCTATAAGCAAGTGCGAGAACACAGGGTGCACAATAACTACCGCTTGCGGCAACAACAATAATAAAAACCTATTCCACCCCTCGAGTACTATACCGCAGTCTCTTAATCCTTATCTCAAAAACTCTTTCAATCTCTTTAAAACATCAATTTCCCAACACTCCGATTATTCAGTTTACTGAATAATCAGTAATTTTTATTCAGTTTACTGAATAATCGAGTGTCGGGAATGAGCTTCATCGCTTCATCACATCGCGATGAAGCACATTCGATAGTGATCAGAACCCACAATAACCCCATAAAAAAAACATTAATGCCATTTAGGTGTAAAATTATACTCTGCGATTTTAGTGGTCTCCAGCCGCTATGTGTGGCATTTTCATTCAGGAAATATTTTTGCGGCTTTGCGTAAAGGATATTAATGGAATTTTGGTAATTAGTGTAATTTTTAAGCAGAGCGGTGGCGCTATTTATATTATATAACAAAATAATAATAATAGCTTATTAATATTACTGTTATTCAAAATATATGACGTACTATTAATAGTATAAACGTATGATAACATCCACTAATGGAAGTTGGAGTAATACAACTATTATCAATTACAAAAGTGGAAAATTAAAAAACAGATATCACTAAAGACATAATGATATCAATATAGATATAATTTAATTCGATCTATATTGACCAAACATTTAATTCTACACAGCCTACTGCCCAGTTATGGTGTGTTCTTGACCCTCTGTTGGCGGGCTCTGATGTAGTTTTGCTCTTCTGTTGACAAGTTATGGTGTTGTTTTGATCTGTTGACAGATTATGGTGTGTTAACAACTTATAGCGCCCTCTGTTGACAACTTTTGGTGTCGTCTTGACCCTCTGTTGACAACTTTTGGTGTCGTCTTGACCCTCTGTTGACAACTTTTGGTGTCGTCTTGACCCTCTGTTGACAACTTTTGGTGTCGTCTTGACCCTCTGTTGACAACTTTTGGTGTCGTCTTGACCCTCTGTTGACAACTTTTGGTGTCGTCTTGACCCTCTGTTGACCAATTAACTGTAGTCCTGGCTGCCATACTTCCATGCCTCTAATTTCTTAAGCAAAGTACGAAAGACTTTCCTGATACAAAATAGATTTTGCAATACATTTAATTTTCAACAGACTCCTCTGTTTGTTTACCTGTTTACGTATATTGCATACCTAACTTCAAATGAAATATTGAAATGTTGCTCAACTGTTGAGCCCCTCAGCCAGGCTTTTGGAGTTTTGAATAGTTAATGGAAGGGAACTAGTCGGTGGTTAAGCTTGTCAAGCAGCTGTACTGAAAGCAACGGAGGGAACACAAATTTCATTACTGGTGATGGATATTTCACGCGAGTTTATGTGATATATAAACCTGTTGTGGAAGGTGTGGAGCACAGGGCGATGTTGTTGTGGAGGGTGTGGAGCTCAGGGCGATGTTGTTGTGGAAGGTGTGGAGCTCAGGGCGATGTTGTTGTGGAAGGTGTGGAGCTCAGAGCGATGTTGTTGCGGAAGGTGTGGAGCACAGAGCGGTGTTGTTGTGGAAGGTGTGGAGCTCAGAGCGGTGTTGTTGTGGAAGGTGTGGAGCTCAGAGCGGTGTTGTTGTGGAAGGTGTGGAGCACAGAGCGGTGTTGTTGTGGAAGGTGTGGAGCTCAGAGCGGTGTTGTTGTGGAAGGTGTGGAGCTCAGAGCGGTGTTGTTGTGGAAGGTGTGGAGCTCAGAGCGGTGTTGTTGTGGAAGGTGTGGAGCACAGAGCGGTGTTGTTGTGGAAGGTGTGGAGCTCAGAGCGGTGTTGTTGTGGAAGGTGTGGAGCTCAGAGCGGTGTTGTTGCGGAAGGTGTGGAGCACAGAGCGGTGTTGTTGTGGAAGGTGTGGAGCTCAGAGCGGTGTTGTTGTGGAAGGTGTGGAGCTCAGAGCGGTGTTGTTGTGGAAGGTGTGGAGCACAGAACGGTGTTGTTGTGGAAGGTGTGGAGCTCAGAGCGGTGTTGTTGTGGAAGGTGTGGAGCACAGAGCGGTGTTGTTGTGGAAGGTGTGGAGCACAGAGCGATGTTGTTGCAGAAGGTGTGGAGCACAGAGCGGTGTTGTTGTGGAAGGTGTGGAGCTCAGAGCGATGTTGTTGTGGAAGGTGTGGAGCTCAGAGCGGTGTTGTTGTGGAAGGTGTGGAGCACAGAGCGATGTTGTTGCAGAAGGTGTGGAGCACAGAGCGGTGTTGTTGTGGAAGGTGTGGAGCACAGAGCGATGTTGTTGCAGAAGGTGTGGAGCACAGAGCGGTGTTGTTGTGGAAGGTGTGGAGCTCAGAGCGGTGTTGTTGTGGAAGGTGTGGAGCACAGAGCGGTGTTGTTGTGGAAGGTGTGGAGCACAGAGCGGTGTTGTTGTGGAAGGTGTGGAGCACAGAGATTAAACGTTATGTGGAAGGAATGGAGCAAAAAGCTATATCCTAGTTTATATAGCGTGAAAGATTTTATTGACACTTTAGAAGGGATAACTAGAAGATATTCTATTATTAGTAGTAAGAAACATATTATAATTATTATTATTACTTTTATTATTATTATTATTATTCACAACAATTTGTTATTCTCTTCGAAAAAGACAAGATACTTTTTAATTATACTCACTTTAATTTCTCTATTAACTTTGAATTCAACGCATCTATAAATTATCCCTCAAATAGATTTAAATAAAATAAGTAATGATTTTGGAAATTTGGTCTTTCCCTTGATGATAAGATTTTTTTTATCGAACGGACTTCATTCTTCCCGGCACCGCTTACCAGGAATGGCTTTGTCTTCTGGGCTATCACGCGTTTATGCAACCACTTACGAAGCCTGTACATCATTCCTCAATCATGGCGACTTTGTTTACATTTAAACCGTTTATGAGCTCCAAGACACTTCGACGTTGTTTATAATAAAATAACCTTGGGTTGTGATGTTTAGAATTTCATAAACTGTTTAATAGATACCTCCATGATTAAGGAAAGATGTATAAGTTTCGTAAGTGGTTGCGTAAATGCTTGATGAATATTGGCCTATGTTGCAGGCTGCCAATCTGAAGCTTCCCAACCACTCGGGCTGGACGGTAGAACGACGGTCTCGCTTCATGCAGGTTGGCGTTCAAGCCCCGACCGTCCAAATGGTTGGGCACCATTCCTTTCCCCCGTTCCTTCCCAAATCCTTATCCTGACCCCTTCCAAGTGCTATATAGTCGTAATGGCTTAGCGCTTTCTCTTGACAATTCCCTTCCCCTTGCTACAAACAGGCTCGGATGTTTCCCCGGCTCACACAGTCAAGGCAAGCGTTTAATACCTCACACCAGCAAGCTGTAGACGCACATAAAATTTTCTAAAATATACGAGGCACATAAACATACCTCGCCCAGCGCTGCGTTATCTCCGGGGTTCCCTCCTACCAGCAGGCCTTCAGCGGGGTTAACAAAGTGTAATATACAGTGTCAGTATACATATCCACACTGACAGTATCTCCAACCACTTTTTACGCTATCTAGACATGCTTGCCGGATGGGGGGTATTTATGTATGGGTAGATCAGAGCACTGGAGGGGTAAGGGTGGGGTGGGGGTGGGGGGGGGGGGGTGGAGGAGAGGGTCTGCGGGAAGCCTGTTCAGATGTTTGGTGTCTGTGTGGTTCGACTTCTGGATAAAGTGTTGTTCGCCGTTCTTCTTTCCTTTTAGTGAATCCATCGACATAAAACGTCAATTCCATCCACTGGTTTTCAACCACGGTTCCTTCAACTACGCGTCCTCCACCCACGGATGGGTTATCAGTGGGTGGAGGATCAAAAATATAACTTTCATAAACACGTCTTCCTCATATTTAAAATCATGCACTGAAATAGCTTCAAAAATTTTAGCTGACCTTTTGCACATCATTTAATTTTAAGAATTCTAAATTTTTCTGACCTCTGACCCATTTGTGTCCCAAGCCTACGTCCGTGACCTTCGTTCTGACAGTCCTCACTTTCAGTATAACTTTTAAATTTCCCTGTGAGTCTTATTCTGGACACCATTATGCCCACGGTGTTCTCTCCTCCAGGGCGGTGAGATCCAGTCCCCATTGTCTTTACATGTAACTCAGGCAAATCGGCTCTGAAAAAAATCCTTGTTAGTGACTGCTGGGCAAAGCTATAGAAATATTTCAAGATACCCCAAGAGGAAAAAAAAAATAAAATATGCAAAAACAGATCTGGCTAAAAAAAAACACAGAAATTATGAAACAAAATAAAAATCGTAGTTCTGTTAGGAAAAAAATCCTGCAGTTTGCGCTTTTATCACCAGCGAATATAACCGCGTACAAAAAAAAATCAATTTGCCCTATTATGAATTTCCAATTTGATTTAAAAACTCATTCACCGGCGAGATTTCTGTAGTAAAACTGGATGTTGGGAAAAATAGCACTTTATTGTTTCAATTCATTCCTTCTTTCTCACAGCTTTTCTTTATTACCAAATGAGGTAATTTTTTACACTAAAACTTTTAATTTTCATTTTCGTAATTACCAAATTTGCTTCCCCCGTGTTAATTATTAAACTTGTGAAAAAGTTGATTTTCTTTTACATCCAATTATTCACATCACATCCCAGGACTCAGGAACATTGAACACTATACAGGAGCGGATATACCCACAGACTGGAGGACGAAGATATGGGATAGATAAGAAGATAAGAAGATATATCTTACATAGCATTTTAGACGGATCAATAGCTTTTGTAATAAAACAAACTAGGCGACGAATTAGGCAAAAGGACGATTCGACTGCGATGTTCCCTCTACAGTAGCATTAATGAGCGCGCACACAAGGAATTCCTGTGTAAGGAATCATTCAGAATCTTGTATACCACATATGTAAGACCAATCCTGGAGTATGCGGCCCCAGCATGGAGCCCGTACCTTGTCAAGCACAAGACGAAGCTGGAAAAAGTCCAAAGGTATGCCACTAGACTAGTCCCAGAACTAAGAGGCATGAGTTACGAGGAAAGGCTGCGGGAAATGCACCTTACGACACTGGAAGACAGAAGAGTAAGGGGAGACATGATCACAACCTACAAAATCCTCAGAGGAATCGACCGGGTAAACAAGGATAAACTATTCAACACTGGTGGGACGCGAACAAGGGGACACAGGTGGAAACTGAGTACCCACATGAGGCACAGAGACGTTAGAAGGAACTTTTTCAGTGTCAGAGTAGTTAACGGATGGAATGCACTAGGCAGTGATGTGGAGGAGGCTGACTCCATACACAGTTTTAAATGTAGATATGATAGAGCCCAGTAGGCTCAGGAATCTGTACACCAGTTGATTGACAGTTGAGAGGCGGGACCAAAGAGCCAAAGCTCAACCCCCGCAAGCACAAATAGGTGAGTACAAATAGGTGAGTACACACACACCGATGGGGGCGCCGGTGGCTGAGTGGACAGTGTGCTTACACGTAATCCTGTGGTCCGGGGTTCGATTCCCAACGCCGGTGTAAAACATTGGGCAGTTTCTTTCACCCTGATGCTCCTGTTACCTAGCAGTAAATAGGTACCTGGGAGTTAGACAGCTGTTAATGGCTGCTTCCTGGGTTTGTGTGTGTGGGGGAGGGAAATAGTAGTAACAGTAGTAACAGTCACCATTTGACAGTTGAGAAGCGGACCGAATAGATATAATCTCAATCCCAATCAATCCCTCAATCAATCCCCGCAACCCACCACGTCTGCCACATTCCTCCTCCGTCACCTATCCCTCAAGCTTCACCACCTTTTCATCACAACTGCCACAAATTGACTCGATTCCTGACCAAAGTGAGTTTATTATACTCTTAAACCAGCTTCCCTCTCGTGTGGCGGCGGCGGCGTGTCGCGTCCGCTTAATTGTCACCTGGTCAGGTGTTGAGCGGTGTACTTCCCTAAAAAGACTTACCTAAAAGTATCGACGGAGGAAGGGAGGGAATTATCAGGGGAAAGCGAGGTCTAGCCTCTTACGCCCCGCGTATTATCCTGATGTACCTATTGCGTTACAATTTAACTATTCTGACGTTCAAATTCTTTGTCGAATCCTGCCTGAAAGTTGTGGATGGAGATGGCTCCCAGTGTTTTGGTGTGTGTGTGTTGGAGCGCATTAAAGACGTTGGAGGCGTTGGGGGAATGCAATCAATGCTGAAGAACAGGATAGGAATAGAAGAGGATAAAAACAGAATAGGATAAAGGTAGAAGAGAAATGAAGGATATTGCAAGAAATATAGAGGCTTCAAGAATGATCAACAAATGACTACTTGAATTCAATCGCAATAAATTCACAGAATAGATGGAAGAACATTTATGCAATAAGAATGTCAAAAGAGAATAAGGAGGAAACCCCGACATACTTCACAGACAGACAAGGACCAAAATGTGTTAACACGAGGACTTTGCGACATACTCATAATTTGAAAAAAAAATACAAAAGGCCTTTAGGAACCTAAGTAATAAATTAGTATGAACGCTATACACTGTATACAACATACAAATGGAACTCGTGGGTGAATCGTTACTCAGAAATTGACAAGATGGCATGTATAAGAACTAAGCAATTAAAGTGATTTTACGAGAAAAACAAATCCTGGTCCCTTCTGTCTTTGAAGCATGCTTGTGCATATCATTATCATGCTGTATTGATCTTCTGGCCTCGTTTCTTTTTCCATCTATCTTCATTACATTGCATTTCCTACGATTTAATTCCAACAGCCATTTGTCGACCATTTCTAGAGTTTATTTCCTGTAATATCCTTCAAAATTCTTTTAGCATTATCCTCCTTATCACTCGAAAATAAAAGAACCCAAAAGATTGTCACAATGGTCCAGATACTGCAAGGAAGAGATAGTTGTATCAGGTAACCGACAGATGAGGAGGCGGGACCCAAGAGCCGTACCTCACTCCCCGCAAATACAGGAAGGCAAATTCGCGCACACACAAATAAAATTATCGCTTAAGAATGGCGTTGAACCATCATTCCGCCTCAGGGGAAATCAGATTTAAGGGCAATATCACGTAAAGACAAACGATACTTCGATCCCACAGACACGCCCGCTACCTCCTCCAGTGGACAACCCCAGGTACCGTTATGTTTATATTGACGTGTCTGTTGTGACGCACCTGTTTGCTTATTATAGATGTGTCTGTTGTGACGCACTTGTTTGCGTTACTACACAACAGACGTGTCAGTTGTGTAGTAACGCACCCGTTGCCTTAATATAAACGCGTCTGTTGTGTAGGTACGCAACCGTTGCCTTAAAATAGACCCGTCTGTTGCGTCAACGCCAACAATGTTTTTCACACTGCCTGTTCTTTGACTCCTAGGAACCCTACCACTGCACCGACACACCTCTGCGTTCGCAGCATCTACCAACAACGAATCTCTCCATTAGCAAAGCAGAAACCTTATTGAAATGTTGCAGTGCCTCTACGTGCAACCTTTCATCGGGTTCTCAACCAAAACGCTATAATACAATGTAACGCAACTCCTCGCTTGGTGGGGTTAACCAGGCAATTCGCGTTCTTAACTAATACGTCTCATTTTGCACGTTATGGTCTCGAACGTACAAATTACATAGTATGAACAGTAGCGGATCATAAAATTTCGCGTTTTCTGTGCATCGATAGGATAGGTCTGGTGGAGTAGGATAGGTTTCTGGTGGGGTTAAGTTTGTACGTTTCTGGTTAGGAGATGACTTTGTATTTAGTACGTTGTGACGTATTAAGCGTTACGTTAACGTACTCTAAGTCAAGAGAAGGGGCACGACCACGAGGAGGGAAGAGAGTTCAGCTTATGTGACACCAAACACCAAAGGGGTCAAGGAGGGTGAAGACCATCAAATATTATAAGCCTTCGTCCAGATTAAACGCATTTTGGGGACTTTGCCGGTAATGGAGAATTACGTGTCGGAACATTTCCGCACAATCGCCTTTTAAGATTCATTTTGATTGAATCCCTGAACGCAATTATGTTACATTAGGTAGTTTGCATTCAAGACTATTATTATGAAGCAGTTCAGTTTCAATAAAACTTGGAAACGACCCTGTTTAATAGTTATTTTATATGTTTTCTCGCCAATATGGATACTATTACCGTTTTACAGCGACAGGTCGTCCACGACCTGTGTTGGGGTATTATAGCGTCGACGACCTATTCAGGTGTTATAATTAGCTGGTTAGGACAGTATGGATCTTCAGAAGATAATACGTAATAAAACACACGCACACACACACACACACACACACACACACACACACACACACACACACACACACACACACACACACACACACACACACACACACACGTGAGTGTAAGTTACCACCAACTGACACCTGAGTTGACTAAATATCAACTGGATTAAGAAGTCAAATGGTGGCATATCTCCGCCCCTGCTGACAATTGTACGAACTCCCTGACTCGACCAGAATTTAAAGAAAGTTACGTAGGACCAACGTGACAGGAGTAGGTATGGCATATATATACGTGTGGGAGGGGAAGGGAGAGGAACGGAATGAGAGAGGAGGATTGGAAGGGGAAGAGAGTGAGGGATGAAGATAATTAGTTGAGAGGAGAAAAAGGTTTGATAATCGAAGACAAAACTGACACTCTTGCTTATATGCTTAATACCTGCTTGATGGGGTTCTGGGAGTTGTTCTACTCCATAAGCCCGGCCCGAGGCCAGACTTGACTTGTGAGAGTTTGGTCTACCAGGCTGTTGCTTGGAGCGGCCCGCAGGCCCACATATCCACCACAGCCTAGTTGGTCCGGCACTTCTTTTAGAAAATAGTCTAGTTTTCTCTTGAAGATGTCCACGGTTGTTCCGGCAATATTTCTTATACTCGCTGGTAGGACGTTGAATAGCCGCGGACCTCTGATGTTTATACAGTGTTCTCTGATTGCGCCTGTGGCACCCCTCCTCTTCATTGGTTCTATTCTGCATTTTCTTACTTATCGTTCACTCCAGTACGTTGTTATTTTACTGTGTAGATTTGGGACCTGGTCCTCCAGTATCTTCCACCTGTATATTATTTGGTATTTCTCTCGTCTCCTTTCTAGTGAGTACATTTGGAGAGCTTTGAGACGATCCCAATAATTTAGGTGTTTTATCGCGTCTATGCGTGCCGTATATGTTCTCTGTACTCCCTCTGTATTTCAGCAATCTCTCCTGCTCTGAAGGGGGAAGTGAGTACTGAGTCTGCACTCGCAGACATGCAGGCACTCGCCGAAACAGCTACACTAACAACCAGGTTAATGTAATCAAGAACTGGTGGGAATAGGTTGAGGACCCGAGTTACACCACACTGGCAGCTAGGATCTTAGGGAAGGGATGACACATGTTGACACATGATAGGGATTTGTCGACACACTCCAGGGAGGGCGACCCTAGTAGGCTATAGGATGTCGTGAGGTGTAGGGGAAGGGCGAAGGAGGGAGGGGGGGGGGGGGGAAGAAGAGGGGAGGACGAGGAGGGGTAAATTGTCGATAGTGATCAAGATAATGATGGTAGCTGTGAGTGGGGTGATGTTGGGATGCTCATAATGATTGTGTCAATGTTTTTCAATTTGTTTTTTTTCGCAGGGACACACACACACACACACACACACACACACACACACACACACACACACACACATATATATATATATATATATATATATATATATATATATATATATATATATATATATATATAAGCCCCCAGCTGGCCTACTAAGTGTTACTCATTTTTGTCTTACTAAGGCGGTGGATGAGTATTTCTGACTCGTTTATTGGGTTCAGTAACATTATATCCAAAATAACTTCTGAACTGTTATTTCCCAGTAGAATCTTATTTGTTTCGTAACTCTGCCGTGTGTTAATGCTCGAGTGGTCAGCCAGTCTCCACAGTGCTGACATTTCCTTCACCTTCTTCTGGGACTTGTAAGTCTATTTCCCATGCACCTGGGTATACAAGCCTCATGCTGTTTAAGTGCACTTCTGTTCTTCTATTGTTCCCTTTCGTTAAAATAAATGGGTCGTAGTTGGTTGAATTGAGTTGTCATCCTCTCGGGTATTTATCTACCGCTAGGTGAGCAGGTGCATCAGGTGAAAGGTAATATGCCTAACCGTCGCTTTCCCGGCCTGGGGTTGAAAGCTGGGAGCCTAGCTTGTGGGCCGAGAACGCCCCGACTGAGCAAAAGGACCCAGTATAAGGATGCTTAAACATATTATTAACAATAAGCAATTGTATACAAATTGTCATCCACACTTCCGTGGAAATGAACAATAAGGAAATAACTTTCCTTATTAAGACTACTCAATAGCTCGGTCGATAGAGTTTCGACCTCACACGCGTGGGGGCCACGGTTCGAGTCTCCTAGAGCCCAGGTCAGTGGAACAATTGTATACAATTAACATCATTGTGCTTTTGAAAAAAGTTAAGATTTTATTTTTTTACTTTCGAGAACTCCGAGTTCCATTGTTGACCGCGGGAGGGAAAGATAAATTTCCGTTCCTATTGCCGCTGTCTCTTCCATTAAACAGGATGGAGGAAACTTTAGAAATAAGTATTATTGTTTTATCGAGAGAGGCGGAAGGAAGGAGGAGGAAGAGGATGGTGCGAATGAGTGTGAGGGTGTAAGAGGCTGAGAGTGCGAGAGTGTAATTACAGGATGAGCTGTAACTACACTACTGGATGAGGGGAAGGAGGTCCAAATGTGTGGCCAGCATCACAGCGACATAGAAATAGAACCGTCAACCCGCCAAGGTGTCTCCAATCACCATGACATATAACGAGTTATTGCTATCATCACTAGGACTCAACCCGGGTTTTACCACCCCTCTCCCTCGCTCTCCCCCACAAATTTCCATTTACACCCCCCCCCTCCCTCCCTTCATCGCATCCCCTCGTTTCCTCCCTCTCCCTCACCTCGTCTGTCTTTTGTCGATGTTTAGTACATAATCTTACCGACTTGGCGCCTACTTTTGATAATTATTAACTTTTGTCGATGTATCATGGCTCCAGGTCCCAAGTAGTGTTTACAGTATTCTCTTAGCTAGGCAAGTGTCCCAGCTGTGCACAGGGTCTTAACAGGTGTCCCAGCTGTGCACAGGGTCTTAACAGGTGTCTCAGCTGTGCACAGGGTCTTAACAGGTGTCCCAGCTGTGCACAGGGTCTTAACAGGTGTCCCAGCTGTGCACAGGGTCTTAACAGGTGTCCCAGCTGTGCACAGGGTCTTAACAGGTGTCCCAGCTGTCCACAGGGTCTTAACAGGTGTCCCAGCTGTGCACAGGGTCTTAACAGGTGTCCCAGCTGTGCACAGGGTCTTAACAGGTGTCCCAGCTGTGCACAGGGTCTTAACAGGTGTCCCAGCTGTGCACAGGGTCTTAACAGGTGTCCCAGCTGTCCACAGGGTCTTAACAGGTGTCCCAGCTGTCCACAGGGTCTTAACAGGCGTCCCAGCTGTCCGCAGGGTCTCCACCAGTGTCCCAGCTGTCCGCAGGGTCTCCACAGGCGTCCCAGCTGTCCGCAGGGTCTCCACCAGTGTCCCAGCTGTCCGCAGGGTCTCCACAGGCGTCCCAGCTGTCCGCAGGGTCTCCACAGGTGTCCCAGCTGTCCGCAGGGTCTCCACAGGTGTCCCAGCTGTCCGCAGGGTCTCCACAGGTGTCCTAGCTGTCCACAGGGTCTCCACAGGTGTCCCAGCTGTCCGCAGGGTCTCCACAGGTGTCCCAGCTGTCCGCAGGGTCTCCACAGGTGTCCCAGCTGTCCGCAGGGTCTCCACAGGTGTCCTAGCTGTCCACAGGGTCTCCACAGGTGTCCCAGCTGTCCGCAGGGTCTCCACAGGTGTCCCAGCTGTCCACAGGGTCTCCACAGGTGTCCCAGCTGTCCGCAGGGTCTCCACAGGTGTCTATAACCTACTTTAGCAAGAAGAGGATATTCACTAGGAGGAATATTCTTGACAATGTAATACTGACAAGATATATGATTAGTTTGTTTTTCAGTGTTTTGCACTTAATATGTGCAAACATATATGTACAACTACATACACAAACATATATATATGCTAATAAGAAAAGTTTGGTATTTCCTATACAAGATACTACATGAAAATCTGAAATATACAGACAATATGTTTTTAGAGATGCTGACAAATTAATATTTATATGTGAATAAACCAACAAATCAAACACGTTTAGGCCATACAAAATGCAATTTCCCTTATTAAAACATATCAATCAACATGCACAAAGAGTTCGAAGATGAAAAGCTGATGGTGTTGAGGAGTTTCACAAAGACGAAACAAATTTGTTCTCTCTCCCACATTCTCTTTGCAACTATTTTGGGCTAAACTATTTTTTCACTACTCATTTATATTTTCAGGGAGCGGCAAACAGTTGCACATGCACTTAGGTTATAGGGAAAATGTATTTCGGAATTCTCGAACCAAAGTTTCACGAGTTTCTTGGCAGGTTTAAGGTACAGAGGACAGAGCGATGGTCCACGACACACTCACCTCACAGGGCTATTTCCTCCTGTCTTCTTTCTGTTGTAAATGTTGGAGTTTTTATATTTTTAGTGTGTGTGTGTGTGTGTGTGTGTGTGTGTGTGTGTGTGTGTGTGTGTGTGTGTGTGTGTGTGTGTGTGTGTAAATGGACATACAAGCATGCACTCAAGTGTTGGTAGGAAGGCACTGGGGGAAAACAAACTTATTCTCCTTCTTTTTAACACTTACCGTTCCCATTCTGCAATCCTAGTTGTATCTCTTGTGAACACAGACATCAAGTAACTATTAGTGTCCTAGTTATTTCCTAAATTTTGTAATGACATAGATGAAGAATCCTTTCGGGTTTGGATCATCATGAGCTACACTACTTTGTACTCAGCTCTGCCTTCCATAATTGGATATGTTAACAAATGTTTTTACATAAGTTCTTACATTTTGGCTTAAAACTTTATGCACATTTACTTTCTGACCAATGAGAAGCTTCAAATATCTGGCCATCCATTTCGGATCATTGTTGTTTGATCTAAGTGACTTGATAGAAATATTTGATTTCAGAGTTCACAGAAAATCAGTAAAAGTGTTGTACTTTCGTCTAGCGACAGAAATATAAGTATGTTCACCAACAAATATTTACCAAGCTAATTCCTTTAATTCCTGTCGTATCCCTCTGTCAAGAGGTTATATTGTCTAACAGCAGCCCCTCATCAACATAATTAGCTAGCAACAGCCACCTATCAAGAGCCTCAACTACCTAACCACCACCTAACAAGAGGCTCAGCTACTAACAAAACGCCACCTATCAAATGACCTCAACTCCAACACTTACCAGGCATCACTCCTAATTATATTCATAAAATTTCAACTGCCACACCAGCTTCGCATAACAACAGAATATTTCTGAAAATTCGGAAGTTAAGCGGCTGGCACAGAGGTGCCGTAAACACACTAGCCGGGCAAGGGGCGCTGAGAGCGGAAAATACGCTGCCGGGGGAAAGTCTACCGAGTGTGTGTAAAGCAATTATCTTAACAGCTTAATGTTTTAGGGTGAGAGGGGAGGGTAGGAACTTATACGTAAACGTCAACCTGCCTTGCGTTTATCGTATGACAGGACCTCAACACCTTCTCCTGGACCTGATCGGCCCTCCACGGGACCCTAAGGGCCTGTCTCAGACCTCAACAGCACCGCAACGATCCCTAAAAGCCCCACCTTGACCGTAACAGTCTCATCCAAGCTCTAACAGCTCAACTCATACTTTATCAGTCACTTGCAGAACCTCAACGGCCCCTTCTGGATATAAACAGCCCCTCCAGTAGCGTCATTACACTCTCTACACCCATACTTTATACCCCTCACGCCATCACCATACGTAGGGGAGAGTGTTTCCTCATTTGATGGAGCTTGAGAGTGTTTATTTGCACCGCTACACACTAGGCTCCTTCATCGACCTGGCTAATACACCTCTCTTAATTTATTCATGCTTCCACCTACGTTCTATATAGTCGTAATGGAATAGCTCTTTCTCCTGATAATTACTTTACCTTACCACCTTCGTCCACTTTCATCCACACTAGACAGACTACACCCACACTAATCCAGAGACTCGTCCACACTAGATAGACAGAGACTACAGGGCGGCCTGGACAAACTGGAGGAATGGTAAAAAAAATGGCTGCTAAAGTTCAACTCAGGAAAGTGTAAAATAATGAAATTAGGCGAAGAGAGCAGAAGGCTGAACACAAGGTACCATGTGGGAGGTGAAATCCTGCAAGAGTCAAATAGAGAGAAAGATCTGGAGGTTGATATCACACCGAACCTGTCCCCAGAGGCCCATATCAAAAGCATATCATCAGCGGCATATGCTAGATTTGCCAACATAAGAACTGCCTTTAGAAACTTGTGTAAGGAATCGTTCATGACCTTGTATACCACTTATGTCAAACCAATCCTGGAATATGCAGCTCCAGCCTGGAGAACATACCCAGTTAAACACAAGACAAAGTTTTAAGAAGATTCAGAGAAATGCCACCAGACTAGTACCAGAACTGAGAGGTATGAGCTACAAGGAAAGGCTAAGGGAGTTAAACCTCACGTCCTGGAAAACAGAAGAGTAAGGGGAGACATGATAACCACTTACAAAATTCTCAGGGGAATTGACAGTGTGGACAAAGACAAACTCTTTAGTACGGGTGGAACACGAACAAGGGGACACAGGTTGAAACTTAGTACCCAAATGAGCCACAGAGACGTTAGAAAGAATTTTTTCAGTCTCAGGGTAGTTAACAGATGGAATGCATTAGGCAGTGATCTGGTGGAGGCTGACTCCATACACAGTTTCAAATGTAGATATGATAGAGGGCCAATAGGCTCAATAATCTGTACACCAGTTGACTGACAGTTGAGAGGCGGGACCAAAGAGCCGAAGCTCAGCCCCCGCAAGCACAACTAGGTGAGTACAACTAAGTGATTTCACGGTAACACATGAACAACAGAACAACATCACCAGTTCCGCCTCCCCTATCAATGAAATAATCTACTCCATCAATCCCACAACCCCGTTCCCCATCAACCAGACTGCTCCTCTCCCCATCACCCACTCTACCCCTCCCATCAATCACGTTACCTCTACTGTCAATCACGCCAACCTCCTCCCAACAACTACACTAACCTCCGCTCATCAACCACACAACCCTTCCCATCAACCACATCACCCTTCCCATCAACACCACCACCCTTCCCATCAACACCACCACCCTTCCCATCAACCACACCACCCTTCCCATCAACCACATCACCCTTCCCATCAACCACACAACCCTTCCCATCAACCACACCACCCTTCCCATCAACCACACCACCCTTCCCATCAACCACACCACCCTTCCCATCAACCACACCACCCTTCCCATCAACCACACCACCCTTCCCATCAACCACACCACCCTTCCCATCAACCACACCACCCTTCCCATCAACCACACCACCCTTCCCATCAACCACACCACCTATCCTCCTAACAACCGATTCCATGAATACAAGTCCCATTCTCTCTGGTCCCATACCAGTTTATTGCTTCATTTCCCTTGCAAAATTCTCCTTTGTTTTCATTAATGCTCTTATTCCATTTCGCTCCACTCGACTCATCTATTTTTATTTTGTGTAAAATTCAGAGATTTTATATTTTACAAATATTTTAAATTACACAATGACGCTATTTATGAGAAACTCACTGGATCAGTACGGGAGTCGAACCAGCGTCCTGGTTAACAACATACGCGTGCCATAACCCTATAGGCCACCACATGTGGTCAAGGGGGTATGGCGGCCGTCTGGTGTAAATCATGGCGCTGGTTCAAGCCGATGTTCTAATATTTTCATTTCTGTCTTTGTTTATTCGAAGGTATTTGTCTCGGATACGAATAATAACATTAAAGTATAAACCGAATTCTTCAGAATTGTTCGAATTCGAACTGGGGAGGAAGATATGCAAGTCCTTCTTCTCTCTGATTGGGTTGTTACAACTCGGCGAAACTACAAGGGTTGTGTCAGGCTCCCACAACTCTCCAGTATATTGTTTCTATATACCTTCTCAATAATAATAAAAAATTCCCTTGGTACCTGCCACAATTATATCTGCCCCTTAACTCATATATTAATACATGTTTCTAAGTATCTACTAATAAAGATATATAGCTAGTTTGTATGTCAATTAATAGATGCTATTTTGCAAGTTAAATGTTTTGCATTAAGTGATGGGCGTTTGTATATCTAACACGGAATCTTAATACAATAAATGAATAAATTCACCATACAAATGAGAATAAATAAAATACAATTCCGCGACTCTATGTTTTTGTTGGAAATAAATTAATAGTATCTATTTCTATAGAATACAAATGTATCTACATTTGTCTTCTCGAGGTCTGTGAATCGCGTTATCTTTTTCATCAGACGGGGATTCTTCAGCTTTATATAGTTGAATTAGTAGGTATGATAGACGTCGCGCTTTTTGTAGGGTTGACGTTCGATTCCCGATGGTCTCTCAAAGTAATTGGGGACCGTTCCTTGACCCCGTCCTCATAACTCAGCAACGCCAAAGAAAAACAGACAATATTATATATATGTGTTTAAATCACGAAAATTAACGTGATGAAAAATGTGACAGTGTCAGACAACGGAGGAAGAATTGAAACAGGATTTTCCTTAAGTACTTTCGTATTTGATAATACATCTTCAGAAGGGTCTGAAGATATAATATATATATATATATATATATATATATATATATATATATATATATATATATATATATATAAAGAGAGAGAGAGAGAGAGAGAGAGAGAGAGAGAGAGAGAGAGAGAGAGAGAGAGAGAGAGAGAGAGAGAGAGAGAGAGAGAGAGAGAGAGAGAGAGAGTACCACCTCTGGCTGGAAGAAAGGGAACCCTTAGCCTCGGAGGAAAGCACACATAACACATTAGAAGGAATGTTTAGGTCCCCTCCAATACAGTTTCTATGTTCTTTTCTCCTACCACCTCCTTCCTTTCGTGTTTCGTTGTGCTTTATTAGATATTTAAAGGTATATATATATGAAACTGGAAATTTTCAAGTGAAAAGAAAATGCGTAAATATGAAGGCTTGGATCTGAGAAAGAAACTCAAGAGAGCCTTAAGATTTTTCTTGTGATGCAATGGTAAGCGTAGACGGGTCACTGAAGAAATGTCCCAAGTTAAATTCTCACAGGCAAGTTAGATGCGTTTGGGCAACGTTTCCTTTCACCTGATGCCTCAGTTCGCCTAACAGAAAATATATACATCTGAGGGAACGAATCTTAACTTAGGTAACTTGTGATCTAGGTTTGCGAATGAACCAGAAACTCGAAATTAACTCTTGATAGAGCTGAGAGTCGGCTGGGAGATTTTTCAGAGAGAAAATTACTAAATGATAAAACAAAATGATCAAGAGCCGAGAAACCTCCGAGAAGAGCTGTGAAAAACTCTCACGCTGGCACCCTCTTCTGAGAAAGTGTAGAGAGTAACCTCGAGAATTTTATGAGAGAAAGAAGCATAAAAACTTGCTGATAGAGAACCCCGACGTGGTCAGGAAGGCATACCCCGAAGGAACTCATATGAGAGAGAGAGAGAGAGAGAGAGAGAGAGAGAGAGAGAGAGAGAGAGGGGAGAGCTTGGGTGACAGTCGCTGGTATCCATAATTCTGTATGTTAATGTTGCCCGCCAGCACTAGCCTACCTAACGAAGGCCAACGTCTTATTTGTCCAAGGAAACACGGAGAGTGAAGAATTTTTGTTCTTTGAAGATTGTCTTGATTCTATGATGCGGGATTTTTGTAATGCTGCCGCTGTTTGTTTTTGTCGTTCTTTGCTGCTATTAGTATCCTTGTTATCGTCGTTTCTACTGTTGTTAGTGCTGCTTCTAAAGATGACTGTACACACCTAGTTGTGCTTGCGGGGGTTGAACTCTGGCTCTTTGGTCCCGCCTCTCAACTGTCAATCAACTGCTGTACAGATTCATGAGCCTATTGGGCTCTGTCATATCTACATTTGAAATTGTGTATGGAGTCAGCCTCCATCACATTACTGCCCAATGTATTCCACCTGTTAACTACTCTGACACTGAAAAAGTTCTTTCTAACGTCCCTGTGGCTCATTTGGGTACTCAGTTTTCACCTGTGTCCCCTTGTTTGCGTACCACCCGTGTTAAACAGTTTATCCTTATCTACCCTGTCAATTCCTCTGTGAATTTTGTAGGTAGTGATCATGTCTCCCCTTACTCTTCCGTCTTCCAGTGTCGTGAGGTGCATTTCACGCAGCCTTTCCTCGTAACTCATGCCTCTTAGTTCTGGAACTAGTCTAGTGGCATACCTCTGAACTTTTGAGTCCATACCTCTGAACCATATTTATCCATGAACAATACTTATCCATTTGTATACCTCTGAACCATACTGAGTCCCCTAAGGAACTCTGGAAGACCTAAGCTGGTGCTACAACTACTACTACTATTACTGATCCAGCAACAAATTTTACTACTAACAAACTACTACTGATTGTACCTATACCTTTGCTACTTTCAAGTAAAAACTCTTACTAAACATGTAATGTATAGACACTGGTTTTAACATGTCATTTAAGTTGATGAGAATGTCGTCCAGATGTCCAAAGACGCGGTGGAGTTCCCCCCTCGCACAGTGTCCCACTAGTCATAAACTTAGTTACGACTTGTTCACACGGCGCCATGTTTACCTGAAGGCACAATTCTTCCCAAACGTGCACTCAAGCGGCGAAAGCCGAATTTAAATAAGATTGGCGATGGAATGAATCGCTGCCCGAACGCTTGCTGCCGGTGTCGTTGTTCTTATAATTTACCAGTCTTCATGTTGTCTTATATCGTCATCTTAGCACCAAAACACAATGAACAATTTTGCAGCCCCGTCCCTTTTCTTTAGAGTTCTGAAACGTGGCTCCAGTCTCAACGTGAATGCTAAAGATTCCTTTTCCACTGGGGACTATTCGTGCCAAATGACGGACGCCTCACATGAGCCATTTGGCATTATATTAGCGACGCCATGTGGTAGTACTAATCCCTCATCGGTCAATCAGTAGACTACTGAGAAGTAACCAGTTGTTGTTGATACCTCCTAACTACAACATTAATTCTTCTCTGCTTCAGCCTTACCTGGTGGTTTTATGCATCAGAAAGTCTAACTTCTCAAATTGCAGTATGCGCAGGTTCACTTCTCGCGAAAGATCTAATCCTCTTTTCCAAGCTCACTCTCCCTCGCTTCTCTTCCCCACTCCCTCATATTTCAAATCCCTACCCTCCTCCTTTCTACCTCACTCTGCCTCTCACCCTCCCCATCTCCCCAGTCCTTTTAGCCACACCCGGCTCCTTCATCAACATCACGGTTCAACCCTTTTAAAGGACTACACTTTATACGTAGCCTGATGCCCATAAAGCTGGCTCCCAAGAGTGCATGTGGCATCAGGCACCCAGACGCCAGTGCACACTGGTACAGTGCCATGCACACCAGCACACAAACATGCATACACATGCAAATATTGCAAGACACGCAAACACTGTAAACAAAAATAGTACCAAATGAACACGAAAACATATGCATGACAAGAACCTCATGAACAAGCATGATGAACGAGTGGAAAAGACCCACTCACGACAGGAGCCTCGACAATCAAATCCACCAAAATGATAGTACAAACGGCAAACGGAGGCCTATATACAAATCATGAACAATTGCATATACTAAAATCCACGTTTTTGTACCAGCGAAAACGGTACGATTCATCCTGAGGCCTAGAAAACAAGACACGAAGACCTAACCTAACATCACTGCCGTAAATAATTATCAAAAGAAGGCACCAAGCCAGAGGAGACTCTGTAACACCATCATAACTGCCATGAGAGTTCGCAAATCAGATCTACTCAGCCTAAGATAACAAGATGCAGTTGGTCTATATATAGGTTTACCATACAAGACCTTCTATACCGTTGATCACAAGCACCTCAGGCTCAACTATAGACGAAACTATAAGAGAGAATTTATTGTAGAGTGAGGCAACTATAGAGCAAAAAGACTCTACCTATGATGACTCTACCTATACCCAGTCATAACTCAGACAAACCAATAAGTAGACATTAACAACACTGTCAAATACCTTTCATAATTCAATAACACCAATGGCGTATTCCAGAATAAATACGTTCGTGTGTAATATAAGAACTTAATTATTTAGTAATTATTAAATCTAATGCTTTATGATAAAAACTCTCCATCTTTTATTTAAGTCTTTTTAAACGTTAACATTTAAATATTTAATCATTTCTATATTAATTTTTTTTATTACAATGAAGCATAGTATTCCTGTAAACTAATTCCATATTCAGAGTCGAAACCCACACCAAGCAAAATTTCAGCAGCCAATAATTAAAATACTTTACTGTAAAGTAAAAAAAAAAATAGAGTGAAGCAAAACCAAGACAGAGTGAAGTGAAATCAAAATAAAGTGAAGTAAAATCAAAATAGAGTGAATAAAGATAAAAATAAACTCATTTGCTTGTATTGAAATTGAAATAAGTTTATTGAGGTAAAATACACACAAAGGGATGAGGTAGCTCAAGCTATTCTCACCCCGTTCAGTACATCGTGTTAATACATACATAGACACACATCACAAACAATAAACATATTACCAAACATTCTGAGAGATAAACATATACATTTCCTCCTTTACACAAGTATTTGGTTGTATGTTTACTTTTAATGTATTCTCACTTAGGGAGAGTCACCCCCAGATGCTCAGCGTAAGAACATGCATCTATCTCACTTGGCCACTGGAGTAAAAGTTCCACAGAGTATTTTGTCAATTATAATAAATTATTCCTAAGTAGTCCTACAGTCCTGTATGACTAACGATACTGCGAGATGGTGCATTTTTAATATAGTAGCTACTTTATACTCTCGGGCGTTCTTGAGGATATCCTCATAATACATCCTTAGTTCCACAGTGTAGACTGCTGATCACGTGTATGATTAATCATCCTGTGAGATGGGGAGCTTTTAGTATCATCTAGCTAGGTATTGACAAACTATTTAACACTGCATATAGTCTAGGATAGCTGCACAAATGGCCATATACCTATGTTAATATCAAGCCCTATAGCAGAAGATTTTTTCTATGCTTCAAGTGCAGCAACATTATTATTATTATTTTCAATGTAGCTATACCGTCCTCAGGAGCTGTTCCCTTCTTTATGCCCAGGCTTTGTCTGGCTCTCTTAGGCATTTCGTCTCCCTTCATGCCTCGGTCCCAGGCCTCTTAAATCACAATCTGGTTCATTTCCCCGGTCCTGCGTTGCTCTCTACGAGGCCAATATGAGCTAACGTCACAGTCGCTCGTATTAAGTTACAACCGCGAATCTAAACACTGCCGGCACACACAGCCTCAAACTGCCACCACTCTTCTCTTTTTGAACCAGCTCAACTGTAGTTCCTGGATTCCTAGACATGTACAATATCAATAGCTGTACTGCATGGTATTTTTTCTGTGCCTACAGATGTATTGTATTGTGTCCCATATACAAAAAGCATTTATCCCCATCATCAATGTTATCTGTTTCCATCAGCACACCCAAAATTATAATTATATTCTAATACATTCAGCTCGATACATTATGTAATGCAAAATAAATTAATAATCAAGTAATATGTAGAATATTAACACTGCTCTTTTCTTTCTAGGCTGTAATTTGATTGTTCCATTACCAGTGGGGACAAAATTCAAGAATGGCATTGTTTCCACGTAAAATCAACGTTGAAGACGTTGATCCGACGTTGAATTAGCGTTTCTCTTGTATATTATCCACTTTTAGCAAATGAGACGCATTGTGGCAATATGTAGCGACGTTCTCGCTACCTGATAGGCCGGTTGGCAAACACTTGTCTGACATCAGCAAGAAAGTACTGTCAACTTCCAGCTCTACACTCAACCCCGTGCGAAGGACTGACCCATTCTTTTTGAGCAGCTACTAAATAAGAAAGTGTCGGTAGTGGTTGGAGGCTCGCTCTCACCAGCAGGGGCCATCAACGGTGAAAAGTTGACTGACGACCAACCCGTCCTTATGGTTGGTCCGTATGCTCGTGCAAACAGCGGCCTACTCCGAAAAAAATATACATAAATAACGTAATGTTATAAAAAAGCTATTTTCTCAAATACAATAAATATCGTATATTAAAATTTGGTTTATAGTTAGGCTTATATTAGGTTAGGTATTTAGGTTGTGTTGGCAATTATTTGTATTTAGATATTGTAAGAAATAAATTATGTGACTTGCTGATAAATGTAATTATAAGGTGTACAGGTTAGATATAATTGTTAATGTAAAAATCTCCAATGAGGTCTGATTAAGACCTTTTGTGCCCTCTGTAACCCTCTTTTGCGTTACCGCTCACAGGATGATGATCAGGTGCACAATAAAGTAGTCGCCTCTGATGGCATCAATCAAATCATCATCTCTACATCCTTCAACCTCTTCAAATTACCTGTCTCATCCATCCTCTCCCTTTTCCCTTTATACCTCATTCCCTCCCTCATTTGCCCTACATCCCCTCCCCCCTCTCATTCTCAATATCCTCTCTTCCATTTAACCATGTCTCCATCTCACCGACCCCTACCTCAATTAATTATCCACCCCTTTCTTCCCCCTCCCCTTCCTCTCACCCCTCCCCTCCCCCTTCTATCACGCTGGCATCCCCTTTAAGTATGACAAACAAAATTGACCCTTGCAAGAATAATATATATCCCCAGAGATAAAACAAAGTTTATATTACCCTGGCCTGGCTGCCTTCCTCATGCCCATGGGACAAGAGTTCTGAAAAATGTTCTTAGCAACACGGATTCATATTTTTCCAAGTTGGCAAGAAAATGTTTCCAAGTAATGGGAGAGACGGATCGGATTACTTGGGGTTTGTAGATAACAGGATGCTTTATGAGGTCGAGGTCGTCAACGGTGTGGTTAGTATCTATTAAAAATGTATTAATTGGAGGTAGGACCCCAGTTATATTTATGGGTTCACTATAACCCGTGCTTCATGGACATTTCGTTCTGAATAGCTAAGTGTAAAACAACAACACTCCAGTATATTTCTCAATGTGTTAAATGTGTACAAGACTGCTATAACCACAGGTAACTGATTTCTGCACTAGAGATTGTTTAAGAAATAGAGATATGTCTGATCAACTTTCTATAATATTAAATTTCATTGTTAGTTTGGATTATAGTCTAAGTTTTAACACACCCACAAGAAGCAGACCGTAGCAGATGTCTAACTCCCAGATATTTACATCAGGTAACAGGAGCATCAGAGTGAAAGAAACTCTGCCCATTTCCATCGGATGGAACCCGGAACCTCAGGACTACGAATCCGAAACGCTATCAAGGCCCCTCATTTGTTGGGTACGTACGTAAATATTAACACCTATAAATAGAAGGAAATTTCAAAGAAAATTAAATGATTTAAGTATACTTCTTGCGTGTAGAGAAACAACAGATATTATCGAACTATCAGAAACATGGTATATAGAAAACAGGGGCATTAAGCATGATAGGCTAATCGAGCTCTCCCGTTGCTAACGACAGAGTACTAGGTGAGTGAAACAGAGTACCCACGACAGCTGACAAGCTCATGAGGTGAAGAGTGGCACTAGGTGGAAGGAAGAGTGGCAATGGGTGTTAGAATACGTGCCCAAGCGTCTAACTCAGACCGGGAATCAAATCTGAACTAACATCCATTTTTACTATAAAGTTATATACTGACTTGTTTACTCTTAAGGGAACACGGGAATACACTTTGTTTACCTTTTTTACGAATTTCAGGAGAGTTCTCAAAGAACTCGAATTATTTACCTCAAATCATCCCTTCGTTTTAAAAACTTCAGCCTAGTTGCTTTTATAGCTAAAATATTAATGAAAGAATACTGAAATAAAAAAATATGTTGGTGCCAGCCTATTATGTGAGTAAATGAGTGAGCAAATAGGGTGACCTAGAATGCCACAGCTAATCTGATGCTCTTAAATGCGTTCTCTCCGATTTTGTGATTTTCCTCCAGGAAAGTGGGGTGGCACAATTAATGGGCTTCAACAAGGAAAGGTGGATAGCAAAGTTGAATCGTTAATGACATATCCCTGGAGGCGATGCCGATGATATTTAGCTGACTGTGCAGTGTATATGTCACAGCCACAAAATGGATAATTACCTGCACACTGGGGATTCTGATCCCAACAGTGGTAATTAGCGCAGTGGTCCTCAGAGTGTGCAACATTTGCTGGTTGTGTCCCAACCCTCGGAAGACAAATCAGCCCGTTCTGACGAGCGTTCTCAACGTCAAGAAAGTACTAAAGTGCCTTTTCCTAACCGACCAAAGGACCCCACGAACAGAAAACGGGACATTATGTAAATTTTGCTAGCCGCTACCATTTTCTTGTAGGACAGTTTTTGGTCTGAGGTAACGAATACGTCAAAATATGAGGTGCTATTAGGAGGACAGGTTGGGTAGATACCTTGATGAGGACATCAAGGCCGCCTCAGCATCTCCCTAGGATTGAAAGCATATTTCCCTCCCACTGAGTAAAGTATTCTAATTTATTGAGGAGACTGGCCTCTTCCCACAGATACAATGTTATACACTGTATCACATTGATACAATATTACTGTATGGGTTATGTGTTATGATCACAGTGTTATTTTCATCACATTGAATATTACATTAATTTTAGACTGAATTTGTTCGGCAACAATGGCTTCTTTGTTACGATGACCAAGACGTTATCGATTAAATATCTGTTACATTTATGTCTTTGTAAAGATTATTTACACGCATCGAGACATGGAGGAGCTCATACACACGCGACCAAAACTGCAACGTCTTGGTTTTATATGGAAGGTCTATACTGCTTATCTTTATTTTTTGTTTAATAATATTGGTGTAAACTGCTACAGAAAATTGCCAGGTGTAAATATTTTATCAAAGACTTGGAGTTAGTTTATAATATAAATTTACTGTTTACAAATATTCATGTTTAATTAGTGGTAGTGATGGTGAGGATAATGTGTGTGTTAGAGATGATAGCCTTGTGGGGGTGATAGTATTGAGGGAGATTGAATGGGTAGCGGGGGAAGGAATAGTGGGTGATGGTCTATGTTATGGTAATGGATGAGGTGATACTGATGGGGCTGGTGGTGGCGTTAGGGGGTGTGGTGGTGGTAGTGGTGATGGTAGTAGTGGTGGTGGTAGTGGTGGTGGTGGTGGTGGTGGTGGTGGTGGTGGTGGTGGTGGTGGTGGTAGTGGTGGTGGTGGCGTTAGGGGGTGAGGTGGTTTTAGGGGTGTAGTGGTGGTAGTGGTGATGGTAGTAGTAGTGGTGGTGGTGGTAGTGGTGGTGGTGACGGTAGCTGCCAGGCCCTCGGGGGAGCTGTGGCATCACCCGAAATTATTCGCCTGAGTTGAACGTTCCATGAATTATTCAAGCGACGGAACTAAATGTTCAGGTGGAGCCGGTGAATTACAAGAGCTTCCCCTCCTCGGGCCGCACACTCACCACCCTAATGAAAACGATAAGGTTTTACCCATGTGTAATGTGGACGTAATTCTTCATTTTTATTTCTTTTTGTCTTCCACGTGAATTCCTTGGCGTTTAAGATCTTATTAACGTAATTGAAGAATTGTTAATAATTTTTTCTAGGGGTGAGAAGTTTAGTAGTTAATGCTTCATGTATATATATTTCTAAATATATATATATGTTTATTCATATATATATGTCATAAGTTATTAAATTTATTTTTAAATATATAAATTCAAAGATACTTTCGTTTGTTATATATTTAACATCATTCGAGGGTTTCAAACGGAATCAATTTTAAATTTCCAATTTCGTTTCTAAACACATTTTATTTATTAAGAAGCATTGGCAAAGTTGTTTTTATTATTAAGAAATGGAAACTAATCACTGAGTTAGTTTAGACCGGCAGGTATACCACTCTTAGTGTCGCTTAATACAGTCTTATCACCCCCCGTGACATATATATATATATATATATATATATATATATATATATATATATATATATATATATATATATATATATATATATATATATATGCCTATACTTGCATAAACCACAAGTGAAGATAAACAATCTTTGGACAACACCCACCAGTGGGACTCAAATGCCAGCTACTGGAAGGTAGTTGTGCTTTCTGGGTTCGAGTCCCACTGGTGGGTGTTGTCCAAAGATTGTATATATATATATATATATATATATATATATATATATATATATATATATATATATATATATATATATATATATAATATATATATATATATATATATATACACACCAATATTGAGGATAATTTATATATTGAGGTACACCTTTGCATTATACCTGTGCTCAGTCCTTCCATTAGCTAATTACTCACACACTGTTCGCGCCCTGAATAAACTAGTTGGCAACAGCATACAAGATTTATGGAACCCGAGGCCTCCAAGAAGGCGCGCGCATCTACAGATAATTTACCGCGATCGAGGACAGGAAGCCTGTAACTTAGAATTATGGAGGATCCCTCTAGAGCAGATATACTGACCTTCACCAGGATGTAATCCATAAGAGTTGACTAACTCACGGGTATCTATTTTTACCGCTAGGTGAACAGAACATCAGGTGAAAGGAAACGTGCCCAACCGTTCCTCTCTCGGCGGGATATGATCACGGGTTCCACAGTTATGAGTCGAGGATGTAGATCACTGCTGCAGGACCCGAATAAACATACTTATATCACACGTGTGTGTGTGTGTGTGTGTGTGTGTGTGTGTGTGTGTGTGTGTGTGTGTGTGTGTACTCGCCTAGTTGTGCTTGCAGGGGTTGAGCTCTGACTCTTTGGTCCCGCCTCTCAATTGTCAATCAATTGGTGTATAGATTCTGGAGCCTATTGGACCCTATCAAATCTACATTTGAAACTGTGTATGGAATATGCCTCCACCACATTACTGCCTAATGCACTATGTGTGTGTGTGCGCGCGTGTGCATGTGTGCGTATGCCTGCTGATATTGCTGTGCGTGAGCATATATACACATTTATCTTCAAAGCAATAAACCCAATTAGACAAAATAGTCCCGCCCACAAACCACTGTGAGGGATCACCACCATCAACGTTCTTTATGTTCCTGTACAATTAATTGTTATGTGTTTCCAATAATTTGAAGCCATCTTCACAGCCCTGAGGAAGGGGAAAGCATTGCAACTTACATACCCTACACCCTCCCCATGCATATGGGAGAGTTACAGCGTAGATTAATTGATTGATGAAAATTAAGCCCACCAAGAGGTGGCACGGGCATGAATAGCCCGTAAGTGGTTGATTTTTTGGGGGAATGAATATCATCTTTGGTCGTGAAAGGATAAACTGCGTGATGTGCTCGCATTTAAATCCTCAGTCCTTACTATGTGGCAGCTATCGTGGGGGAGGATACTGCTTGACAGTATTTATGAGGGTGTCCAGCTGCTGGACACCTTTCATTACCAGAAGAGTGGCAGTGTTGATGGCTTCAGGGTGGTTACTGCAAGATTCAGGGACTCTTGAAGCTCTTCTGAGGTCCTTGGTTGCTTCACATTCCAGGAGATTGTGAAGTAGTGACTTTTCTGTGATTGTTTGGCAGAAGATGCATTCCCTCTCTCTGGGTTCACCAATCTCCCAGTTGCATCTGTAACCTTGACGTTGTCTGAATAACCGAACTGGTATTTCCCTGTGGATTCCTTTTGGGATATTTAACCTGTCTAACTTGGTGGCCTGAAGATACCATATTGCAGAGGGCGAACCTTCTGCTACTCTGGTGTAGATGAGCTTTGTGGAATGTGTGAGAGTTTTTTAGTGATGGTGTTTTTATATACGCTATGCTTGGTTGGATTGTTTTGTGGATCACTGGATGACGAGTTAGCAGTTTAGCAGTTTCATCAGCTCTCTCATTTAATGGGATTCTAACATGGGATGGGATTCAGTTTTGGGTTATGTTGAGTCATTTGCCTTTAGCTACTGCTCCTAGATACAAAATTGTGGTAATTATTTCCACGTTGTCTTTCCACTGTTTTTTCCTAATATTTGAAGTGCAGCTTTTGAGTCTGTTTGACTGCATTTTGAGTGTTTTGTGCAATCACATATGCGAATGCCTGTTGTATGCCAAAGAGCTCGGTTTGGGTTGGCTTATAGCATGGGGGCAGGGTCTTATGATAAAGGGAGGAGGAGGAGAGGTCGATGAGAGTGGAAGGAGGAAGAAAGGTGAGGGGGAGACAGTAAAAGAACAGAGGGAGGAACATATTTAAGGCAAATAAAGAACATCTATAACAAAGATTATCTGCTGGGAACACTTAACTACTGTCGCTGGTACAGCAGCAGAGATGTATTGCAGATGAAATCTGTATAGAAGAGCAGAAAATAGGGAGAACATTTTTGAGAGAAGAGTGTGGGATGGAGATAGAGAAGAAAAGAGAAGACAAACGGAGAGAGTACTAGCAGTGGGAAGCCTACGGTTGACTCATGCGTAAAGAAACTCAAAGACCAGGAAGTCGTTAGTACAATACACTACAAGACTCCCCTACAGAAGCAAATTAAATTGACCTCTCAAAGTATTTTCAGAGATATCGCCCCGAAACCCCTAATCTATGTCAATAGACTGCACCATGATGTTGAGCTATAGTTACCGGCAAGAGATGCTTTACAACGAAGCCAACTCTACCAAGGGAGAAAAACTCGTCGTGTTTCACCACAAAAAACTATCCATGTATATGGATCTTGGCCAAGACTTTCTCAGCCATCCTTAACAGTCAGGAAAGAAAAAAAAAAGGTAAAAAAATTAGCATATGCGTCTTATTATATAGCTGGAAAGGAATGTCTTGCTATATGGGTTACACAAACACACACAAACATATCTCACCTATCAGAACTGCCTTCAGAAACCTGTGTAAGGAATCTTTCAGAACCTTGTATACCACATATGTAAGGCCAATCCTGGAGAATGCAGCCCCAGCATGGAGCCCGTACCTTGTCAAGCACACGACGACGCTGGAAAAAGTTCAGAGGTATGCCACTAGGCATACTCATGCCCAGAACTAAGAGGCATGAATTACGAGGAAAGGCTGAGTGAACTGCACCTTACGTCGCTAGAAGACAAAAGAGCTCGAGGAGACGAGTACAAAAATTCACCACGTACAAAATTCTGAGGGGAATTGACAGGGTAGACAAGGATGGATTATTTAACATGTGGTACACGCACAAGAGGACACAGATGGAAGCTGAGTACCCAAATGTGCCACAGAGACATTAGAAATAACGTTTTTAGTGTCAGAGTAGTTAGTAAATGGAATGTACTAGGAAGTGAAGTGGTAGAGGCTGACTCAATACACAGTTTCAAATGTGGATATCATAGAGCTCGAGAAGTTCAGGAATCTACACACCAGTAGATTGACTGTTGAGAGGCGGGACCAAAGAGCCAAAGCCCAAACCCCGCAAGCACAACTATATCAGTACACACACACACACCCCACCAACCTCCTACCCCATCACCCTGCTCTGCTACTACAGAAGGTGGCTAACAATAGTTCTAAGTTGCAGTAGTTTAATTTCCAACTGGCTTTAATGGTTTCCGGAGGGTAACCAGCTTGCATACTCATGCGTCCGAACCGGGCAGTTCCAACCTTTTGATGGGATTTGTTTTGTCGGTAGAGAGAATTAGAAACACTTCTGGAAGCATTTACACGTAATATTTCCTAATTATGAAAAAATCTTTTTACAATTTATATTATTACTTTTCAACTCGGATCAGAAATGGTTTGGGGGGGGGGGTTTACCTGCTTCATGAATTACTTTAATAGGTTGTATGAGTATTGTGGGGTGATACCTTGGGGTGATAAATTCTACTAATTGCTTAGTACGTCAATATTTGTACTGTGGTGCAAATAGTTACAAAAACTACTATTTAAACAATAGGATAGGCTCCAGTTTAAGTATACTTAGGAGTAGACAGTGTGATGCGAGCTGCGAACACGACCCCTTTTGATATGCAAATATCATTGTATATTTCTGGTCAAATAAATTCCTGCTTTGACTTGAACAGCAGAGCGACGCGTACTCAAGGGGCGGAATTACCATGAAAATGGGATGCTCTTCTTTTCAATACTTTTGTAGATGTAGAGGACGGTTTTCGTGCATCTATGTTAGTAAATGCAAAGGCTGGCTTTCGTGAGTATAAGCATCTGTAAATGTATAGTGTAAAGTATAGTGTATAGGGCTTTCTGCGAGTGTAAAAATGTTTGTCAATGTACAGGCAGTTTTTCTAAAATAATAATAATAATAACAAATTCCTTTGTTTCTATTATTAAATTTATTTTTTATTTATTTATTTATTTTACATAGGTAGGTACAGGAGCATACAACCTCTGACTCTTGTTAGCAAGTTGAGATTTTTCCCTTCCCATAGGTTCCCTTACATACATATGTAGGTAAGTAGCCTTACCTACTAGTTTTACCTGAAACACGACTCGTCAAGCTGTTAACAACCAATTACTGCGGGGGTGAACAAAGGCGAATAGTTAAGGATTGGAGCCCAGCCAATCCTCCCTGAGAAAGACTAGAATCCAGACCAACTCGCTCTGTATGTTGCGCATTACATTATATTAAAGCAATATTACCATTCGTAGGATTGAAATTATTTGCATATAATTTTAAATTCATGTAATTAACTAATTTGCAAAAACCCATTTTTATACATGCAAGCATACATTATAATTAACCTGTTTCTCACTTCAAAGGGGCGGGGAGGCATAAGGCTTGAGAAAAGATTGATATGGATAAAGATTACAGAAAATACATAATAAATATTACAAATATTAATAAAAAAAATATTACTCTCGCCCATTCATTACTTCACAACGCATTACACATGAGTGATAAACACCCCCACATTGCAGCAGTGATCCACAGCAGCTGCAACCTGCCGCTTCATACAACATAGTATACATATACAGCACTGACCAATACATTTATTCCTGTCACACATACAGCTTCCACTCAGCTTAGTCCCTTATGTCTCGTGTCATGTCCACACTCAACTCCAGCTTCCTCACACTCATTTTTCCGTTTCTTCATCATGTCCGCCAATCTTTTTTAAGCTGCGAAATTCTATGTCACTGAAGGAGCTTACATAAACTCTCCTACATAATTTTCCATGGAAGAGAGTAAGAAAATGGTATAATCTCAAGGGCTCGACTCTCTTATTGATGTCTATAGTGTCTCGCAGCTCGCTAATTCTGTAAATAGATCAAAATCTGCACTCTGGCATAGAAGGGTTATAAATAAATCCTTGATACTTCCCCAAGGAACTGGAACACAGGATGAAGCTAATGTATGCCTCCATTAGGCTAGGTTACCCCGTTCAATGGAAACTGGGCATCGAAATACCGAACCCTTGGGCATTACTTAATGAACTGTCAAGCAACATAAGACGAAAGAAGGACACTCAGTTTGACAAAATCGCTGGTGGAGCTCTTGTGTACTACACCCTCACCAATGATACAATCAAACTGATAAACATATTCACCACTGAGAGCGCCTGGCTTGGTCGAGAGCACCTGGCTTAGTCGAGGGCGCCTGGCTTGGTCGAGGGCTCCTGGCTTGGTCGAGGGCGCCTGGCTTGGTCGAGGGCGCCTGGCTTGGTCGAGAGCGCCTGGCTTGGTCGAGAGCGCCTGGCCTAGTTGAGAGCGCCTGGCCTAGTCGAGAGCGCCTGGCTTGGTCGAGGGTGCCTGGCTTGGTCGAGAGCGCCTGGCTTGGTCAAGAGCGCCTGGCGGCGATAACGAACGCCACAGGGGAAAACTGCAGGAAGCTTAACACTTGCTCAAATGAAAACCACTAAATTATATCAAACAAATTAAGGATCCTTATTGATCGGGTCCTTATTTTGTTATGCTCCCTTCTCGCCTCCAGACACTTATTATCCTAAACTGTCAAGGTTTTGTATCCCACTCATCATTGAGATATTGAAGGTTTTAATATCCTACTCATCAGTGTGAAGATCATCATATTAATATGGAATATCACTTCTACCTCCTCGTGCGTTATCGAGCTTCGTCAGGTGCGCATTCCATAATTAACCAGCTGGGATTACCATTAACCCGCTGGGATTACTACGGTCGATACCCACTCACCGTAGGCACTCAGGTTCCTCGATTCTGAGTAGATTTTGATTGATATAAATCTAAAATTTAATTTGTAATACTGCCCGAACCTAATCAAACCGAGGACCTACGAATAGAAACTGGGCCTTCGGTTTGGTTAGCTTCATCAGTTTTGCTGTCCGCTATGATTATTTAGTACAAGAGTTTTTTGGCCTTAAGGAATTTATACGTCAAAATGCGACGTATTATTCGAGAGACTAGGTTGCTGTGTGGGTGTAAGGGAGGGATGTCTGTCTGTATGTGGTGGGAGGAGAGGGGGGAGTGTTTAGGAAATTAAAATGGTTCCCGAACTTAGATTTACAGCTTCCACTCTATGTCACTTGCCATGGACTTGAATGTTTGCTGCCGAGGTACAGGAAGAGTACTGTCTTGAGATCATCAAACCGGTGATGGAACAAGTAATGTATGGAAGGCAACGAGGGACACACGCCGCAGTATTGTGGTAAAGGAAGCATGTGGGGCTCACCACCTTCCTTATCAGATCAATGGCTAGGTGGATACATACAGCACTCGATTGCAACCTGTACACCGGTCGATTGCAATTCGAGAGGCGGACCCAAGAGTTGAAACTCAATCCCCCGCAAGTATAGCTAAGTGAGTACACACGAGGGCAAAGACAGCAGGTCAGACCAGACCTGCAACAGAGATATTCACACACATCACTAGTTTTCCCCGAGCAATTAGGCGCACTAAAATTTAATACAAATATATACCTCTTAACTGACCGATGACTTCTGATCTATACGTGCATTCTTGACCTGTGGTTAGTTGACCTTCCCCGCGCCCCACCTCCCTTCCCCTCCCCATCAAGTTTCGACCTCATCCAATAGTATGAACAGTTTTGATGAAAAGTCTTTCGGTTAATTTGCACACACGCAAACAGCTGAAGAACGACATATGGTAAACAAAAAATATAATTATGAAGCTAGAGAGAGATATGGTAAACAAAAAATATAATTATGAAGCTAGAGAGAGAGAGAGAGAGAGAGAGAGTAGAGAGAGGAGAGAGAGAAGAGAGAGAGAGAGGAGAGAGGAGAGAGAGAGAGAGGGAGAGTCAGAGAGTCAGAGAGAGTCAGAGAGAGCCAGAGAAGAGCGAGAGGAGCGAGAGTGCAAAAGAGAGAAAGTGCAAGAGAGAGAGTGTGATAGAGAGCGAGAGCGAAGAGAGAGAGATGAGAGCAAGAGAAGAGAGAGCATGAGAGAGAAAGAGAGAGCGAGAGACAGGATAAAGACAAAGATAGGGAAACCGAAAATTAGAGAAAGAAAAAACAGAAGAAGTAAGAGAGAGAGAGAGAGAGAGAGAGAGAGAGAGGAGAGCGAGAGAGAGAGAGAGAGAGAGAGAGGGAGAGACGAGGAGAGAGAGAGAGAGAGAGAGAGAGAGAGAGAGTCAGTCAGGATAAAGACAGAGATAGAGAGACCGAAAATTAGAGAAAGAAGAAAGTAAGAAAGAGGAGAGAAAGGTCATAAATCAAAGAGCCAATTTGCCACCTAAATCTGTCCCCACCCCCGGCCTCTCCCCTGATATCAAAGGCAGTCTTTCATCATTAGCGCGGCTAAGAATGTCCCCTTGCCCCCCTGGGCGTCCTCCAACATATCCTGTTGGTGGACCACTGCAGTTTCCCAGGTTCAAGGGCCTGTGAGGAGTGCGGAAGGAAGAAGAAATAAACCTTGAATGCCACAATCTGGGTGACTGACGAGTGAGATGAGACACCAAAAAGGCTTGCTCGAGGATAACTCTTCACAGTCTGATAAAGACCTTTTGTGCCCTCTGTAATGCTTTTGCGCTACCGCTCACAGGATGAGTATGGGGTGCACAATAAACTAGCCGCCTCCGGCGACAACAATCATCAGTACGATAGACTTTCGGGAGCCCCAATGTCAACGAGACCGGGTTCTGGTCAATGTGCAACGACTTCTGAAGCTGAACTTGTAATGCCTTGCGTTGATTTACCTAAGTTCACGGGTGTGTGGGGGTTTAAGGCGGTGGGGCTCGAGCTATTTAATGAGAAAATCCTTGTGGATGGTTCTCACATTAGCCTGAACCAGGGGACGAACTTCAAGGACATTTAAAACTCAAGATGTGACCGTGGCCCGGTCTCTGACCGCGGGGCCGGTCTCCCGGTCTCGGCCCCGCGGCCCGGTCTCTGACCGCGGGGCCGTTGATCCCCAAAGCAACACAAGTTAGGTAGGTAGACCAACATACCCGGAAGACCACAGAATCTTTATACGATTTCCTCTTCAGCATTTGTACTCTCTAGTGACTACAACTAACCAAGGATGTTTATGGAATTATCTAAGGAATATGATGGAATGAGCTTCTAAAAGTAATTACTTTCAAGCACAAGCTTGAGACGTTCGAAAACAGAATTGGAATACTAACTACACAGAGTTTCTTTACAGATACATAAAACTGTGACAAATACCTAGGTATTGAGGACACTGTAAATTCCAGGTAGTATTAAGTAAAGAAATTTGGTGCGACTGAAGAAACGCCCAGGTATGGTACTGTTTTTACCATACGATTTGCCAATGTTCATTAAAATATTATTACACGATCCCCTTCCCTCCTGATAATGATAATATAGACTCATGGAGATGCAAATCCAGGAGTTATTCACTTCTCAGCAGACCAGTGGTAGCTTGTTTAGACCAGTGAGTGCTTGTTCAGACCAGTGGGTGCTTGTTTAGACCAGTGAGTGCTTGTTCAGACCAGTGGGTGCTTGTTCAGACCAGTGGGTGCTTGTTCAGAGCAGTGGGTGCTCGTTCAGACCAGTGGGTGCTCGTTCAGACCAGTGGGTGTTCGTTCAGACCAGTGGGTGCTTGTTCAGAGCAGTGGGTGCTCGTTCAGACCAGTGGGTGCTCGTTCAGACCAGTGGGTGCTCGTTCAGACCAATGGGTGCTTGTTCAGACAAGTGGGTGCTTGTTCAGACCAGTGGGTGCTTGTTTAGACCAGTGGGCGCTTGTTCAGACCAGTGGGTGCTTGTTTAAACTAGTGGGTGCTTGTTTAGACCAGTGGGTGCTTGTTCAGACCAGTGGGTGCTTGTTCAGACCAGTGGGTGCTTGTTTAGACCAGTGGGTGCTTGTTTAGACCAGTGGGTGCTTGTTAAGACCAGTGGGTGCTTGTTCAGACCAGTGGGTGCTTGTTTAGACCAGTGGGTGCTTGTTCAGACCAGTGGGTGCTTGTTTAGACCAGTGGGTGCTTGTTTAGACCAGTGGGTGCTTGTTATTATATAAATATAAAAGAGCTTGTGAAAATAGCTGTGTGTGTATGTGTGTGTGTGTGAGTGTTTATGAGAGTTGTGGAGGGGAAGGGGAGACGACTAACGCTAATATTCCCTGATCAATATCCACGTTAAAAGGCCGCAGCTGACCCTTTCCCCTATCATTACCCCCCCTCCCCCTCCCCTTCCTCACCATATGCTCCTCTTCATCCATCCCTAACGCTCCCTTTCAACCCTTCTACCGTCCCATTCCCTTTACTTCCTATTCCCCTCACTCCCACTTATTCCTTTTCTTTCCCTCCCTTTTTCAGTCTCTTTCCTCTCATTCATTAATACATAACTAATTTGTTCTGCATATTAGTAGACTACTTCCTATCCTTATTCGCAGACTTGGAGCTTTCCCGTTCCGTAACTCATCTTAAGTATTGGTCTACTAGTTTTCCCTGGTGCATGACCAGTTTACAAATTGGTCCCAACAAATTGTTAAGCGAACAGAGTCGATCAGCTAATAATCGGTGCTCAGTTGATTCTCCTTGTCCTCTAACCCGGCTGAAATTACTCGACTCCCTGCTTGCTTGACTGCCTGTGTCTGTCTGTCTGTGTGTGTCTCTCTCTTTCTCTCTTCTCTCAGCAGCGACAGGAATGGGTTAATACCCGACAGTGTGGGGATGGCACGCGGCCGTCAGCTTAGGTCGTCAGGGAAGGTGGGGATGGGAGTGGGGCAGCCACTGACGGATTATATCTGGAGCGCGGGATTATTGTGGCCCAGGGAGGCGGCGGCTGTCAACCTGCTGCTGTTGCTGCTGCTGCTGCTGTTGCTGCTGCTGCTGCTGTTGCTGCTGCTGCTGCCTATTCCTACCTTCCTTGTCTCGATGCTCGACTCCCTACCTTCCTCTCACTGTTTTTCTCCTCACCTGTCTGCATCGATACCTTCTTGACTGTTTATCTGCCACCCAGCTGCTTCCCTGCCACCCACCTGCTTCCCTGCCACCCACCTGCTTCCCTGCCACCCACCTGCTTCCCTGCCACCCACCTGCTTCCCTGCCAACCACCTGCTTCCCTGCCACGCACCTGCTTCCCTGCCACCCACCTGCCGCAGCAGCTGATCGCCTGGTCTTGACACCTGTGTGGCAGCGTGTTCTCTCTCATGTCGGTGGATCATCTAGTGTATTGGGGCGGCCTCGCGATGCCCACGGCTTATCCCGGGGGGTGTAAAGGTACTAGCGAGAGATGGAACATAATGTGTTCTTGATTTAGTCTCGTTCGCCTGTGGTTGAGACATATAGCCATCGTTGACTGTGTTATTGTAATTGTTTAACACACTGCACGTTATGGTTACAACTATATATGAGGAGGTGATCGGATAATGTTAAATGTTTAGTCTTTTATCAAAAGGTTGGAGTAGCATTGTAATAAACTCATGTGCCTGTATTTGTTCACCTATATACGCCTGCACGATAGTGTTGTTAGCTCTTGGACCACGCCTATCCAGCCTTCTAATGTATAATAAATATACTAGCCCCCGACCTATTACCTCTAGTATACACACACACACACACACACACACACATTCCTAGAATTCAACTACCACAGCAGTTAAACTTCCAGATATCTAGTTATTGCCAAAGAGAGGATGGGGCAGTGAAGGGGAGTGCATGCTTGCCTGCAGCGTACATCTGAGCGCTCATGCACAGGTACATGTTCACTACACGTACAACACGCGCATACAAACATGAAAGTGACCCATTGAACAATGGAAATGAAAGGGAGAAGATTCACTGAAACAACAATAAATAAGGACCAGGGATTTGATATGACCCCGAGGCTGAAACTAGAGGCTCAATGAAACAGGCTGACATTTTCAACACAGGCGAAACAGAATCACAAATAGGAGCCTAGGTAAGAAGGCTTTAGCATACTGTATAGGTACACAGTATGCTGAAAAGTATATAGTATTATATCAAACTTGAAAATGTCCATACGTACACAGAGTATTTTTAGAGCTACGAAAATTAAACTACGGTTAAACTGCAATTTAAAATTTAGCAAATTTAGTGATTCATAAGTGTTGTACAGGAAAGGCTATATAGAGCAGCCGTCGCACTATACGGAATCAATGATACATTATTATTACATACAAAATCCTCAAGAAAATTGATATAGTGGATGAAAATGACATGTTCAGTGTAAGGAAATAAGAACCAAGAGGTATAAACCAGGAAGAACCAGGGGCACGAGGCTGTGAGAACCAGGAGACACGGGACAGAAAAAAACAGGATACGAGGCAGGAAAAACCAGGATACGAGGCAGGAAAAACCAGGATACGAGGCAGGAAAAAAACAGGATACGAGGCAGGAAAAACCAGGATACGAGGCAGGAAAAACCAGGATACGAGGCAGGAAAAACCAGGATACGAGGCAGGAAAAAAACAGGATACGAGGCAGGAAAAACCAGGATACGAGGCAGGAAAAACCAGGATACGAGGCAGGAAAAACCAGGATACGAGGCAGAAAAAAACCAGACACGTGATGTAAACAAACAGCAGATGAATGTCACAGAATATAAACAAACAACAATCAGCACGAGACCAGTGAGCACATGGAATGAACTAGCGAGAGAAACAATAGTTAACTATTTCAATAGTTTGAAAAGTAGATACGACACGAAACACACAGGTATTATTTTGCTGAATATACGCAAACATACGCATGTGTATATTTATGCGATAAATCCTCAGGGCTTGACGGAAACGCGACGAACAGAAGAGATTATACCAATCTCACATCCATCATAGTCTTATAGGCCTATGACAGCTATTACTGGGCCAGAAAGTCATAACGCTTATGGGTCTCTTGCCTATACCTCTCCATCTGTCTGTAACAGCTGTATCGCGCCAGATTGTCAAGAAGTATTACAGACGGAATCAAATATTTTCTTTGGCTTGCGAAGCACAGAAAAGAAGCCAACTGATTAATGATAAGATCTACGACTATCCGTCTATTGGTGTTGTTTGTGGCTAAGCTCAGTCGTGTGTTGGTGATGCTTGTGGTTAAGCTCAGTCGTGTGTTGGTGATGTTCATACGTGGGGCCACGCTCCTCTCTGCACCATGAAGTTCCTCCAGGTCACTCCCCCATCGTCTGACACCTAGAGGTTCCGTGTCACTCCCCCATTGTGTGATACCTAGAGGTTCCTCCGTGTCACATACCGTCCCTTCCCCTCCGGCTTTGCCCCCAGCCGGAGGGGGAGGCGGCTTCCCCTTTGGCTGGAGCAAAGGCCCCCTCTGTGCCAAACAGCGTGTGCACGCATGCACAACAACACTATCTTCGCTGGGCATCAAGACATTTCTGATCTTTTCCATCATCCTGGAAACAGTTTATGATAACATTCTTACCCTAAAAGAAACATCTTCTAGATGGCTGCCCCTTCCAGCTATTTTATTATGGAAATATTGAAAATGTCGGCGACTTTGAGAGGCCTGGGCCTTCAAGAGAACCCTTAGGAGATGCTTACCTCCGGTATAGGAGGCATACCTGCGAGGAGGAGGAAGAGAGAGGAGAGAGAGAGAGAGAGAGAGAGAGAGAGAGAGAGAGGAAGAGAGAGAGAGAGAGAGAGAGAGAGAGAGAGAGAGAGAGAGAGAGAGAGATGGGGGAAAATGCGAATGACCTGCCTTTCATTAACAAAATTTATAAAAAAAAACGGAGGATAAAAAACACTTTCCAATACCATCCACCTCTTCGCCTTTGCCTACGGGGCCAACGGGCAACAATATGCCAAACTTTTCCTGCCGTACAACCCAGAATTAAAGGGGGAACGGGGTGAGGGGGCAGGAGGCTAGAAATGGCTCGGAAACAACGGGCAAAAGCTATACCAGAGTTGAATCAGTAGTGGAAAATGAGACAAATGTCACCTTTTGAAACTCATTCGTAAAATATAATCTCTCTCACAATGATTCGGGGTCGCTTTATTTGCGAAATTTGAAGATAATGCTTATTTGAGAATGATAGAAAAAATCCTTAAGGTCCCCAAAGCCTCTTAAAGACCTTTTATTTCTTCAGAAATTCTTGAAAATGAGTGTATGTGTACACACATATACACACACTGTCTTCCAGTTCATCACTGGAAGACAGTTGAGTTGGGAGACATGATCACCACATACAAGATTCTCAAAGAAATTGATAGGGTAGACAAAGACAGTATTTAACACAAGGGGCATATGCACTAGGGGACACAGGTGGAAATTGAGTGTCCAAATGAGCCATAACGACATTAAAATGAAGTTTTTAGCCTCAATAGTTAAACGGAATGCATTAGGAAGTGATGTGGTGGTGGCCGACTCCATGCGCTATTCAAGTGTAGCTATGATAGAGCCCGGTAGGCTCAGGAACCTGTACACCTGTTGATTGACTGTTGAGAGGCGGGACCAAAGAGCCGAAGCTCATTGCCTAGTTGCAATCCCCCACACGCAAAACTAGGAGATTGCAACTAGGCGAGTACAAACACACACATTATATATATATATATATATATATAATATATATATATATAATATAATATATATATATATATATATATATATATATATATTTTACAACACAGTTGCGAAATTTACGGTGATTAAACGAATTAGGTGCAACACTGTGTATCAAGCGGTCTGTAAAAACCTAATGTTTACATTTACTAAACTCTCAGGTTCTATTTTTTGTCGGGAAGAAGGGGAGAGGGGTGGGTTTGCATGATTCAGGTGTCAGAATAAATTGCTTAAAGTCACAATATTCTTGGTCTCTCTCTCTCTCTCTTGGTCTCCTAGAACAGATAGAGGGAGAGGGATGGGAGGCGGAGAATTATTCATTAAGGTTGAGGTAATAGGATAAGGAAAAGGTATTATTTGCTGGCTCGTCCACTGTGACGCTGATCCCTAATGTTGGGGTATAGTTGGATAGTGTCTGTATTGCTGGGAAGGACGACGTTGGTGGTGGGGTCCTCGACCTAGGAGCGCCGGTGGCGGCGGCTTGGGCCTGAAGGTTCTGTTGGCGAGTGAGATTCCATATGAATGGCTGCCTGCCAAGAAATTGTGTGTTCATGACAGCCAGTGCGGATATAATTAAATTTTTGCAACGTTTAGAAACGTTACGGGAAACAAACGTTCACGCTTACGGTGAGTGAGGTTCGAACTTGGAACTACTGTAAAGCTATTATAACCAAGCAGCCATGGCACTCTTGAATCTAGATGGTAACATACGCTGAAGGACGCTAATTAAATCTATTTACCTCAAGAATTTTAATATGCATGTTGGCTTTCACCGACCTGCACTAGCGGTCATCTAGAGCAGCACTCCACTGTTTCACAGGACGTAGTGTAACGCCACTGCTTCATATGACCACGTGTACCTCACTGCTTCATATGACCACGTGTACCTCACTGCTTCATATGACCACGTGTACCTCACTGCTTCATATGACCACGTGTACTCCACTGCTTCATACGACCAAGTGTAAGCCACTGCTTCATATAGCCAGGTGTACAGTGCTCCCTCAGACAATCACCTACCAAATGAACACATTACTTGTGACACGTCACTTGTTCAACGATATAAACAACATTTTTTGTGGTATTTTGTAAGCCAGAATCTGTAAGTCGATAGATAAGTGAAGCTTCAATAAGGTTCTAAGGAGAATGACTGTAATGGGACATGGGATCGGTCACTGGGAGCCAATCCTATCATTCTAGTTAAGTTGTAAAAAATATGCGGCTTGCCACCACTAATATTAGAGTATCCAAACAGCGAGTTGAGGCCGGAGAGCCAAGAGCCTCGCCACTCTTGACTCTTGTACGTCAGGAGTGACTGTGACTGTGCAGGGAGGCTCTCAACAACGACCCAGTTTCTCCAACATGGTTTGTGGCTCCCTTGTGGTGTGTTTACAATATTCTCACTATTGGCCTGGGGCCAGATTCACGAAAGCACTTACGCAACCACTTACGAACGTGAACATCTTTCCTCAATCTTTGACGGCTTTGGTTACATTTATAAAACAGTTTACAAGCATGAAAACTTCCCATTCAACTGTTGTTATTGTTATAAACACCTCCTGGGTGCTTCGGGGCTCATTAACTGCTTAATAAATTGGAAACAAAGCCGCCAAAGCTTATGAAAAGATGTACAGGTTCGTAAGTGTTTGCGTAAGTGCTTTCGTGAATCTGGCCCCTGGCACTTGGTCGCAGGTGCGAGTCATCCCAGGTGTTTATATTTCCCAATAATGATGCGATGGTTTTCATGACAAATACGAAACCATGCATTAAATCCATTGACATTTTCACAGTGGTTTTTATACCTTCTGAATCAAAAGAACGACAACAAAACATAAGAGCACAACTACTCCTTTTATGATAGTTTCAGATGTCTTCGTGATAAGTAAGAGATTATTCTGGCTTAGCAATTCACTCTGTTAATTGTTTTATAGTGGAAAGCAATATATATAAGAGGGACAAATGTTAATTTGCAAGAGAGGTAATGTTAAGTGATTCTTTACGACCTAATTTGTGAGGCGCCTGCCTGCTGCGAATAATATTTGCATAACATTATACTCAAAATATATTTAAAGTATATTGTGAAGTGTCAATATGCAAGGACAACCCAGGAAATGTGAGGCAGAAACAAAGGGGGGAAGAGAGGAGGGAACAAGAGAGGAGGGTGGGGGGGGGGGGGGGAAGAACAAGGGAGAAGGAAGGCAGGGAGAAGAGAATATATGTAGGTTAAGACAAAGGAAAACAATGAAAAATGTATTTAATTTTATAGTATCTGGAGCCGTAAAACGGGGTCATTAACGCTCGTAATTATACGATAGCCATTAGCGGTCGTAAATTGGAGGGTCATTAGTGCTCGTAACCATGGTGTTATTAGCACTCGTGATCACGTGGGGTCATTAGCGCACCTAACCACGGGGGTCATTAGCGCTCGTAAGTATGGGGTAATTAGCGCTCGTAAGTATGGGGTAATTAGCGCTCGTAACTCAGCGTACTCAAGCCGGCGTCAAACAGCAGGAAACAAAGTTCTATGGTATATCAGGCTTAAAATGCAGTTAGAACATAGTTAGTCTGTCTCCTATCCTCTGGCACGGACAAGGGCTACACAAGATACACTCAACTGCCCCCAAATCATCAAACCAAATAATCCACGTCATTGTATCCCCCTCAACCACCACACGACAACGAGGAAAGATGATAAAAATATAAACACAAAAACAAAATCCAAATGATATTATACACGGCAAATGTCTGATGAAGGAAAAGAATATCTGGGTGACATTGAGAAGTGCATCAAGTCAAAATCGAAATCTATAAAAGTGGATGTCTGTCCATTATTGGAGGCTATGGAGATAGCCTCATCAAAATTTTCAAAGATGACCCAATTAGGTACCCCCATCAGAGTATGCAATAAATTTCAAATATTCAGCCAGGTTATCTTGAGGTTATCTTGAGATGATTTCGGGGCTTTTTTTTTTTAGTGTCCCCGCGGCCCGGTCCTCGACCAGGCCTCCACCCCCAGGAAGCAGCCCGTGACAGCTGACTAACACCCAGGTACCTATTTTACTGCTAGGTAACAGGGGCATAGGGTGAAAGAAACTTTGCCCATTGTTTCTCGCCGGCGCCCGGGATCGACCCCGGGACCGCAGGATCACAAGTCCAGCGTGCTGTCCGCTCGGCCGACCGGCTCCCAGGGCCCAAGAGTTGTCAAGTATCTGTTCTTAAAGACCCAAAGAGTCTCAAAATACCTCAGTTACCCCACAAATTTAAGTCTTCGGTGTTCACACCAACCACGTCTGTGGTAGAAAATAATAATAATAATAATAATAATAATAATAATAATAATAAAAACATCCCCGGGCTATGATGCTCCTGCTACACAGATCCCCGGGGATCCTTTTATAATTTTAACTCATTGTATGTTCAAAATCCGTTTTTAATGAATCAGTATTATATACTTGAATTGAGTGTATGGCTAGGCCTAGGTTACATGCTTTGGTTTTGTTGTAAATGTTTACATTTGCAATATGTTGGCAAAGCATTTTTGAGATGTGCGATTCGAACACAGGATGCGAGCGAAGCACTGTACCAAAACTGTTTAAAGCGTCGTCATTTGCGTGCAAAGTGCTTTCATTCATAAGCTGGGAGGGTGATTGCTAACTTAACGAGCATTTGGCCAATGTTCAGGAAAATTGGGGTGTTCAAATGGTTCAACTAAGGACAAATTACCCAATAAAGCCCAGGTGCACTTCAGTTTCAAATTCTCAGTAACAGTTAAAACCCCATATAGCTCGCATATTCCAAACGATCCAAGCGCCATGTGCACTGTTAGGATAAAGTCCCGACCATTTATAAATATTATGGGCGCTCATCAAGGATAAACGTTTTTTATTGGCAAAACAATGCATTAACCTGAACCGTCCAATCAAGCCAAAAGGCTCAAAGGGTCTCAAAGTCAAAATTTCCAAAGCAAATGCATCACAGAGATATCAAATAAATTCATATTTCTTCGGTTTAATAGCTTTATCAATATAGGTAAATGTTTATATGGTCAAGGATGAAGGCGCGGGGCAAGGAAGGAACTATCAGAGGAAAGCGCCAAATCATTACGACTACATAGCACTTGGAAAGGGTCAGGATAAGGATTTGGGATGGAACTGGGGGAAAAGGAATGGTACTCAAACACTTGGACGGTCAGGGATTCAACGCCGACCTGCATGAAGCGAAACCGTCGTTCTACCGTCCAGCTCAAGTGGTAGACCATTCAATTTTTCACCAGTAATTACACTTGGGTACATGCCCAACATAGGTGGGTCGGGATTGTATAGCAGTGTCAATGTGACCTTCCACCCATGAAAATCTCTCTATACCATATGATTCAACTCTGAATTTTTATTATTATTATTGTTATTATTATTATTATTATTCTTAAGCCACATCAGAAACTGCTGATCATGCCAAAAATAAACAAAACAGTCTAATCATAATACTTTCCCTTCTAACCCCCCAAAAGACTTATTGATTATATGGTTTTCTATTTAGATCTTTATAGATGAATTTTGGTAAAGTGTTCTAATAATGCTATTAGTGATGTTGTAGGAAGAGGGAGGGATGATGAATAAAAGATATATATATATATATATATATATATATATATATATATATATATATATATAATATATATATATATATATATATATATATATATAAAGGAACACTAATCAAGATGGTCTCTTTCCCCGCGTCCAAATATTGACGCTGCTCTTCCCGTCAGAGTAGGTCGATGTTTGCTGAGCCTCGCCGATTGATACGTGCCTCCCTGGATGATGGCGAAGAGCGGGTGCTCTTCTGTGAACACCGGATTTTCCGACCCCATACGTTAGCCATTATTTTCCTGGATATTTCTGCCACACATGTGTAGTGACTTTACTCGGATACTTCGTCTCCAGATATTTCTTTCATTGACGTTTATTACAGTCATGTCCTCATTCACTTCACCAGCCACTTGGTCTGGACGGTAGAGTGATGGTTGCGCTTCATTCAGGTTCACGTTCAATCCCCGACCGTCCAAGTGGTTGGGCACCATTCTTTCCTCCGTCCTTATCCTCATTGTTTCCAAGTGTTATATAGTCGCAATGGCCTCCTGCTTTCTCTTGATTGAATAACCATTCTATTCTTAAGTCAAGCTCTTCTAGCCATGGCGTTCCGTAAACTAAATTCGTAAATTTGTTCAATCTCTTAACTATAAGTGTATTTTACAAAATATTTAATTATTATATATACAATATTGTCAATATTTTGACTCGGACATTGGGGCAATGTTGAGTCATGTGGCAAGTGCTTTTGAATCGATTATGTTCTGATGACGTGCTTTGAAAATATGATCCTGAACTTCTAATGCTCTTGAATGGCTCGTGTAGACGGCTTTGAAGTCCTCGTATTTTTTTAGGGGAGAGAAGAAAGGGGGGGGGGGTGAAAGATGTAGCTGCTTCCTAACCACGTTAGCGCACCTACAAGAAAGTGGGTGATGTGGATGACGGACTGATACTTAAAAAAAGAGCTAGAAGTTTTAAGTGATAAATTTTGAATATAGTATTCTCGAAATTGAGTATCTGAGGCTCAACGTTTAGCAGCCCGCCCCTTCAAACAAAGACCCAAAGGCCATTCCATTCACTCGCCAAACACCCTGTTAATGAATGAAAAACGGTTTACACACGATTCACAACTGATGACGTCCGAACACTTCCGGAACAAGTGCTTCGCTGACGACTTCGAACTACAACGTTGTAAATGCTGCACTCACGTACTACAAATAAAAATAATCACCAACAGAACCTAAACACCTAACCTAACCAGTGCCTAAATATGCACAGCAGGCTAATATATAATATCAATTATAGTTGATAAAATTCCTGTTTTGAATGAACATCATGTTCAAATTGATGAATGCGTCTTTGGGTCGACCGCCGGATGGAATGGACTTGGTGTGAGGACGTGTCCGTTCAGACCTGAAAGGCGTGGAAGTTGCAGCTCGTCCTCAACTTACCTCAGCCTCAAAGCAAAACGTGGCCGGGTACAATATGCATTAGTCAAATACTGACAAACTAGCTCCACCTAGTTTGTACGAAGTTGCTTTTGAACATTCATCAGCCTGACCCTGTTCTGAGCCATGAGTCGAGATATTCCTCACTCACTCCTAGTCTCGGGCCCCCTCATCACAAACAATGGCAAACTGCTCTTTACTCCAGCGTCCAAAACCCCGTATTTTTGAATGACAAACGCTTTCCAAACGACTCATAGCTCATGGTTTGAATTCTTCAGCATTGCTTCGCTCACTTCATTTATTCGCATCGCACTTCTATGAATGCTTCACCCAAGTACTGCAAATACAAATAATTCCCGAAAAGAGCTTCAGCTTAACTATACACAAATTTTGAATATATAATAATACTTTACACTTGAAAAAATACTGATTTTGAATATACATACATTTGCATTTGAGAATACGTTTGTAGGTTTGGCGCTGCTTGGACGAGCACAGCCGGAGAACCGGTTGCTTGTCTGTGCGGTAAATACACTGCAAATCTAATCAATACACCTAGCTTTGACCTAGCCATTTTTTTCCTACCATGTGAAAATTCATTCTGTCATATGTTAGGTGTATTAGTACAGTTGGCTTCGTTCTCGTCTCACAATCGGGGGATCCCGGGTACGATTCCCAGATGGGACAAATGATTGGGCACGTTAATTTTCACCTAATGACTCTGTTCACCTAACAGTAAATAGATACCCGTGAACTAGGCAACTCCTGTGGTGTTGTATCCTTAGAAGGGTCAGGACCTCGGACCTGTAAAGGATGAACTCGATATATATATGCTTAAAGTGTGTGTGTGTGTGTATATATATATATATATATATATATATATATATATATATATAATACATACAGGCTTCTTGTTCCCGACAACGGAATTATATCAACGTTAGCGACAGTCTATTTTTTATAATTTTCTCGAGCGCGGTGGACAGGTTGTGGAAATAATGCATGAAAGCCCTTTCATCATGCAGCCATATTTATGCTTTACGAATAAGAAGCACTCAGGACAAATTATTACTATTGAAACTTTTTTCCAAACTGCTTTACTTGTTTTCAAAATATTTCAGATACATTGTCAACAAACTAAACAACCACGGCTATTTTTTTCAAACAATTATATGAAGTAATAATAATTTATAATTGAGACATTTCCCGTGTTTTAATATCCCGCATAAGAAATATTAACGTTTGAAAAGTAAGTAATATTTTGTATCTAAGTCATAAATTATATTTGCCGCAATTGTCTTTAATCAAATTTTGTTTTGTATTGGTGATAAGGAACAGGGGAGGATGCTCGGCATCACCAGCTATATATATATAATACTATATATATATATAGATATAATATATATATTATATATATATATATATATATATATATATATATATATTATATGGCTAAATTTAGCATAATTTTTTTTACTGAAATTTGTAATGTAGTAAAAAGTATTGTATTATTCACAATTTAGGGTGAGAACTAGATGGGGAAAGAGAAACACAGACGCACAAAGAATTTGATTGATATGTAATTCAACAAGCGTCGTTAGGTTTACAAACTCACATCAACATCCAGAATGGAGAGTCAAACCGGAGGGAATAAGGCTCTGTGGCTCAACATGCCTTATTACTAAGCTTGTGTCTGCCTCTTAACCAATGGCCAGAAGAGGGGCTTTGGAAGCCACTTTCAATTGCGCTCAAACGGGGTCGTTGGGGCACAATATGCTCTCCATAATGGAACAGTCGTGTCTGAATGGAGGTCACAGAGAAGGGAGAATAAAAGACACAATGAATAAAAACTGTAATGAGACGGTGAAAGAAACAATCACACCCCCCCCCCTCTCTCTCTCTTTCCCTCTTCCCCTCTCCCTCTCTCTCTAAAAACACTCTTCCCTCCTTCCCAACACACACACATCACAACAAACAATCTCAAACTTCTGCCAGCGCTTCCAAGCTCCTAATTGGTTTTAAAACCCACACCCACAACTTGAAGCACAGCAACTGCTGCCACCACCACCACTCGCTGCCACCACTACCTCCTACCTCTTCTCCCCTACACCTAACCTATAATACTTCTCCCACTAACCCAAACCCCTTTCCCAACTTTCTACGCTCCACTGTTCCCTTCTTGCATAGCAACGAATTCACTCAGAGTTGAGCTTTCACCAATGAACGTTTCAGGTTTGTTGCGTAAAGTTCCTCTACAATACTGGGAGGCATGTGGCTCCAGCAAGCAGGCAGGCTGGAAGGTAGACAGGAACGCAGGCAGGCATGAAAAAATACCTTCAAAATTGAGAAAAATTTGCGGCTGAAATACTTTGCATTTCATCAGAATGAGACAGCGATGATTATGGTATAATTAGTTTGGCGGGAGGGAAGAGCGTTTGAGAAATGGTGGATGAGTATTGTTGCTGGTGTATTTTGGCGTGGGGTTGTATGCTGGTGTTGCCTATTTGAGGGTGTTGTTGTATTTTGAATGTGGGCTACACGGTGGTGAAGTTTGATTGATTGATTGATGAAGATTAAGCCACCCAAGAGGTGGCACGGGCATGAATAGCCCGTAACTTGTTTGTGGATGTTATTGAGTCTTTTTATACTCCACACCTATCTGCATGATACTTACTTGTACCTCTGGTATTGAGCTTCAGCTCCCGAATCACGCCCTTCGAGATTCAATCGATTAATTCGTGTTTACTAAAATTATGAGTGCTCCTATTTATTATTATGAATATGCGTAGGCACTAACGCCACTATTTCGGTAGTTCATTCTACAATTTAACTACCCTGAAGCTTAACTTGAGTCTGGCATCCATTTTGCTAGTCTGGCCGCTTAAGTGTCTATGTAAATTCCTTCATTTTTGTACCTCATGTATCCAATATTTCTCGTCTCATCTGTAGAGCAATTTCTTGACCTACTCATAAATCTTCCTTTCTTCTGAGGTTGTGTGTATCGAGCGGTCATTAAGTTACAGCCCCGCTCCTGTGCCAGGTAAGTTCACTACGGGCTCACCATAGCCCGTGCTACATGGAAATTTTAGTTCCGAGTAGCTGAATCTAAAACAACAACAATGAGCTGTTGTAGCGAGAATATGGAGTGACAAAACTTGAAGGTACAATAAGCAAGTGTTACACGTAGTAGCCATGGAAGTAACGGTAGATGAGCAGACCGTCCTCTCAAGCGTTCACATCACTAAACTGATGTACTAAATTGCCCGAACCTAACCTAATCTAATCGAGAACCCAACGAATAGAAAACGGAAAACCACGTCAATTTTGCTGGCCGCTATGATTTTTAGTTTATCAGTTTTTGGTCTTAGGGGATTTATACGTCAAAATACGATGTACTATTCGAGAGGACGGGTTGCCAGGTAACTTTGCGGCAGAAGACCTGTGACTTAAGGATAGGTTGTGTTGGGGGAACTAGTTAGTAGTTAGTACCAGTTGAGTGACAGTTGAAAGGCGGGCCTAAAGAGCAGAGCTCAACCCCTCCGCAAGCACAACTAGGTTAATACAACTAGGTGAATACACACACACATGCTACAAAGCTCGTTCCTGAGTTATGAAGAAAGAGTGAAGGGGACTGCTGCTTGCTACACTGGAGGAAAGAAGGAATAAGGCAGTCATGATACAAGATACTAAGGGGAATCGAACAAAGATATAGAATCAAATGTTCAAATTAAGAAACAGTTAGACAAAGAAAACATAATTGTAAACAGGAAACTCACAGGAGTCACAGATGTGTGAAAGAAATTTTTTCCATCGAAGAGTCGTAAATAATGGAACGAACTAGACAGTAAACTGTTCATTGCACTCAACTGATGATGTACGGAAGGCAAAATGACTTAAGAGCAGATGCACAAGTACATCACATGGTTGTACTTGTACCACAAGTACAACCATGTGAGTAAAGCTGAATACATATCTCCCTCAACCCGCCCAAAGACACACTAATTCTACTGAAAACGCTCCCAACTTTATGCAACTATATGTCTATCATTCGATCTCCATCTTCGCCGCCACCAGCACCCACCATTGTCTACACTTCATCAGCATTTGATACACGATGAAGCCTCGACGTCTCCAGCCACAGCCTCGAGACGGTCCATGTTGAGCAACACGGACTGTTCCTGCTGACGACTTGCACCACCGTCTTCTCATAACTGAGATTCATATTCTCACTTTCACTTAACCTCCTCTTCCATTTTCGTACCAGTTTTCTCTGTTAATTTATGAAGTGTTTTTCTTACAGCATAATGTCATCTTTAACCACCTGAGTTTATTAATAATAATAGTGGTGGTGACGGTGATGGTGGTGGTGGCTGTGGTGGGTTGTGGTGGTGGCTGTTGTGGTGGTTGTAGTGGTGGTCATCAGACTAATATCATAACCATCATATTAACACAACAATACAATATTATTTTCACCCCAGGCAGTTTGCTCAGGTTATGTGAGGGACACGCATGACCTGTATTTCAATGTAACAAGAATTCTACCGGTTTTATGACAGTTTAATTAACAATACCATAAATATTTATTAAAATATCAATAAACAGTGGAAAACACACACCAGCTCCAGGGCCCCGCCTTTCCACTGCCTGTTATTTAATGTAAAAGCTCGCGACCCTCTCGATTGTAATCAAATTCACTTTTAATACTGTCAAGTGAGTTAAACTGGATTCTTTACAATACAATTATTATTTTCAATACAATTATATCACAACCATATGGCTCATTTAGAGTTCATTTCAAAGCCATACTCTGCCGCTCATTCTCCTCTCTAATTAAATATTTCGTATTTGTCCATATTTTCTATACCTCTCAGAACTTTTTTTCTGAGAGGTATAGAGAATTTTGGTTCAGCCACCCTCACTCTTACCTCATAGCTCATACCTTTGATTTCATTTGCCAGATGCCAGTAAATCCAACCACCAAACTCCTATTTGTGAATAAAAAAAACACTTTACACACGACTCAACATTCGAACTTTTCTCTGAAAGTGCTTCGGTCACGTCCTAGAGGCCAGATACTCTAAGAGCGTCTTATAATTTTCTTCTGATCTAAATCGTTTCTTGTCGACAAACATCTTATAATATGATCTAATTTACTCTTACTAATCATTAACATAAGCCAAAAGGTGAATGGGTTCAATATTGTCCCCTGTAGCAACCTGCGTGATGCTCATGTCCATTGGTATGTCTTCCCTCTCAGTTAATCTCTCTCTCTCCTGTTGTGTACGTACAAGTGTTTTACAATCAATAACTGTCAAAAGATCAAGAAAGCTAATTATAGAAGTTACTCCCACACATAATGCAAGAGGGTGAAATTCCATCACTGACACCAGAGGTACACATTACCAGGGTGACATCAGCAGCATATGGAGCGCTGGCAAACATTAGAACATTAGAAACCCAAATCATGACATTTTCAGAGCAATCTACACAGCTTTTATTATACCAATACTTGAATATGCAGCACCTTCTTGGAATCCATACCTTGTGAAACATGAAACTAAAACTGAAAACGTGCAGAGATTTGCCACTAGTTTAGTGCCAGAGCTCAGAAGGTTAAGTTATAAGTATAAGCTGAAGGAAATGAACCTAACAATCTTAGATGCCAGAAGAAGTTGAGGAGATATGATAACAACGTTCTAGATACTGAGGGAAATAGACAAGGTGGACAGGGATAGACAAGGTGGACAAGGACAGTATCTAAGTTGAGAGACAGTAGAACGAGAAGACACAAGTGGAAGCTGAAAACGCAAATGAGTCGAAGAAATGAACGATTCGAACCCTATGCGGGTGGTCAACAATTGGAAATGTAATAAGAGAAGTAGTTGTGGAAGCCACCTCCGTTCATAACTTTCAGAAAGGGTTTGGCAAAGATATTGAACGTTAAAATAGTGAAACTCTTACGCCACGGGTACACCAAGGCTTGCAGGCGGGGTATAAAGAACTAGACCTAGTCATGACCTTCCCCGTAGACATTGACAGTACACACACACACACACACACACTCACACACACACACACACACACACACACACACACACACACACACACACACACACACTCTACACACACACACACGCGCGCGCGCGCGCAAACACAGACATTTTCACTTCCCAAAACACGCAAATCGTGAGAGAGAGAGAGAGAGAGAGAGAGAGAGAGAGAGAGAGAGAGAGAGAGAGAGAGAGAGAGAGAGAGAGAGAGAGAGAGAGAGAGAGAGAGAGAGAGAGAGAGGGGCGGCTGAGCCCACTGAGAAATGGGAGTCACTGTGAGTGATATACGGGGAGACGGCGGCCACTTCGCGAGAGATGGCCGTTTTCAAACATCCTTTGCAGAAAATCTTTATTGAATATGGAGATATGAAAGCAGAGATGTTGAAGAGCTGCTGGGGGTGACGGGTGGAGCTGGAGGTCAGGGGAGTTCTTCAGGATGAGGGGGGGTTGCTGGGGGGGGGGGGTGTTAGGGGAGGGGGGTGAGGCGCAGTGCTAGGGATAACGGAAGGTGCTAGGTACGACGGAATGGTGGTGCTAGGGATGACGGAAGATGCTAAGGCTGAAGTAAGTTGCTATGTGCTAGGTACAAAACGAAATCACTTACAAATCAGGAATATCAGATTAAATGTCCTTCTACAAAAAACGTCGCTTTTCGCTCGTATGCGCTACCTTAGGCCAAGAATTGCCGTACTAGAGTACACATACAGACACAGATCCTTACCTATCTCTCATCCATCACCTTTTCCTCTCCCTCCCTATAATCAATCTTTTCCCCCCATCTCCTTCCCCCCAATCCCCCCTTTTCTCGTTCTATTCCATCACCCCATTCCTTTCCTCTCCCATCACCCTTTCTCCCTCAAGAATAAGATTAAAACCCCCGAGAGTTTGTCACAACTTTCTGCCCGTTATGAGCCGCAGAGGAGGAGAGAAAGAGAAAGTTTGCCCATCTTAATGCGCCTTCAGAATTAATCAGGGCGGCCACAAGGCAAGCCGCGTGAATATGGTATTGTACTCCTCTTTTTGAAGACTATTTTGGTACAAGTGTGTCCAGTTTGCTTTACTTTATTATGATCTTTATTATAATTATTATTATTTATTATTATTATTTATTATTATTATTTTACGACAATAACTGTACTTGAGCTTAATCCGTTTTTCCATGAAGCTTCTTGATCGCCTATTTTTTCCATAAAATAGATAGAATTTAAATCTAAACAAAGATTTATTCACAGTTCGAATCGGCCAAAATAAACACATAATCAAGCATTATCTTTTTTCTTCCATACGTTGCAAAATAACTCAGCCTCTAACAGCCATGAGTGTCACTCGTCACGTGAGTCACATACATCGTATGAAAGAAAAACAGAAATACCTCTCTCTAAATAGTGGTCCATGAATATCTCTATAGTGAGGTGTATGTATATATATATACCTCACACACACACACACACACACACACACACACACACACACACACACACACACACACACACGAGGTAATCTAATCATGATAGAAGTCAGTAATGAGTGTGTGCAGCAAACGAAAGAATAATAAATCAAAGGAGTGAGAGCATTGCGACAGGTTTATTAAACTTATCACGTTCGAAAAGGCACAGTAGAGAACCGTGCGAGAACGATCATTTCTAGCTTTGACCCAGAATGATTAGATATCAATTTCAGGATGATCTCGGCAGTCTTACTGTTATGTATCATGCCAAATGTTGTCAACGTCCTCCACTTGGAAAATTTCATGGACAAGGAAAGGTTGCGAACCACAACTCAAGGCGCTCAGCCAGATGAAGAACATTACTTCATCAGTGATCAATTATTCCTAAACTGGTTTGCATTTTGAACTCTCAATATGTAGATACAGGTGAAATAAGGTAAACCTAACATATAAAACCCCTGATACACAATTGACTCCAGCCTCATCCCGTAAATAGCACAATTATAACTTAACAATTATTTTTATATAAAAACCTAATTATAAACTTATTAAATAAATAAATAAAGCTCATAGGGGGTCAAGCTTCAGCTGAGCTGATGTGGTAGGATGTAACAGCTCTTAGCTTGCAGTTTCATTACGAACATCAGTACCATAACTAAAGAACTCAATTTTCAATTGAAAGTTGTTGTTGTTTAAGATTCGCTACCTGGAACAAAAAGTTTCAAGTAGCACGGGCTATGGTAAGCCCGTGTAATTGAAAGTATGAGAGGCAGAGAGAGGAAGAACTTATGAGCATAAATTACTAAGCCAGTATGACTATATACAGCACTCTGAAAGGGGTATGAAGACGATGGCCATCGGGAATCAAACGCCGAGCTTGCAAGATGCGAGGCTGTCGTACTACCGACCAGTCCTAGTGGAGAGAGTTTTGAACAAAGTGCCGGAAACCCCCCAACAAGCTGCAGGAAGCAAGACTCTGCAGAAAATCAGCGGGTTGAAAAGGTAAGAGCAACGCGGCGCAACGAGTCTCCGGAGAAGAACCACGGAAGAAAATTATTGCCCCCAAAAAAGAAAGGAATACACAGCAAAAGAAAGAGAAAGACAGAGAGCTACGGGAATAAACAGGAAGCAACACACCAGAAAATCATGCAATTTAGGAAGATATAACGATAAAAACAAATTAAAAAATATATTAAAATACTTAAAAAACTATAAAACATTGTAAGCTTTATTATCTTAAAGTTTGGACTAATTAAACAGAAAAATGAGATTAAAGTTAATGGCTAGTTGCTGGCAAAATTTATTTGCACTCAAAAAAAATGACTTATGAAAGATTTCAAGCCGTGAGTTGAGCTGCCAGAGCTCTCCTCAACTCCTTGTACCACGGGCGAGTGTCTCCTGGTAGTCTAGACGACCTGGCTGAGGACCTCTTGCTGGACACTCTTGCATGACTCCTGGTAAGATCCCCCGGTGCTTAGAGGCAGCCACAGGCAGAGGCACTAGAGGCTCGGGGAGGGAGGCGGAGGGGGTGTTTAGGGAGGTAACAAGAGACAAAATAAACCACTTTTGCTGGAAATGGAGGCTCGTAAAAAAATATATAACGATGGGGGAGGCCTCTGTCGATGTCAGAAAATAATAGCTGTCACTTGCAGAGCTCAGTGTTCTTTGGCTAACTTGTGTGTTTGAGGGAGAGGGAGGGAGGGAAATGGGGGGGGGGTGTCATATGGGTGAATGGGCGTGAGGTGGACTAGCATGTATTCACCTAGTTGTGCTTGTGGGGGTTGAGCTCTGCTCTTTCGGCCCGCCTCTCAACTGTCAATCAATCAACTGTTTCTAACTACTAATTTTTTTCAAACACACACACACTCTTCCAGGAAGCAGCCCGTAGCAGCTGTCTAACTCCCAGGTACCTATTTACTGCTAGGTAACAGGGGCATTAGGGTGAAAGAAAATCTGCTCATTTTGTTTCCTGCGGGCTTCGGGAATCGAACCCCGGACCCGGACTACGTATCCAGCAGGCTGTCCACTCAGCCACCCGGTGACCCTCCGCGTGTGTGTGCGTGTGCGCTCGTGCGGGCGTGTTAACATATTTGCATACACTTATTTGTGCCTGCGATATCCAACTTTAGCTCTTGGACCCCGTCTTTCTAGCCGCCGGTTATCTAATTATCGACCTCAACCTTGGTAGAGTTAAAGACATACAGTTCTTCATCATCAGTATTTTCGAAGTTGTATTATTTTCAGGCGAGTCCTTCAGTCAAATCCTTGAAATGCATTTTACGTGATTAATTCCACCGCCTCTGCGTTGAGCGTATCTCACCACAGTAATTGCAGAAATTTAACTTTAAACAGCAAAGTCACTTCTTATCTACTTTAACATAAAAATATCATCTCGACCTTTTCTCTCAGAAAAATCTGAGAGAAAATCTATAATCTATATACAAAAATAAAGATTCATGTAATTTCAATTTTACAATAAAGAAAGTGAGAGGCGAGAGCCGGCTCTTACAGTGTTGTTCTACATTGTCATTCCCAGTCTCGTCTCCGTCACCGACTCATTGTCAAACATGACATTCCTCGTCTCTTGCCTCCGCCTTCATGCCGCCTGATTCTGTTTTCTTTCCTCGATGAGGTTTTAGCATACATGCTCTCTTTTCCTTTTTACAAATTTGTGCGCTATATTTTATACATTTTCTTCGGGATGTGTCTTGCCAAGATGTGCTTGTAAAGCCGAGTAGGGCTTCTAACTCCGCCATCCGGACGTTCTTAGATTACTGAAAGGACTCATTTCTCACATTTGTATCATCTATACAGTTTAAAGTTTGGATTGAGTTCGCTTAAACGCCTTCTTCATCAAAACAATTCCACTTATTGACGGCTCTAACACTGAAAAAGTTCTTTTTGAACTCTCACACATTTGTGCCTCTTGTTCCCGTCCATGCCTCCTCCTGCTCCTACCTTTGAACAATGCCGTTACGTTTACACTGTCAATTTCCTTTAAAGCTTTTTATGTCATGTCCCTATTACCTCTTCTTTCTTCCAGTGCTATGAGGTCCAGTTCCCTCAGCCTTTCCTCATAGATCAAACCCTTCAGTTCAGAAACGAACCAAAAAGCTTCATATATTTGGACATTTTAGAATTTCGACTCTTTTTCAGGGTCTCACATAGTATGTGAATAGGGGCCCGAAAGGCTTTTGTGTTCAAGTTTCTGAAGTTACCCGGACGTTGGCCAATATGACTCCTGCTGCTGACGGTATTATGTTAATGTGACATTAGATTTGGGGTTATGTCTACTCCAAGGTCTATTTCCTTTTTCTGATGCAAAGACTTGTTTCTCCTTCATCGTACATTGCTGTACAGGTCTTCTCACTCTTGTTCCAATCCTCACAACTTTGCATTTGTTGTCGTTATGTCTAGCAGCCATTTTCCACACCACAACAACTGGAGTTTGTACCAAACAGTTGCCAAGTATGGCAGTCTTTCTATATTGATTCTACATTAGTTTTACATCGGCCGCAAACATTGATGTGAAGGAGCCAATTTCTTGTCAAGTCGTTGATATATATTTGAAACAGGATGGGTCTCATCACCGACCCTTGTAGTAATCTACTCATAACCTCTCCTCGCTGATATCTCCACTCTGTATCCAACCCCTTCCTCTGTATTCAACTCCTTCCTGATAAGGACTCTCTGACCTATCCCAATACACCAGATTGCTTCTCTAGCTTGAGTAGGAGTGCCTTATGAAGCACAGTATAAAATGCTTTCTGACAGTCTAAGAATATTCAGCCTGATCGTCCGTCTCTCTCGTGCGATTTCTGTCATATTGTAGACCTTCACGTTTGTCAAGTTGGACTTTCCTTTGCTAAAAAAAAACTGTTTTAATGCTTCCAGACAAAGTGTGTGTACTCATCTATTTGTACTTGCGGGGGTTGAGCTCTGGCTCTTTGGTCTCGCCTTTCAACCGTCAATCAACTGGGGTACAGATTCCTGAGCCTACTGGGCTATATCTTATCTACATTTAAAACTGTGTATGGAGTCAGCCTCCACCACATCACTGCCTAGTGCATTCCACTTGTTAACTACTCTGACACTGAAAAAGTGCACCGAAAAGTGCACTGAAAAAGGGACCTGTACATCAGTTTATTGACAGTTGAGAGGTGGGACCAAAGAGCCAAAGCTCCACCCTCCCAAGGACAACTAGGTTAGCACAACTAGCTAAGTACACACACATTTTGAAAGACCCGCGAACAATGCTTGATTAACTTATATAAAAAACAAAAAACGCAAATATCCCATATAATGGGCTGAGCTGCCGCCACATATTAGCAGTTTGCTGACTTAATAACAACAGCTCCACGGAGAAAAACTCAAGAGAATTAATTAAGTTTCATAAAAAGAGCGAGAGCTATGAGCAGCATGTGCTGCATTTAATTACATAAAACATGCATCGAAGTATGGTAGCTTGTTTTGTTTAGTGGAGTGTGTGTGTGTGTGTGTGTGTGTGTGTGTGTGTGTGTGTGTGTGTGTGTGTGTGTGTGTGTGTGTGTGTGTGTGTGTGTCTGTGTGTGTGTGTGTGTGTGTGTGTGTGTGTGTGTGTGTGTGTGTGTGTGTGTGTGTGTGTGTGTGTGTGTGTGTGTGTGTGTGTGTGTGTGTGTGTGTGTGTGTGTGTGTGTGTGTGTGTGTGTGTGTGTGTGTGTGTGTGTGTGTGTGTGTCTGTGTGTGTGTGTGTGTGTGTGTGTGTGTGTGGGTGGGGGGAGGGGGGAGAGTTGTTAAGTGTCCTATTCACACAAAGACAAGCTCGTTTCACAATCCGTTAAGATAGTATCGAGCGTGTTCAAAATTATCACAGGTGAGCCGTAAATGCCCATCTGGTTTATATCCAGCCAGATTAAGGGATATACCTTAATTCTCACTTGGTTTACGCTCGTGAATCCAGAATAATGAACGATTCGACTCGTAAAGACTTCCCGTCCATGCAGTGTGTGAGGGCAAACATTGTAGAGAAACGAATCCATAAAAAACTATATGTTTGGCAAAACACCCGTTTTTTTTTAATCAATTTGCTGCCCGAAGTATTTCCTCACCCACTTAGTATCCTGTGGCAGGCCTAATTGTAATCGGGATCCATCTTGTTCACTTCATCTGTTGAAGAACTCTAACAGCCACTAGTATGGTCATTCTGACAGTTCAGAAATATCATAATCATCTGATGGTTCCTGTGTATAGTACTGAAAACAATTTCAACCCTCAGCAACCACCAGTAGGGATGTAACCCACTTGCCTGGTCACAAGCATTTACCCATGAGGGTGAGGACAACCACCTCCTCTATACCTGTCACTGGAAAAAACTATGACGCGTGTGAATACGCGTGCGCGAGCGTGTAGGTGTGTAAACTTATAATGGACTGGTATACCAGCTGACTAGGCCCTGGCTTCTACCGTGTTTGCTTACAAACACGCAAACACGGTTATCCTGCCGTGTTTTTTAGTTTATCCTATATCACTTCAGTCATCAGTTTCTTCTGTTTAGTCAGAACACTCGAGATGTTTTAATATTCCTGCGAGCGTGATTATTTATTTTACTATTTTATATTTATTTACTAACTTACTATTTGTGCCTGCAGGATAGAACTGCTAGCTCTTGGACCTCGCCTTACTAACAGCTGGTTGTCAAATGTACTGACTCACGACTTATTTTCCTCTATCATATATACCACATGTATTTCTCTCTAACACACACACACTTCCCCAGAATTCAGCCCGTGGCAGCTGTCTAACTCCAGGGTACCAATTTACTGACCCCCTCCAGTGTGCGTGCGTGCGTGCTTTTGCTTATACATACATACGAATAGGAATTACCTTGTTGTTTAACCTACACTGAGTTAAAAATGTTTCCCGTAATAATAAAAATAAAACAACCAGGCAAGTTATTCATCCGTATGGGTGATCGTCCGTCCAACTGATCGGCCGTATGGGTGATCGTCCGTCCAACTGATCGGCCGTATGGGTGATTGTCCGTCCAACTGATCGGCCGTATGGGTGATCGTCCGTTCAACTGGTCGGCCGTATGGGTGATCGTCCGTCCAACTGATCGATCGTATGGGTGATCGTCCGTTCAACTGATCGGCTGTATGGGTGATCGTCCGCCCAACTGATCGGCCATATGGGTGATCGTCCATCCAACTGATCGGCCGTATGGGTGATCGTCTGCCCAACTGATCGGCCGTATGGGTGCTCGTCTGTCCAACTGATGGTTCGTCCGCCCTTGAATCCGCCTGCCTGTGTGTCCATCAGCCGAGCCACTCCTCTACAAGGAGAGTATGATGACGTGGAAATTGCCGCACTGTATTATACCTAATGCACATTACTGTTGATGGACTAGAGCCAGCCACTCCCAGTTCACCGCCGGCTCCTTGACTTGCAAATACCCCCCCATCCATGGAGGGAATGATGGAGGGACGAATGGGAAAGAGGGGCAAAAGAGAGGGAGGAGGAGTTTGGAGAATTGTCAGGGAGGGAAGAAGAAGATAGATCTGAAAAACAGTTTAAAAAGGAGAAAAGAAAATGTTACTGCTAAAAAAAGCAAAAAAGACAACAAACGGAGGAATTCACTCAACCCCCCCCCCCCAACTCTCCCTTTTTCGACTCTTCCCCCTCTCCTCCTCCTCCCTTCCTCTCTCGTCCTGTAAAGACGAAAGTAAATTGAAGAAGAACCAAGAGGACCTGACAAGTACATTTCAAGACCAGTCGTCTCCTTGCATAAAGTGAAGGAGAGAGGCAGGCAGGACCTTTCATTAGTGGGAGTGCTTGCCCCAGGCACTCTCGCAAGGATCTGCAAGGATGTGACACATGTTGTCCTTTGAGTACGGGATGTGCTAATGGCCAATGTCGGGATAATCTCTTAAAATGCACAAGTTTGTGTGCTGTGTTTAGTGAGGATGTGTTGTTGCGATGGAATGGGATGTCCTATACTCTGTAAATGAACAAATTTATTTTGTTAAGATTCAATTTAAAAATATTAGGATGCGATAGACGCATGGTAGGACATGCACTTTGGATATGTCATGATATGATGTTGGGATGTGCCAAGGTTTCTTACAATGCGCAATGATGTGCTCTTGGATGTCAGGAAATGTTCGTGAGATGTTTTATGGTGAACACTTGGTATGTGTAGAGAGATGTTCTTGAGAAATGATTGACAGTTTCAATTTTCTAGTCTGGCAGCAACTTGTGTTGCAATGTGTTCTTGTAATGCTATTGTGTACTTCGGGTGTGCAAAATATATATTAATTAATTTATACATAATTTATCTGGCGCTGTACAACGAAGCTAACAATTATCATCAAATATTAATCAATTCTTCATGATAGATTTACAATTTCGGTTCGATTGGTTAACAAAAAACTGAAAAAGAAAGATTTTGTGACTCAGCAGGTTAACATGGCTTATCCCTAGAGGATGGGAAACCCTTAGTCTGTCTACTATCTGTTAACCAGACCACACACTAGAAGGTGAAGGGACGACGACGTTTCGGTCCGTCCTGGACCATTCTCAAGTCGATTGAATATATGTCTACTATCTATTGGCTAGAAGAGGGAATTCAGGTTTCATGCAACAACTCACCCCCCCCCCCTACACACACAAACCTTTGTCTCTAGAGTGTGGTGAATGGGAGTGAGAATGTGCTTTGTGATATCCACCTGTATTGACCTGAGGGTCACTATCTCCATGGGTTTATGACCTTATGAGTGATAAAGCATCTCCTATTTTCAGTCCTACATTGTGGCTTGAACCTAAAACCGTTTCTCCTTGTTTGTGTTACGTCTGATCTTTCGAAGAAGTGGTCTAGATTAATATCCTCCAAGATGTTCAATACTTTATAAGTTTCGATGAGATCAGCCCTGTCATGTCTGGTTTGCAGTGTTCTTAGCCTTGTGGCCTTCAACCGTTCCTGGTATGGGAGTCGACATAGCTAAACAAATAATTTTGAAGCCCGTGTTTAGCTTTCTCCAAGCAGCTACGTCTTTTTTAAGATGAGGTCTCCTGCTTGGATACAATAATCCAAGTGGTGGCGCGCTAGAAATTTATGTAGTTGTATAACTACCTTATTTTCCCTGAAATCAAAGTTACCTCTGCCTATTCCTAGGATATATATATCTTTGTTTACTGTAGCTCCCACTTCCTGTGGGATTTGTGGGAGCAGTGATTTGTGGATTCTGTTTCTAAGATCCTTTTCTACATCAATCTGCTATATATGATACTGGAAATGATAAATGGCAATGTAATAAAGATACTACCTCTGGTGCAAGTGTATGAACCCACTGCCTCGAAGAAGAAAATAAAGAGTATTCAGAGAAGACCTTGCGGATTTTCATTTAACACTTTAATCTTTTCTTCTCCTACCACCCCTATTATTTTTGTTATATATTTTGTTTTATTTTATTTTATTTATTGCAATGCTACAATATATATATATATATATATATATATATATATATATATATATATATATATATATATATATATATATATATATATATATATATAAGGATAGGATATATGCTATGCTATTTGAAAAAACACCACAGAATGCACTGCTGGAATTTTGAGTTCAGAGAATTTGGAGTTACGAATTAATTCTGCGATGATAAAAGTTAATAATTTGAGATGTAACTCGTGGAGAGATATTTTACTTTTTAATTGTATCTGACACACAATAAGACAAGAACAAATGAATAAACTGCTAACAAATAATAAGTATTCGACGGGAAAGCCAGTTATGAAACTCTTTAGTAATGAAGTTTTAAATATTATGAACCTCATAAGACGCAAAATTAATTATGTAGAATAAGCATATTACTAATTATTTAAGAACTAAATGCCTTTGACGTTAAAATAAATCTAGCCATTCCGGCATTACAAATAATCCCCTTTCATTTTGGTGGAAACATAATCCTGAAAATTCCGTTCAAATATCGTTGACAATTTCAAGGTCACGCACGAGGATAACACAATAAACCAAATTCGTATCTTGAGTGATATTTGGTGAAAGTTGCCTCCCAGAGTTGTACTCAAAATTTATAAAAAATTAATTAGTATTGCATTCATTAATAGAAAAATAATAATTTGATTGTATTATGAATATACATGAATATGTTGGCTATGATAGAAAGTGACGAAACTCTGATGCGATATTAAGACATAGTAATGATGCAAGACATCATTTAAGACAACTCTAATTAAGATAGATATTACTCAGATATTAAGACAACTCTGATGCAATATTATGACAGTATGCTATGTGATAACACACTATGCGATGTGATCACACAGTATGCTATGTGATAACACACTATGCTATGTGATCACACAGTATGCTATGTGATCACACAGTATGCTATGTGATCACACAGTAAGCTATATGATCACACAGTAAGCTATATGATCACACAGTATGCCATGAGAGAAAGTTACATCTTAGAAAGCTAGTTCCGATGGAGGCACTCTTCACCTGAACACAATGATGAAGGGCTTACACTAGCGTAGAGTGCGAATTGACAGCCTCGTTTCCTTGTAGCCAGATCAGGCGGGCGAGCAAGCCCTCCAAGGTGACACAATATACAAATATAGACATATGACCGATAAATAAATTGGTAAGTTTTCCTGAAGCAACACAGATTAATTTTATTTAAAGAAAATGAGAAACAAAAAAAATGAAAACAAGAACATAAAAGTATTTTTTTACAAATTGTAAAAACAAAAACTAAACGAATATCACTCAAAATATTCAAACAAATCCACAACGAACAATATTCAAAACAAATGTTTTCGTTAAACAAGAATTGTAATAAAGGATACATGCTGTATCCGCGGACACAGTGTGTAACGAACCCAACGTCACACTGACGTGTCATCTGTTACTTTATCTGGGTCCCACAGGTGAGAACTCGGCCAGGTGTCTCTAGCTTGTCTGGCGGCCAATTAAAGATTTATTGGAGGAGGAGCTTGTATGTGTCACTCAGTCCGCTGGGAACAGTGGCAGAGCAGGTGGTGGTAGGTGGCAGGTGGTGGTAGGTGGTGGTGGTGGTAGTGGGATGAGAAGGATTGTGAGAGAACACGACGGAAGGAGGGAGAAAGAGTGGGAGGGTGAAAGAGAACAGAAGGAAGGGGGTAAAGGAATGGGAGAGAGAGAGAGAGAGAGCGAGAACGAGAGGAATGGATGGAGATAACGGAAATGAGAAGGTGAGGAAGGTGGGAGAGTAGTCACCAGTACTATAGGATATCACTTCAACAGCCAGACCCAATTACTGCAGGACCTGTGGCTCGGCGCATGAGTCGACAATCCTGTGACCTAACGTGTCTCGTTCGACACCGCCACTGACCACCAAATGTTCAACAATATTCACATTTATCTCATGAAACTCCTGAAATATCGCGGTGTTCCATATAATGAATTAATGATGGGAGAAATCGGTTAAAAAAAATTCTTGCGTGCAGCCTCTTAGCCACGTTCTCAAAGTGGACACCGAAATAAAGCTTCCCAGTGCTTGTCGTCCTTGTCATTTGTGCAACCCCCCACTCCACAACTCCGACCCATATAACCCCCTCTCACACCCTGGTCCCAAACCTCCCCTCGTTCCAAACCTCCCCTCGTTCCAAACCTCCCCTCGTTCCAAACCTCTCCATCGTTTTTTCCCACTTCTCCGACTCTAAAATACCTCTCGGCTCACACCTATCCCAAAGTCCCCAACCTGACCCCTCTCATTCCCCACATATCCCTTTATCCCCAACCCCCAGCTGATCAAAACTGGGGATCATATGCCCCCCTTCAAAATAAAGTTGGTGTCGACGTGGGGAATCCGCCTTCAAACTTTTGACAGAGTTCAGGGGATTTCGAGGGGCAACTCGCATTAAAACCACCACCAACTTCTATAGCCCTAGACAATTAACATCGGAGGGGGTGAGTGGGTGAGGGGGTGAGGGGATGGGGGGACGTTGTGGGCATAGATAAGCGAAGTAGTATTAAACGTTTTGAAATATGGACTGTTTAGTGTAATAGAAAATACTGTTGTTTTCTACTGAGTTTGGATTTATGAACTGCTCGTTCCCGGCCGCCGGCGGAAACAGATGGGCAGTTTCTTTCACCCTGATACCTAGCTGTTTACTGCTGATACTGCTGTTACCTAGCAGTAACTAGGTACCTGGGAGTTAGACAGCTGTTATGTGCTGCTTCCTGTGTGTGTGTGTGTGTGTGTGTGTGTGTGTGTGTGTGTGTGGAGAAAAAAAAGTAGTTAGTAACAGTTGATTGATTGACAGTTGAGAGGCAGGCCGTAAGAGCAGAGCTCAACCCCCGCATGCACATCTAGGTGAATACACACACACACACACACACACACACACACACACACACACACACACACACACACACACACACACACACACACACACACACACACACACACCTTCCCTACATACACGCTCACAAACCGAGCCCAATTAAAATTATAATTGCAATGCCCTCCCATTCCCGTGGCGAAGGTAATCAACGGATGAGAATTTGCATTTGCACTCCCTTCACAAGTAATATAATAGCAACACAACAACACAAAGCAGAATAAACACAAATAAAACTAGCCAATAAAAACAGAACATGGAAAACAAAACAAAATACTAACACGAAAATTCAGACAAAAAATACAGAAAAGCAATTATAAAAAAGATGTAATTACATTTACATTTTACTATGACTAAAATTTACAATTAATTAGACTGCGACCCAGGTAAAGTGTTTGTTTAATTCTCGAGAGACAAAAATGAAATCACACAAAGTTAAACGTATCAAGATCTCATCACAAGTTTGAGTCTCTACAAGAGAGTTTTGGCCCAAAAGATCCATCGCATTTCCCTGCTAACACTGTTGAAGGGAGCCGGTCGGCCGAGCGGACAGCACGCTGGACTTGTGATCCTGTGGTCTTGGGTTCGATCCCAGGTGCCGGCGAGAAACATTGGGCAGAGTTTCTTTCACCCTATGCCCCTGTTACCTATCAGTAAAATAGGTACCTGGGTGTTAGTCAGCTGTCACGGGCTGCTTCCTGGGGGTGGAGGCCTGGTCGAGGACCGGGCCGCGGGGACACTAAAAAGCCCCGAAATCATCTAAAGATAACCTCAAGATAACCCCAATACATAAAATGATATAGATCTGTCCTTATAGTAAATGACGTGGGGCCTAAATCATCCCACCCAATCCAATATCTATCCCCTACAGTAAATTAATTTAGCTTGCCGCTGTCTGAACATATTTGTAAACATCATAATGGAATCGGTTGAATATTACCTTAACGAGGACGAGATTATATCGAACCGGACCACTGAAGGCCCTGGGGGGTTTGTGTCACTTGAGAAGCCATTGTTACCTGCAGCCAATCAAGTTGGTTATTGGTGAGGTAATAAAAGGAAAACTCATCCATTAACTGAGAAGTTAAGTGAAACCTTGTTCATTGAAATATTTTTGGAATTGGATGCAGAAAAGAAGCTTGAGCAGGTTTCATTCTCAAATGAAGTTATCCGATCAAGAATTCAGATGGGACATGAAATCCTATAGCAAATTTCAGAAGATATCATTTCTAGTTATCTTTAAGTGGGTAGTCATCTTGACATCTATTCAGCTGTTGGTGTTAGCGTGGTGCATAATTTGAAATTAATATTTGTTGAGGAATTCTTCTTCTTTAACCATTGAAATTAACTACGAAAGGAATCAACTTATTTAATCTCGATAAAAACTTCTCAGTGATAACTTCTCACGAGATAACGCTTAAAGTGTATGGATCAATATGCACCGATGGTGTGGGTCACGCTAGGCAATATTTCAGGATTTGTTGTTCATTCTATATTTCTGATGTATGTTAGGATTACCCTAACCTACTTCAATGAATTCTGAAAAGGAGTGCAAAAACAATATTTTGAAAACCAAAGAAGTTCATTACACTGCATGTATATATACTCCAAGAGGTTTATTAGGCCTCTGGATTATATATATATATATATGTCGTACCTAGTAGCCAGAACGCACTTCTCAGCCTACTATGCAAGGCCCGATTTGCCTAATAAGCCAAGTTTTCATGAATTAATGTTTTTTCGACTACCTAACCTACCTAACCTAACCTAACCTAACTTTTTCGGCTACCTAACCGAACCTAGCCTATAAAGATAGGTTAGGTTAGGTTAGGTAGGGTTGGTTAGGTTCGGTCATATATCTAAGTTAATTTTAACTCCAATAAAAAAAAATTGACCTCATACATAATGAAATGGGTAGCTTTATCATTTCATAAGAAAAAAATTAGAGAAAATATATTATTTCAGGAAAACTTGGCTTATTAGGCAAATCGGGCCTTGCATACTAGGCTGGGAAGTGCGTTCTGGCTACTAGGTACGACATATATATATATATATATATATATATATATATATATATATATATATATATATATATATATATATATATATATATATATATATACACACTTGCTGGTTAGTCAGTAATTGTAGTAATCTCTAACCCTCCAGTGGCTAGAAGACCCTAAGAACGACCAAGGAAAAACACACTGAGAACAAACATGGGACAAACACGGTTTTGTGTTTTTCTTCAGAGGAGATGGGAGAGAGGGGAAGGATTCCCCCTCCACTTCCCCAACGTCCAAAAAGTAGACGGCTGCCGTATATTCCGTACGGAGTCCGATTGACGGGTTTCCGATGTGTCCAATATACTTCCCTCGTTCCATCCGTAAAGGAAACAATGATTTTGTTTATTGTCTTTGAATATTCCTTGTTGTTTAAGCCCGAGATTGAGATTTTAGAGATTTTAGATATATATATATATATATATATATATATATATATATATATATATATATATATATATATATATATATATATATGTGTGTGTGTGTGTGTCGTACCTAATTGTCAAAGTTGTCTAACACGCCGAATTTTCCTGAAATATAAAATTGTTAAAGTAATTTATCTTATGGAATGATAAAAGAGTTGATTGTATTATGACTGATATTTGTTTTCGAGACAAAACTAATAAATTTTATCAAACCTAACCTAACCAACCCATGTCAGTACTACATGACCTTTATATTTAAATAGATAAGAATGAATCAGTGGAAAAAATATTTACAAATCAGGAAAATCACACTGCCTGTTAAGCAAGCGTACCTTGCTTACTAGGCCAAGCAGGGCACTCCTGGCTATTTGGTACTATATAAACTACTTGCAAAAGTCAAACCCAAACCACTTCACATTGTTTCCCATACAACACGATTCCTTACATATCTAAATACATGTAATATATACTTCCCAATTATCCCTACACTGTTAATACACCTCCCTCTCGTAGAGGTTAATTTGTGATAGTTCTCAGGTTAGCATTAACGTTTATGACCTACTCTCTTGCATCATTACTACTCTCCCCCTCTTTCATTTCCTTAATAACGACCCTCTGGACACGCTCATTTCACTCATGTTAGCTCTTCATCCCTTCTCTCATCTCCACACATCTTCCACCCCATCCCCAATCAGCGTTCCCAATTTTCTGCATCGCTAATAATAACCGGTTTATTAATATCAGACTGAGTTTGTGGTGGGTTCATCTCCATGCTTGTGCTCTCCTATTTTCACCGTTACCCCCTATTTACCTCACCGTGAGTGTGTTACACTCTCCCTATTTGTGTTTGCATTATGCATTGTATCATTTCATTTTACTGTGTAACTTGGTGATTTGTTTTTTTTTATATATTTTTTTACAGATTGAGACACCAATATAAACACACCTGTCCATCAATAGTGTTGAGTCAGAAGGTATTTAACAGTAATGTACTCGAACTGTAATTACTAATGCAGATTCCGATTCCCTCTCTCCACTTCCTTTGACAGGATATCTTAATATTTTGAATGGATTGTTTACTAGTTTGTAGTTGTAATTTAGAAACAAGTTTATCCTATTATGGTGGTTCGATCCCCGTCCTGCTTCAATGATTTTCGCAAAGATATGTCAAGCTATTATGGTTTCCTAGTATATTTATAAGGGAACTATCTGGGGCATCCCATGGTAAGTCACCAGAGCACACGTAAAGACCGTCAGCAGAGCCTCTAAAATGCTTAAATAATCACAAGAATGTAATTTATATATAAGAAAATATTTAGGCATACAAAGAGATCGAAACCACATGTTTGAGTCTGGAGAGTCTAGGAATGCAAGTTTGATCCCATTGTATTGTCTTAATATTTTCTCACCTAAATTCTTCGCGAGCTTATCAAGGAAGGAAGGTGGACTAAAATGAAGTTAAAGAATAAAGGAATCGCAGAGTACAAGCGCCATGAACTGCAACATAGCTGGACTGAAATTTCTGCTATGCAACTCAATTTTTTTACTGAACAATGAACCATCTTGCTATTTCTAAACTAATAGCAACAAAAGTGCCGAATGCTTATAATTTTACGTAAAAGCATGAAAATTATATTATGCATTAACGTATAATATTTTATGTCGTTCTGAGGATGAGCGATTTTCAATCCACGGTGAATTAATGCTTTCAGAAGAGATCTTAGATCACAGGAAGTGGTGGAGGAATATAATTTAGAGCACCTTACGTTAAACAGGAATTTATATATTCGCGTGAACGACAATTCTCGCCTCCAAAAATAAAAAATGAGATCATAAATCTAGTCAGCGAGGGTATGATTTACCGATCCTTCAGAGGCCGTGAATGAGAGGTTTTCCGTAAAGGGAATATGGTTCGATGTCCCTCGGAAAAGGAGATGTTCCTCGAGGAAAGGAGGTGTTCCTTGGGGAAAGGCGGTTATGTGTACAACCAGTTATGTGCTTGTGTATTCTCTGATCCTGTGACTATACAAGCTATCAACACATACCTGCATCCACATACACAGCATCAGTGCCTAAAACATTCGTTTTTCACTCTAGAAACAACTTCAAACCGAATCTGTAAGTCAGCCCCTAAACTGGGAACAGCCAATTATAGTCGCTCTAAACCATAGCTCCAATTACAACTTTTCTCTGAAAGCTGCTATAATCATATACAGATAATGATATGACAATAACCTACTTTTGGGGTAAAAACTGCAGACATTTAACCATTCCTACAGCACGAAGACTGGGACGACCTTACTGACAAATGGGAACTAATTTATACATTCTCAGGGAAAGGAACGATACGTCTAAGTCTCTTTCCCCCCTTAATGGTCATATTTTTTGTAATGGAGTAAGAGTACTGACTCTGCCCCTCGAAATACTTCTCGCTCTGTTCTACCAGACATGTTAATGAAATTGTTCTCATTCGTTTTTCAAGAACAAATTGTTTTTCAAAATTTTTATAATTTTCCTAGATCACTTCACTAAACAGCAGGGCTATATTACAACGAGGTCGTGTTTAAATAAAGTTTTTCCTTTGAATGTCTCACCTTAAAAGTGTGCTATATTAAAAAAAAATCTTGGTTTTTCAACTGAAGGGATCGAACCATTCCCTACAATTATGCACGATTTGTCCCTTAGAGAATATTGCCGGGAAGGACAAGCACTGGTCCTTGCCGCCCACGACACAAACCACAAGAGAAATGGAGCATTCTCTAAAAATGTAATATTTCTATATTCCCTTCCTCACACGCCCACTTACCATAGTATTCAACAAGGCTCGGTATAAGCACTTTAACAACTCAATCAACATAAGAGACACGGACACATGTGCCACTCCGAGGCGCTGGTTATCAGACGGAAGGGGAAATGGGGGTATAACAGAGGGAGCCGAGCAGATAATCAGAGACTTAGTTATTAAAACTGTCTTAACAAGGTGTTGATCGCCTAGAGAGAGAGAGAGAGAGAGAGAGAGAGAGAGAGAGAGAGAGAGAGAGAGAGAGAGAGAGAGAGAGAGAGAGAGAGAGAGAGAGAGAGAGAGAGAGAGAGCGAGAGGAATTCCATTAGGAACGCACCAGAATTATTCGTTCTCCGATATTTAATCGCAGTGATTTAAGTGGTTACTGCGAAGAGGGAGTACGACCACGAGTTCATTTATGCATCCAGACGAATTTGGTAATGGATTATGTCAAACGTAAGATTTGAAGAAAACTAATTCAATTTGCAATTTCTTTTCATTGGTGTTGATCACTGTTCTCAACTGGAGGTTTGACCCGAATAGTATTTTACTTCACTGTGGCACTTGTAACTCAATGGAGAGAGAGAAAGAGAGAGAGAGAGAGAGAGAGAGAGAGAGAGAGAGAGAGAGAGAGAGAGAGAGAGAGAGAGAGAGAGAGAGAGAGAGAGAGAGAGAGAGAGAGAGATAAAGAGAGAACGCGGTACCTTTCATAATGTTACATACAAAATCCATTTAAATTCAACTTTTATTTGAAAAACTTTTAACAAAATGAACGGTTCGTAGGCAAAGAAGCGTTATACAGTGCTCATTACTTCAACATCATACACAATTACAGAAAAATGTAATTGCATTGCATGATCAAACATTATGAATTCATCATGAGTCAGGAGATTAAATGTTAATTAATACATTTAAGAACTTGGCTATCAGAAAGTGCACCTACAAAAGCACACTTTTTTTAGAGTTAGAAAAAGTACAGAATTAGAAATTGGATCCCATTGTGTGAAGTGATAACCCTCACTACTTTTGCCGTCCCCTCGAGCCTTGCCAGCACTGCTCAGAGAGGGGAACCCACTCTACACTGCTCGGAGAGGGGAACCCACTCTACACTGCTCGGAGAGGGGAACCCACTATACACTGCTCAGAGAGGGGAACCCACTATACACTGCTCGGAGAGGGGAACCCACTATACACTGCTCAGAGAGGGGAACCCACTATACACTGCTCACAGAGGGGAACCCACTATACACTGCTCACAGAGGGGAACCAAATGTTATACATAACTGATGGAACTAATATCTAGCTAACCCGCTGGTAATTATTCACGGCAAAATTTGTCTATATATATATATATATATATATATATATATATATATATATATATATATATATATATATATATTTATATATATATATATATATATATATATATATATATATATATATATATATATATATATATATATATATATTCGTTCTGGAGCTAATCCAATATATTCTGGAAATTCAAAACGTATTTTTTCCAAAGTTAATGAAAAATACAGGACATCGAAAGGTCTAACGATGTAATACCTGGCCATCTGAAGCAACAGAGGCAATAACAGGCCACCTGAAGCAACAGAGACAATAACAGGCCACCTGAAGCAACAGAGGCAATAACAGGCCATCTGAAGCAACAGAGACAATAACAGGTCATCTGAGGCAACAGAGGCAATAACAGGCCACCTGAAGCAACAGAGGCAATAACAGGCCATCTGAAGCAACAGAGACAATAACAGGTCATCTGAGGCAACAGAGGCAATAACAGGCCATCTGAGGCAACAGAGGCAATAACAGGCCATCTGAGGCAACAGAGACAATAACAGGCCACCTGAAGCAACAGAGGCAATAACAGGCCATCTGAAGCAACAGAGGCAATAACAGGCCATCTGAGGCAACAGAGACAATAACAGGCCACCTGAAGCAACAGAGGCAATAACAGGCCATCTGAGGCAACAGAGACAATAACAGGCCACCTGAAGCAACAGAGGCAATAACAGGCCATCTGAGGCAACAGAGGCAATAACAGGCCATCTGAAGCAACAGAGGCAATAACAGGCCACCTGAAGCAACAGAGACAATAACAGGCCACCTGAAGCAACAGAGGCAATAACAGGCCACCTGAAGCAACAGAGACAATAACAGGCCACCTGAAGCAACAGAGGCAATAACAGACCACTTGAAGCAACAGAGACAATAACAGACCACTTGAAGCAACAGAGGCAATAACCGACCACTTGAAGCAACAGAAACAATAACAGACCACTTGAAGCAACAGAGACAATAACAGACCACTTGAAGCAACAGAGACAATAACAGACCACTTGAAGCAACAGAGACAATAACAGACCACTTGAAGCAACAGAAACAATAACAGACCACTTGAAGCAACAGAGACAATAACAGACCACTTGAAGCAACAGAGACAATAACAGACCACTTGAAGCAACAGAGACAATAACAGACCACTTGAAGCAACAGAGGCAATAACCGACCACTTGAAGCAACAGAGACAATAACAGACCACTTGAAGCAACAGAGACAATAACAGACCACCTGAAGCAACAGAGGCAATAACCGACCACTTGAAGCAACAGAGACAATAACAGACCACCTGAAGCAACAGAGACAATAACAGACCACTTGAAGCAACAGAGACAATAACAGACCACTTGAAGCAACAGAGGCAATAACCGACCACTTGAAGCAACAGAGGCAATAACCAGGCCACCTGATGGACTAGTAATCCAATATATCTCCACCAAATGTATTTCCTAAATTTTCTCGAGACCTGTAAAGAACTTGCGAAAAACTAGCTAAAAAATCTTGCTTAGCCGGATACTCAGTTCAGTGGTAATCTATAATTATACACCCCTTAAAAAAATGAATTTAAAATGTTCTCTTTCGTGTTTTCGAAATATCAGCATTTCGTCTTGCTTAATTATTCTACTAATGCTGACAATCACTGTTCTAAGAACAGTGAGAATAGCTTGAGCTACCTTATCCCTTTATGTGTATTTATACCTCAATAAACTTATTTCATTTTCAATTTAAATCACTGTTCATCAGAGCTTAACAAATTCTCCTTCCGCTAATCACATGAAAAATGTAATATCGCAAATATAAAGAAAAAAATGAATAATCCTACATTACAAGTGGTACTCGACCCTCTACATATTATTTGTACCAGGTCATTCTCACATGATTTACATGTCCACTCTTGTTACTTCTAGCAAACTCGACAACATTCTCACTTCTCTCCATCCTCGGGTCAAGTGGCACTCGACACTTTTTTTCAGCGCCCACAAGAGGCTGTTCTCTACTTGAACCCGGCGTCCGGCAAGTGGTCGACTTCCTCCCAGCTGACTTCAAAACTTGTCTCAACTGAACGTCATTCATGAATTTGTTTTCTTGCTGTAAATAGATTTTTTTTAGATGTTATTCATCATTCTTACATAGTGTCGCTTGCTTGCTCTCTCATCCCCGTCTCCCTCGGTCTCTCCTCTCACTATTTCTCCTTATTCACCTGTTTTGTTCCCCCTTTCCATTTTCCCCACACTTAACCATCCCTCCAATTTATTTCCCTTCCTCCCCTCTACTTCTCTCAGAGAATTCCCTCCCTTACACCTTATACCCCCTCCCTTCCCTCGTATTCCTGAATTTCTCCCCTCACAATTCTCATTGTCTCAAAATTTCTTTCCCTATTCTTTTCTCATGTTTCCTCTTCTATTTCCCCATTCCATCTTTGTTTTCATTCCTCTACCTTTCAAACCCCTTTTCTCTGTCAGCTCCATTCCCTTTCTCACCTTTGACCTTCCTAGATTAACTCTAGTTTGCACTCAAGCGCTGTTGCACCCCGCGCACTGGCTCATAAATTCGGCCACTCAGACACTCACTCTCCTCCATCTCCCTTCATATTTTTTTTGTTCAGTTTGATCGTGTTAGAAGTTTTTTTTACCAGTCGGATCTAGCAGGATTCCAGGTCAAAGCATCAAAAAATAGTGAATGAAGAACCATTGTTGATTAATCCGGCGAGATTTGGACACGACAGCTGAAATTGCATGCATCGGGATTGGGATAAAGAGATAGATATCGAGATAGATGTAGATTGATCAGTGGATAGATTTATGCATGAATGAATGGTTAGATGGATAAATGGATTAGATTGGATAGGTGGATGAATGGATGGATAGGTGGATGAATGGATGGATGTTTATATGGATAAATGGATGCATGGAGGAATGAATGAATTAGATGGATGAATGAATGGTTATATAAATGGATGGATGAATGGATTTATGGATGAATGAATGGATTGGTGGATGGTAATATGGACAGCTGTATAGTATTCGGTCACTCAACACCACAAAACCAATATACTAACAGATGGCAATATTTAACCAAATCCGTTTCATAAATTAACTGATGATTTTAAGACTTAATTTATCGTCTGAGATTTCCGCCAATGGAAATCCTCATTCTCGAATCTTTCTCCCTGTTGGTGGTAGCAGTTTGTTCAAAGTGTTCAGTTGTGTGTGGGATGAAATATATGAGTTTCTTTCTCCCCGCGAGGAAGACATGGGTGGAGCTGGCAACCACGAACCTATTCACCAATTTAAATTAAATTTCACAAAATGTATTAATGCATGTTTGCGCATATAATTTAGTTCACATAAAAGTTTATTAAAAAGGTCTTTTGTGTTCCCGGGTAGGTATGAGAGGTGCGGCAAGTGTGTATGTGTGTATGTGTGTACTCACCTATATGTGCTTGCAGGACCCGCATTGACTCTTGGATCCTTGTGTGTGTGTGTGTGTGTGTGTGTGTGTGTGTGTGTGTGTGTGTGTGTGTGTGTGTGTGTGTGTGTGTGTGTGTGTGTGTGTGTGTGTGTGTGTGTGTGTGTGTGTGTGTGTGTGTGTGTGTGTGTGTGTGTGTGTGTATGTGTGTCGCGATGAAAAACAGCCACACGAACCTATGCAAATAACCATTCATATTATTAAACGATATTTGTTTTCACGAGGTGACATATTATGTGGGGAAAAACGCATTTGGGACACCACGCCAGGACATATTTACCTAATCTCAGAGTGACGCTGCGATGCAAAACGCAGGTGAAGTTCAGCGCTAAAACGTGATTTTTTTACTTTTTTTTTTAATCAAGAGGGGGAAAGGAGGGTCAATAAAAATTCAATATGTATATTTGTATAGAGGGAGGTAGGGAGGGAGGAAGGGAGATAGGTAGGGAAGGAAGGTCAGAGAGAGAGAGAGAGAGAGAGAGAGAGAGAGAGAGAGAGAGAGAGAGAGAGAGAGAGAGAGAGAGAGAGAGAGAGAGAGAGAGAGAGAGAGAGCGCTAACACGATCTCTTAGCACTTTGGATCTCGTAAACTGTTAAATAAATACGAACTCTTAAGGTACAAATCACGCAGGTGGACATTTAGGTGCTTCGTGAATCGCGGCGCGGGCAGCTGGTTCACAGCGTAGCTCTATAATCCATAGTGTCAGACACGACCACCAAACATGCGGTGCAGCAGACGACACAATATACTTCCTACAATATGGGTAGCAACACATGTGCTCCGGGTTGCAATATATGCGGTCAAATAATGCAGAGAATTACCTTTTTTATTTAATATATGATTATATGTATATGATAAAAACGCACACCTTTAATATTGAATAGTGTATAAGCCACTGTTTGCAATAATTCTTTATTAATACTAATAATAATAAATGACGGACCCTGAGTGACCACTGAGGAGCCCTGAGCGAGAACTGTGCAGCCCTGAGCGAGAACTGTGCACCCCTGAGCGAGAACTGTGAACCCCTGAGCGAGAACTGTGCACCCCTGAGCGAGAACTGTGCACCCCTGAGCGAGAACTGTGCACCCCTGAGCGAGAACTGTGCATCCCTGAGCGAGAACTGTGCAGCCCTGAGCGAGAACTGTGCAGCCCTGAGCGACAACTGTGCAGCCCTGAATGACATTTCGATAAACATCGAAGTTCACAAATAGGTTAAGATGGCGAGCCATCTAACTGTACATGCAATCTATTTGCCATACCATAAAAGTAATTTTTGCCATCTGTTGCTCACTGTTCCCATCTGTTAAACTCTCGCAAGAAGTGCCTCATTAATGAGTTGGTTTAGCACCACGACACAATATTTAAAGTCACTTTTCCCATTATTTAAAGCCTTCTAATCCCAAAAAGGTGGCACCAATGTACAGAATTGCCGCTATTTTGACCCCCAAGCGATTAACGTGACAAGAAATCCCCCACAACCAGTTAGCACAGTAATCCAGCAACACAACAGAGACTCTTCACCTTGAGAACACCCAATCTATGACTGGAATGACTCCCGAAGCCTCTCCTCTCCTCCCAAAATGCAAAGTTTTCCTCTCTTCTCATATCCACTGTTGATTAGATCACAAGCTCGTATATATTATCCCAATTTCTTTTAATTTTCAATCTCGTCATATTTTCCGTCCTCCTCTTAATTTTTCTTTTTACCTTTTCTCTCTTGCTTCTCCTGAGATTGTCCTTCTTGCTTTTGCTATCTACGAGTAATGTCAACAAATTTCCATCCTTCCTTCATCCCAAATACTTGGGGAAAACTTTTTCCAAATATACCTTTTTATCATCCCCCATTCTCTCTCTCGTCGCCTCCTGTCTCCCCCTTCCTCCCCCCTCTCTCTCTCTCTCTCTCTCTCTCTCTCTCTCTCTCTCTCTCTCTCTCTCTCTCTTTCTTTCGGACTACCCCTCCCCTCCCTCCCTCCGTCTCTCCCTCTCCCCCCTGGCCTCACTCCCAACTCCACTCCCTCGTTCTCTACCAAACTAGCTCCTCAGGCCCTTCTCGTGCCCCTCCTCTCCAAATTAACATTCAATTTCCTCCCTCCTCTGTTCCCTCCATCCGTACTGCCAAACCCATTTACACCAGTCTCCTCCTCCTCTTCCGCAACTTTCTCATCTGAATTCTCATTCTCACCAGTTCTCGTCTCACCTATCTCTCTCATTATCCCCATCACCAACTCTTGCGTTTCTCACAGTTTTCTACACATTTTTCCCCTTCACGTTCATTTATCCTCATCTTTACCCCTCTCTCTCTCTCTCTCTGTCTCTCTCTCTCTCTCTCTCTCTCTCTCTCTCTCTCTCTCTCTCTCTCTCTCTCTCTCTCTCTCTCTCTCTCTCTCTCTCATTTCTCTTTCTCTCTCTCTCTCTCTCTCTCTCTCTCTCTCTCTCTCTCTCTCTCTCTCTCTCTCTCTCTCTCTCTCTCTCTCTCTCTCTTCCTCCTATTTCGCCTCCGCCTCCCCCGTGTTGAACCTGTTGCAAGGATCAATAGACAAGAGGCCGGCTAACAAGAGCTGGGGTCGGGCCTCCAGAGGATCGAGCGAACGTCCACCTACAAGACAAAACCAACCATCACCCGCAAATAGAATCGAAAATCCCCTGTGTCCTCGCCAGAAATCTGACCCATAGAGCGGAACAAGAATGGGAGAGACGAGGAGAGAAAGAGAGAGAGTAGAGAAACAGGACCTAATTGGGAGAAAACGTGGTCAAAACTATGAAATAGAACTTGAAGGATGAACACCAGTTTAATCGAGCAATATTATCAGTCTCCAAAATAAATCAGATATATACAATATAATAATATTTTCTCGTGCCAGAGTTACTCTGAGCAAAACCCCAATTTGGCAGCTGGGAGAGGACGATCGTAGAGAACACGTGTCTAAAATCTGGCAGAAAATCTCGAATATCAAACGCAGAGAGAGAGAGAGAGAGAGAGAGAGAGAGAGAGAGAGAGAGAGAGAGAGAGAGAGAGAGAGAGAGAGAGAGAGAGAGAGAGAGAGAGAGAGAGAGAGAGAGTGAGAGAATCTACTCGACCCTGTAGCAAAACCTCAGAGTCTGGAATTGGATGAAGACGTACACAGGGACACAATGTAATCTGAAATTTGGCTAGGGACTAGGAAGGGGCAAGACTCCCCTCTCTAACAGTACCATCATTTCCTTGCTCCCGTCACCATGCCTTTATTCTTACCACCATTTTCCCATCCTCATCACAATTCCTCCGTCTACCTCTATTTCACTGCCTCTACCATTCAAACGCCTCCTGCGACAATTAATTTGTTATCCCATCGAGAACATAACAGACTTGGAATTCAGCCCTTAACAACTGGTATCACCAACCAACATCACCTACCAATAACCAGAACTACTTCCTCTCAAGTCAGCATCACTACAATCACCTCAAATTACCAGAACGACCACCCCCTACCAACTACCACCACCTACCTTCAACCAATCTCTATCATTACTTCAGTCACACCACCACCCCTACGACTATCATCACAACTTGCCAACTACCACACCACCACACACCCGCCACCAACCACCGCACTATCACCACCAACTACCACACCACCACACACCCGGCACCAGCCACCACACCATCAACCAGCCAGCCCTGAGGCGCCACGGACTCCTGAGTCCTGATAGCCCTCAAAATACACTCGCAGCTTCCCTAGTAATGTGCCTTGATTGCTGAGGGAAGGAGGAGATGGAGGCTGAATAGGCTACAGAGAGACCCCGGATAACGTATATCCAGAAACCTGTAGAAACTAGGCAGTAGGGTACTACAGGGTATGGATAGGTTAGAGAACCTAGATAGTATTTAAAAAGCTTTTCGGTCTTTGATAAAGGCGCATTAGTGGGGCTGGATAACGTAGGAGAGACCACAATGGAATATATTCTCGAAAGACGTTTTCAGTACCTGCTCTCATCTCCAGCGGCTAGCGACGCTCGAGTTCTTTCTTCTCTTCAGGGGAGTGCAATTTGCGTTTAGAGGAGCTCATCGGCAAGCAGGAGTACAGAAGGGCACAGGAGGACGGAATTCGAACAAGCAAACTGTTGAACTTGACATTTCTTTATATTATTTGAGGATGGAAGAGGTGAAAGCTTATAAGATGGATGGGTTTGACGGTGCTAGGTGAATCTGAAACCTAGCGTAGAGGAAGCAAGAATGGAGAGAGAAATGTGGAAAGGATAATATGTTATCCTTCCGAGCGAAAAATAATAGGATTAGGTTCGAAGTTGGCTTTTTTAATGAAGACTGTTAAAGGGCTGTTGTGATTATGCTCTGTGTAATGTGAAATTAAAAAATATTTTTTTTTCGTTACTTTATTGAAGGAGATTTGTATGAGAGCCGTAAAATTTATAATTATTGCTATTGGCGATTTCAATATTTAAGTTAGACTGAGCCCCCTGACAATGATGTTATTGGTGAATCAGGAGTAAATGATCATTTCTCACTGAACAACATGAACAATTAATAAATTGTGTTTCGAACAACTATTTTAGGCATATGAACATACTATAAATATATACGATATAATGCAAGAAATTAATAAGTAGAAACAAGTCGAATTATAAATTTGTAGGAAAAAAATAGTTTGTTAAATTATATGACACAAAATAAGAGGACTAACTGAAAGTTTATCTGACCACAGAATACTGTCAGGCAAATATGTCAGCAAATGTAAAATGGTTCCCAACAACGTAATCAAAGGTGAAAATAAAAGTTAAGAGAGAACTGACTGAGAACAGAGAATTTATAGTGATCTTGGCTTTTGTTTAGCATCACGTGGCTAACTCTTGGTACACAGTCTAGGATAGCTGCATAAATGCAGATATACCCAAATATGCTAAAACAGTAGTATAATTGACTTCATTCTCTACTCACAATCAGGTATCCAGGGTTCGATTCCCAAGCGGGACAGAAATGATTGAACACGTTTTCTTTCGGTTAATTTACCTAGCAGTAAATAGGCACATGGGAGTTAGGCAACAGTTGAGGGGTTGCATAGTGAGGAAGGTCAGGTGATTGACCTAGGGAAAATCTTGATACAAGTCCCTTACAAAAGGAATTAAATCTTGGCGACATGTGGGAGTTATACCAAGAATATTTGGTGAGGAGTGTTCGGCTGGTGTGTCTTTTAAAAGACTGGCAGGCAAATGAGAACAAATGCTTGGTGGGACGAGGAAATGTAAGATGTTTATGAGAAAAAATAGTGGATTCTGTGGATGAAATTTGAAGGGAAAGAGAGAGAGAAGAAAGAGTATGAAGAAGGTAAAAGATACCTGAAAAGATTAATTAAGCAGAACAAAGAGTGCCTGAGGGGCGTGGATGAAAATTTATTATTTTTTTGTTATAAAACTTTTTTTAAGTAGTTTTTTGGAAAGTTAGAGAGTGTAATAAGAAGACTGATGGAAAAGCCAACTGAAATCCTAAAGATAAAAACGGTAGAATGTTTACCTGTGAAGAAGTAATCATCAGTAGGTGGAGAGTAAAGGACTTAAAAAATATAAATTGGCGAAATTGAAGAAGGAATTACATATGTAAACATAACTTGTTTCCCCGGGTGTGATAAGAGTGTAAAAATATGAATCTCTAACATCAGTCCACGCAAGATTAATACATCAAAACACAAGTTGAAGAATATGGTCGACGAGCTTCATGCAGAAATGATATGTTGCGAAAATTTGGAAATGGAAAAAGACATTACCTAATTATATAAATTATATAAAACGACTTTTACACAGAGGAAACAAATATATTCAAAAGACACAAGGAGATAAAACAGTGACAAACAGATGACTAAGGAAAAAATAACACGAGGATATATCAACAACGGTATTAAAGAGACCCGTAGTCGAAACAATGAAAACAACTGAACAGACTAAAATAAAACGATTTCGAATAACTGAATAAGACATTTCTCTATGACACCACAATAGAGGTCAATGGCCCCCTACAATACAACGCGGAACTGATTTTAGCCTCAAGCATAGTTCAACACTTAAGTTTGCCCGCTGGTTGGTCAACAAATTGTGGTGGTGGCCTTAGTAACCCTTCTGCTGTGGAAAGGCCATCAGTACTCGAAACTAAAAAGTGCTAAAATGATTACCATAAAGAGCTGAAAAAGTGTGTCTGCTTGTCTGTCCAAGGTTGAAGGCCAGACGCTTAGTGCTAACCTCACCAAACTTTGCAGGGGAAAAGGGGGGGGGGGGCTGGGATAAATGCAGATGTACCTAAATGTGTTAATGTAAAAAAAAAATGTTGCAGCCAGTTGTTGAGACACATTGTTCTCCCCTTCATATAGTCTAGGGTAGCTGCATAAATAATGAAGATGTACCTAAATGTAATAATAATAATAATAATAATAATAATAATAATAATAATAATAATAATAATAATAATAATAATAAAAATTATAATTCAATCTTAAATGGAAATGTCTGTTCAAGGAAGGAGGCCAAACGGGGAATAGAGGGAAGGGGAAGAAGGATGGGGACAGGGTGACAGGGATTAGATGGGGAGAGGGAAGAGAGGGAAGAGAGGGGAGGGGATGAGAGGGGGAGGGGAAATTCGATTTAAAAAATGTAAGCATCACCAGGCAAACACACACTACAAGAGGTCAGGGCAGACCTCTAGATCCAACCACTGTATTACACCTGTAACATCTGGCGCAGAGGCACCCTGAAAGGAATCACAATTCAAAAATAAGCTTTTTAAAGCAAAGTTAGGCACATTACCTTAGGTAACCTCCAGGGAAGAACTTTTGACTACTTTAATGGCCTTGCAATGATGCAACATTACTTCCCCGAGGTGGAAAGTCGTTATCCACATTTCGACTATGTATCCTTGGAGTGGTGAGTGTGGTACTGTAGTGTCTGTTCTGAGAAAAAAAACCTGTTCTTACACAATAGTATTTCTCCGGTAAGCTACCAGTGATCCTGTTTACATGCGTAACCTAGTAATCTATCCTTGTCACGGGATCAGATGTTCATCATTACTTACATAACAACACTTACCCTTCATTCAGAGTAGAATTAACCCACAAGTAACTTAATGGACAACCAAGAAATATTTTAAGTATAAAGATTTGAGTTTTTGGTTTGATTTTAGGTTATATTTATATTTTCATTGTTATAGGTAAAAAAAATAGTACCTGGTAGAGCTCTGACGTCATTTCCGTCGATGACTGCATTAACGATCATGTGACGGTGTTGCCAATGGGAATAATCATATAATGTCTTGTATCGCCGAAGCACCTAGTGATTGGGCGACGGTAACATCACATGCTTGTTAGGCATCATGAAGAGTGATTAACCTCAGTGCTCTCCGAACACTTGAGTCTCAAAAGTCAAAAGTTTGCAATTTTAGTGATTGCAACTCATAGCTACATATACCATTATATAGCAAGATATAACACCGTGAAGGAATGTGTATATATATACATGTACGTATGTACATATATGCTTATATACATATAACCCAAAGAACCCAGGTCTCGGCACTCAGCTTTATTCAGACACCAGCTGCGCCCCTCTTCTGAAGTGTGTGTGTGGGGGGGGGGGGGCAGTTGTGGCTGGGGTTGAGGAGGAGTGGCTGGGGGTGAAGGGGTGGTCAATGATGTAAGGGGAGGGTTGGGGGGTTGACGAAGGGGTCCATGAATAACCGTCTCCAAACCTCCCCAATGTAACTTTGTGGGTCATTTGTAACGTGTTGTGTTAGAGCTGCAATGTTGGTGAGTACTCACCTAGTTGTGTTTGCGGGGGTTGAGCTCTGGCTCTTTGGTCCCGCCTCTCAACCGTCAATCAACTGATCAACTGACGAAGTTAGGAAGAGTGTGTTGGGAGTGGTGGGTGTGTTGGGGGTGGTGGGTGTGTTGTGGTGGTGGGTGTGTTGGGGGTGGTGGGTATGTTGTGGTGGTGGGTGTGTTGGGGGTGGTGGGTGTGTTGTGGTGGTGGGTGTGTTGGGGGTGGTGGGTGTGTTGTGGTGGTGGGTGTGTTGTGGTGGTGGGTGTGTTGTGGTGGTGGGTGTGTTGTGGTGGTGGGTGTGTTGGGGGTGGTGGGTGTGTTGTGGTGGTGGGTGTGTTGGGGGTGGTGGGTGTGTTGGGGTGGTGGGTGTGTTGTGGTGGTGGGTGTGTTGGGGGTGGTGGGTGTGTTGTGGTGGTGGGTGTGTTGGGGGTGGTGGGTGTGTTGTGGTGGTGGGTGTGTTGGGGGTGGTGGGTGTGTTGTGGTGGTGGGTGTGTTGTGGTGGTGGGTGTGTTGTGGTGGGTATGTTGGGGGTGGTGGGTGTGTGCTTAAGTGCAACTTAATCTAAGAAACACAGGCATATACTAAGATGGTTAGCAGATGGTTAACAAGTGAAATGCACTCTCAGAAGAAACCATGGGAGCCACTCTGGCGGCGGAGCAGAGAGATAAACGTCATTCCTCGTAGATATTGATAGGTAAGCACCTGATGAACCAGGTTGTGAGTCAGACCTCAAACTGCGAGCTCCAAGCATCAACAGTTTAGATGTCCCGAGACCAGTCCACGGAGGACATCAACAGTGGGACCCCACCACAAGATAGTTACAGTTACCCGAAAATGGGGAAATAGTCCCAATTTTT
>NC_091242.1:6279800-6414800 GCF_040958095.1 Procambarus clarkii | reverse complement strand
AAACATGAATAATAAAATATTACAAATTTAAATTAAGGACTACAAATGTAAAAAAAAAGAATATAAACTATATTTTAATACGTATTATTTAATGTTATTGAATATAATAATATCAAAACAGTGAGAGTAGTTCATCTCTCTCAGTAGTTCAACCTCGTCATGAAATTATAATTCAAGTTGTAGGTATAGGTGTATAGGTTGGTATAGGTATTGTAGGTATAGGTGTATAGGTTGTTTAGGTATTGTAGGTATAGGTGCATAGGTTGTATAGGTATTGTAGGTATAGGTGCATAGGTTGGTATAGGTATTGTAGGTATAGGTGCATAGGTTGGTATAGGTATTGTAGGTATAGGTGTATAGGTTGGTATAGGTATTGTAGGTATAGGTGTATAGGTTGTTTAGGTATTGTAGGTATAGGTGCATAGGTTGTATAGGTATTGTAGGTATAGGTGCATAGGTTGTATAGGTATTGTAGATATAGGTGCATAGGTTGTATAGGTATTGTAGGCATAGGTATTGTAGGTATAGGTGCATAGGTTGGTATAGGTATTGTAGGTATAGGTGCATAGGTTGGTATAGGTATTGTAGGTATAGGTGCATAGGTTGGTATAGGTATTGTAGGTATAGGTGCATAGGTTGGTATAGGTATTGTAGGTATAGGTGCATAGGTTGGTATAGGTATTGTAGGTATAGGTGCATAGGTTGGTATAGGTATAGTTGTAGGTTGTAGGTGCCTATTAAGGTCCCCACCTGGCTAACTACTAACATTCCCCAGGAAGCATCACACAAGAACTGCCAAACTCCCGGGTATCTATTTTACTGTTAAACGATGAGAGACTTCAGATGAAAGGAAACGTGCCCAAACGTTTCTGTCCTGCCTAGAGATTTAATCCGGGTCCCTCAGTTATGAATTGACGACGTATACCACTGTGCTACAAGATCCATTCACATTGATACATGCGTTAACCATTTTGAAAGTAATTTCTTTTTTACCAGAAATTGTAAATAGAGCGAACCGTGATTTCTTAGTATGGAAAAGGCAGCACTAATTGAAAAGGATAACAAAGGGAGAAAGTTTTCACATAACACAAACGAAAACTACATATGGATAAATTGAAATCCTCAATGGCTTGTGTACCCCACATCAAAGAATCGTGCATTGTTTCTGTTGCAAGCTTTATGGTAACTGCAACATGGTTTTTATAATTGGCTGATTCTGTGGGTCAAATTGAGTATGTGACTGAAGTTCATTCTGTGATTGGATTTTTTTTACTGCACGTGTTCCAGAACATGAAATTTGACACACACAGACGACAGCTACACTGCGTTGGTTCCACTTCGAATAATCTCTGCATTCTAAACTCACTCTGAACAAGCAAACGATGACAGACTTTGCTGGTACATTGTTGTGTTGATTTAGGGGCGACGACGATCGTGGGATCGGATGCGCCCCGGCTGCCCGATACCGGGAAATAGCGGAGGGATGGGGTCCCTATAGTCTCTTCAGGCCTACAAACTCCTCAGGCCACAAATTTTACAGTCTCTTCAGGCCACGGACATGACGGATGAAGCGGAAGGTATGGCGAAGGATGTCATGATGGACGTCTTCGTCTCTCGCACCTGCTGCTGGTACATTGTCAATGTGTATATCCTCGTTGTCGTGCACTTCAGAACACAATTATAGCTTTTGATGTTTCAGTTGACAAACTGAATCTGTCACACAATGGAAACTTTTTGAGACTTGTTCAGTTGGTTACGAAATTTGACCCAATCATTAAAGAACATTTGGGAAGGGTGAACAATGTTTAAATTTATATACATCAATTCGGAAAGCAAATATATAACGAATTATTTTTATTTACAGAAAGGAAAGTACTACAAAAATTAAAAAAAAGTCTCTGAATTAATATTGTTACATTAGACTGACCACTAGATCTACGCAAACATTAACATATTGCATTTCATTAACTATTCATTAACTATCAGCCAGTTCTTATAACGCTTTACTTAACAGTTACAAGCATTTCATAACGTTGGTAGAGGTGAAGGAAGTAACAGGTGAAACGTCTACTCGACATCTTATAGTACGAGCTGCAATATCTAGAGCTTTACTTGAACATCCCTCGCCAAGGTAATGACGATGCTTATGTAACAACAAAAAGCAGTAAACAAACATGTCTCGCTGTACAAAATCCAATGCATCAACTCGAAGGTGGTAAATATTTCGAGACTTTAAGCAAACGCCGCGTTCAGAGCAGTGAAGCAGAAACTCTACTCAAAAGAAACTATAAATGCAAAATTTTCTAATGCAATCATTTATAGTTTTACAATTTATTCCATGTCTGCATGGAATTACTCCACGACAACTTTCTAAGATAATTAAGTAAAGTCTAAGAGTCAGACAAGTGCAAGTGTCTAAAATAATATCGGGAATGTGGCTTTAAAAGTACACTTCTTACTGATGTATGACAAATACCAAAAATCAAGGACGGTGTCAGAATTCAAAGAAAACGTTTTTACTTTCGAAGATGGCGATCTTGTCATAGCTACTTAAGATCTTTTATGTTAATTGCTTCACACGGGTATCGAACACAGCTATTTCCTTTCTTAAACAACATAGTTGACAACAACGTCTGAGGTTATTTGGATATATGAATATCAACAGAGTTGACAAATTGTACCTGGGAAGAACAAGTGTACACAGACCAGTATAATACTGATGGTTACAAGCTAACTCAAGTGATGGAAACTCTCTCAGAACTGTAAAATGTTGGCTTGATCCACATGTCACCATCCCAGCGCCTTTACCTTCTAGTGAAATATGCTGTACCAAAGTAAATATATAAAATACTCAAGAACATCATTTCACAAGCTGCTAAGTTGTCTATTGAAGCCGACATCGCCAAAAACTTTAAGTCTGGCGATTCCGTCAACAATTTTGCTTTCATAAACGCACAGACTGTCTTTGTTAAGAGAGCACTCAAAATATTTATACTATCTTACAGATATTATTCTTACAGATAACTTATGTGCTCTCCAGCTGTCCCAGGCCCCACTGCTCACAGGCTACGGGACCTGGAGCTTTACGGTCGGGTCTGTGCAGGAGACACCTTTGTTGACCTTTTCATTAGTACAGAATCGAGGGAAGGGGGCCATACGCTTGACAAGATTAGCATCTACGAGGTTCACGGAAAAATGGTTTAACATAGAACCTACACGAAGGTGGTTATATGCGCTAGGGAAGACCCAGGCAGTCTAAGATCATGTGGAGATCGGGCTTCGAGGCGGGGTTGCTACCTGTGTTCTTCAGGTCTCTCTCAACGTTCACAACCTTCTGACTCTCAATCTTCTCGAGGTACTGAAGCTGTTCACCTGAGAACAGTACATTCCTGCACTGGTTTATAGTGGCTTATGGGTTATGTAAAACCGGCGGCTCTTGCTGTTATATCTGCTGACAATTACACATTTTTTTGTAGATGAAACTTTAACAAGGAGGGTACCATTACTCAAAGTTGTAATTTTCAGCAATAACTTTCAAGCTGTAGTCATAGTGTCACTGCCAAGATACATGTCCATTTTCAAAAATATTTAAATTTCACTTACTCTCCAGCATCTTTTCACCCTTGGCAGCACTTCAGGCGAAGGTACTTGAGCATTTTAGTCCTTTGGATGTGGGCCTGCGGCATACACACCCTACAGACAAGCTCTCAAATCTCGGCTGGGCTCGACAAGGCTCGAATATGAGCCGGTGAAGCCAGAGCTCAGCCCGTCCAGTAGGACCAGAAACATTATCCCAACAACATTCCAAGACGACTCGTATGGCAGACAATCACACTAGTCCACAGAAAACGCAATCAAAGGCTCACGGGTCACAGAGTCATTTGTCGCAACAACCGAACGAAAACGATTGGGCACCGACAGCTGTAACTCGCTAGTCCTTTGTCCATGTTCTAGGCTGGGTACACTTAGTCTAGCTACAACCATTTGGCCAGAAGCGAGGATTGGCGGGCCACACTTAACTGCTCGCCGGGTCAACATCAGAGCTAACCCTCGATCCCTCCCACACCCTCAGACACCCATCCACAACAAAGCCGTGCTCACAGGGAAGAAAGGATGGGGTGAGGGGAATTGGGGGTTAGATTGGAGATGATATTCACTAATGATTATATTCATAATTAATGGACGTATCAACGATTAATCATACTAATGATCATAAATATGATTTACAGTCACATTGATGTTTAATGATCACTTTGAATGAAGAACTACCTGCTGACGATTTCGGGGATCAGTGTCCCCACGGCCCGATCTCTGACCAGGCCTTTTGGTTGCTGTTTTGATCAAAACAGGCTTGATTTACCTCCGAGAGGATCCCAGACGCATCTTAATGGACTGAGCTACAACATGGTAAAAGAATTGCAACCGGGAAATCAACGTGACATGGTGTGCATGGGGAAACTGTGTAAAAACCTGTTTTGTGTCTCGGAGAGACTGCAAGATCCGTGGTAGGTCAAGTTGATTTCAAGGTTGCAATTCTTTTACCATATCGTAGCTAAGTCGATTAAGGCCCGACTAGGATCCTCTCGGACGTAGGTTCGAACCCTTGTCACGGCCCTCGTGGATTTGTTTATATGGCGCATCACGCTATTATGATTTCTGTGTGTAATGTAAGCTTGATCTGATTTGATCAAATATACGATTTGCAGCCTGGTTGATCAGGCATCCTTTCAAGGTGATTTGAAGAATAGCAATATATATTTAATTTATGCTAATATTGAATAATGAAAAATATGAATAAATATGATACTGATTGATGATAATTATGATAAATCATTATATTGATTATCATAATCAATAATTATATAGATTACTTGGTTATCATCAGCCATGTTATTGTGACTCATCCCCTGCATAATAATAATAATAATTGTAATTAACTTTCACACTGCAAATAAACATTAATGATTATATTTTTGTTAGCCATCAGCTTGATAAATTATAATTGATAAATCGTACAATTTATCAACACGTTGATAAATCGTGTGTGTGTGTGTGTGTGTGTGTGTGTGTGTGTGTGTGTGTGTGTGTGTGTGTACATGTGGAAATGTATATGTGTGTGTGTACGTGTGGATGCGTATATTTATGCTCGTATAGATGAGCGAATTCATTGAAGTAGACTAAATGTCAGCCTATCTTCCTAAAGTGACAGTACTTACAGTAACTACATTGTCGAAAGTACAAATATGACTTAATGGATCAGCATGAAGTGGACTGTTATATTATTTTACTTGGTTAAGCCTTTAATCCCAACCCAATCCAACCCAACCCTACCCAATAAACCTCAATCATCTTAGGCCCTAATACACGTTATGTGAGGCCTTACATAGTACATATGTGCTATACTAGGCCTAGCAATATTTCTTTTTAGTTTTTCCGGACAGTAAAAAACAAATAATAGAAAATAGTACTGGGGCTGCATTACTACATATTGATACAATAGACCACACAGTTACAAAAAGTACAGTACTATCAACACAAGAGAATTTGATAAATTTATAGTTTTTTTGTAAAGTACATTTAGGTACATCTGCAGCTATCCTGGACCATATGGAGGGGAGTACCAAGTGTCAAGAGCTAGCTAAGTGATACTAAAACTCCCCACCACAACGGATGGTTTGTCAGACAGGGCTATGTGATCAGTTTTTTTTTAATAAAAATGTACATATGTACCATTTAGATACATATGCATTTGTGCAGCTACCCTAGACTATATGAAGGAGAGTACAGTGCGTCACAAAAATTCACTCTTGTGTTCATGATGATATCCTCATAATGCACCCAGCGTTTGCCATTGCAGACTACTTATCACATGCCTCTGTCTGCTAAAATCCCCATCACAGAGGATGGTTAGTCACAGAGGCACGTGATCAGTAGTTTGCACTGGCAAACTCTGGGTGCATCATGAGGATACCATCATGAACACAAGTGTGAATGAGGTAACACGACACTATACATTTTTTTATTAATACATTAGGTACATCTGCATTAGTGCAGCTACCCTTGACTATATGAAGTGGAGTACAGTGTGTCAAAAAATCTAACTAGGTGATGCTAAAAAATCCCCATCACACAGGATGGTTAGTCATACAGAGGCATGTGATAAGCGGTCTGCACTGGCAGACTCCGGATGCATTTTGAGGATATCAACAACACAAGATTGAATAAGGTAGCAGTGGTAATACAAGTCCCCATCTCGCAGGATGGTTAGTCATACAGAGCCATGTGTTTAATAGCGTGTGTGAAGGTATAAGAACAGCGCGAAAGTCTACGGACACGCCAGTCCCAAAATCATTTACATCAAACTAGATTACTAAACACTTAAATTTGATTTTAGCCCACGTGTGTACCAAAGGCGAAACAAGGATTTATGTTGCTGGCGCGCGCGCCTGTGTGCGTGTGCGCGTGCGTGTGCATGCGTGAGTGCGTAATTACTTAGGTGTAGTTACAGGATGAAAGTTAAGCTCGTGGTGTCCCCGTCTGCCCAGCATTCTTTGTCATATAACGCTGTGAAACTACTGACAGTTTTGACCGTCTTTTCACTTGTTCCAACCATCTACACTTTATTTGCAGAAGTGAAGTTTCTAATGTGTTTGCGGCAGCTTTGCTTCCTTAGTTTGAACCCCATGTCCTCTTGTTTTTGAAGTTGTAGTTTACAAAAGTTGTCAATTTTGTCTATTCCTGTGACTATTTTGTACGTAGTGATCATATCACCTATTTTTTATATTCTATCTTCTAACTTAGGTATATTTAACACCTCTAACCTCTCGTAACTCTTGTTGTTTGGTTTCGGAAGCCTTTTTGTGTTATGACTTCACACCTTTTCCAATTTATTGATGTGATTATTCAGATATGAGCACTATACAACCGCTGCATATTCCAATTCTGGTCTCATGAAGGTCGTAAATAATTGCTTTACTATTTCACGATCTCTTTAAAGTTATTATAAAATTGGAAAGCGTAGAATTCGCTCCTTCCCACAATGTTCTTGTACGTGTACGTGTGTGTGTGTGTGTGTGTGTGTGTGTGTGTGTGTGTGTGTGTGTGTGTGTGTGTGTGTGTGTGTGTGTGTGTGGAGCTGAAAATTGTCAACAAAACATATCATGAACATGTGAACGAATCTGAATGAAACATGGTACGAGGCAAAAAAGCAAATGTTTATAGCCTGCGGGAAATGCATTCAAAACTATCACTTGCGGGAGCTAAAAAACAATAGGCGTCGTTTGGCTCCACCATGGCACTAAATATTGATGCCAAACATGACAGTGCCACACTCCCTGTGTAGAACTCACTGGGGAAATTGGCACTACCTGTCCAATGCCCTATACAACAGGGTGTTCATTCTGGCGCTTCTGGTCCATCCCGACTCTTAGTTGAAAGAGGTGCTGCAATTGCACACTTTGCACTTCTACCGTTTGAAAAGAATTGAGAAAAATAACCGCTCGCATTGTCACTCGTACCAGGACATGTAAATATATTGCGATATTCTATTTACAAACATTTCTACGCTTTTCATATAACAGATGAGCAAATAAACGTTTAATAATGGAATATGATGTCTATATTCACACAAACGCGCGCGTTTAACAGTCAAAGAGTGGGTAAGAGAGAGATAACAGATAACAGAATAGAATTAGTGGATGATAGAAAATGGGAGCCGAGGAACTCTGTTTAAGACTTGAATTGAATATAATTCACGAAATAAATTGCCTTTAGCCTCAATCACCTCTTTCCGAACACAAAATGACCCGTTCACAGTCATAGTTCAACGGTAACAGAAATAAATAAACCATTTCGCGACGAGACGACTTCGGGCAGCCGAGTGAAAATTGACGGAATTAAGTATTCCCACCACATTACATTAAAGCAGATAGCGTGTGCGTGATCCTCCCTCAAGCTTCCTGGAAATGAAGATTATCCTCAGTAGAGCTATAGGACTTATGATAAAAAGTAAAGAATCAATACACGGAGATAAGGGGAAATAGTGATTGAGGGAAAAACGGAGGAATCAATTTAAAAAAATTAAGAAACGATAGATGGATTAAACAAAATAATAATTAATGTCTGGTGATGGAAAAGAACGCAGAAATATCAAGAAATGGCCACATCAATATAATAAAAATTCTATTGGCATACTTGAACCTGTATAGACACGCTTCAGCCCATTCTCACAGACAATCCTTTACCACGAGCAACCACACTAACCCTCAAACCACATGGATAGTTATGTAGTTACATAGGATGATCTGAAAGAATATTACGGTTCCAGTAATAACAGTAATATGCAAAACATGCCAGTTTACATGTAAACTGGAAAATAAACCTTTGTCGTAAACAGAGATTATTCCCAAATTATAACTTTACATTTTAAACCAACGATTTCTAATACATTAAAGTATATGTTGAAAAAGTTTTTTGTAGAACTTTTTTTTAGAATTCGCGGGCACACTTAAATAGCTTTCGAAATCCATATTTCACATTATCGTCAAAAATGCATCTTATTAATGTAACCAAACATAATGAAACCTAACCTAACCTAAAGTAACGATAATCTAACATAAAGTAACATTAACCTAACCTAACCATGGATACAAAGTAGATAATAACACAAATTATGCAGTCGTTCCCAATTTATTCCCTTGAGGGGATCTCCTTCCTGAGGACATCTTGCATGCTTACATGAACGCACTCACACAATAACACATGCAAGATACTAAGGGAGATTGACAAAATATATATGGACGTATGAACAGTAGAACGAGAGGACGTATGTATAAACTGGAACACAGATGTCAAGGAACTTTTTTCAATCTACGAGTCATAAATGGTTAGAACGTGCTAGATAAGCATGTTATCGAAGCTAATTCGATCCACACTTATAAATATAAATATGATAAGACAAACGAGTGAATAGAATTATTCTGCATTGAGCAACTGATGGTTGAAAGATGATGAAACTTGGGAGCAAATGCACGACTCTGCCAGCACAACTAGGTGAGTGCACACCCCCCTCCCCACTCACACAGGCAAGTGAGTGACGGTAATACCAGCCGAGTAAAACATCTCATTAATCATTTCACTCACTGCAGCATATTAGTACTAACTGTGGTTAAGCTCAGAAGATGAAACTCTTGGAACAAGATCTACGTAACAGCTCCAAGAGATGGATTTACGCAGGTGCAGTTAAATCAATAGAAAGACTGATTGTACTAGAGGGTACACTTTAATAAATTTATCCCTAAAAAATTAGGAATAAAGCAATATATAACTAATGCGAAGGGAAACGGATAATAAAGACTTAGTAAGACGGCAACATTGTCAGACACGAGGCTGTCTTACGCTACTCAAACTTGGTTATTAAAAATGCCTCAAGTGTAAAAAGGGAGGAATCCAAGCATTGCGGAAAATCCAATTTGAATTCTTGTCTTCCAAACGCGAGCCAAACGGCAATTAGAATCGAATTTTAGAGACTTCTAAATTCTAAAAGACAGATACGAGCATTTTCCGGTTCGCATAGACCGGCTGCTCGGATAATCCGATACTAGGAAACTGGGCTGCCGCTGGGGGCCTATATGGCTTGTGAAATGGGGTTAAAATGGGGGCTAGAAACGACCGCCTGGGTTAAGTTGGCTTGTGTAATGGTGCTAAAGGGGGTACTAGAACCCCCCACCCCCCTCCTAAGATGGGATGGGGGTCCTTCCCACCACATTCCTTCACAGTAGCAACCCAAACTTCCGCACCTCCACTCATTGTAGCATCCCCTTCCATTTCCCACATCCATCCCACCTTTCCTACATTCCAGGAAGCGTCTCCGCGGACCGAGATAGGCGGGAGAGTTAGGCAAGTGCAATGGAGGATTCACAACACTACGCGGTGATCCCAGTTTAATGAGATCCTCGCTGCAGACCAACACATGAACGTGTGCCCAAACGCACAGTGACTGAATAACTGGCTGGATGACTGAGTGGGCGTGTTGGTCTGTCTGGGCGGATGAGTCTGAGTGGATGAGTCTGGGTGGATAGGTGGGTTAGAGAGGCTGGCTGGACCGGAGTGGCTGGGTGAGTGGGTTTGGCTGGACGACTGGCTGGCCGAGTGAATCTGACTGGCTATCAATCACTCCCCCCTCTGCCCATCAGAAGTAAATCTATTGAAGTAGCTACATGCTCCAGGCCCTAGGAACATTTTTGTGAATTTAATCCCCCGTAAAAATTTGGTTTTCTGCATTAGTTATCATATTCGTGAGAGTTTGGCGGTTCAACTCCAGTTTTCTATTACATTTTGTTTCTTCATCCTCCACTTGCTTCCCTCCCTTGTTTCAGCCTCCTAAGTTATCTCTTTTTGCGTCAGACAACCGAAGTCATCCCACTCTTTCTTCATGCATCCTAAGTTATCCCACTCCCTCTCTTGCTCGACTCCCTCAAGTTATCCCATTCTCTTGCTCCATACATCCTAAGTTATCCCACTCTCTCTAGCTTCAGTTATGTCAAGTTCTCTCTATCTTCTGACATAGAGAGCAAGTCCTCGCTTCCATCAGCGTGGTGGTCTGAGCCGATGCTTCCCTCAGCACCACCCAGAAGACCAAACTCCCAAACCCTTGATCCCCAATAAGTATCCCGGGGATCCCTGCCATAAAGTCTCCGGCACAAAGTTTTAAGCCTCAGAGGAACCCCCGGAGGCACAACAAGCTTCACCTGGTTGACTCTTAATGCATTAGCTTCCCATTAGAACTTGGTAACACCTGCCACTAAGTTACCCCTCTAGCGACACTCTGAGGAACTCCCCGCGGCACTCTTTTTTTTCCATCGGCAAGAAACGCAGTACTGTTCCGCAGCTCGTACCGGGAAACGACGCGGCGCTCATCGAACGTAAGGGGTCTTTTGATGGTGTACATCAATGATGTACCTCCCCATCGGAGGGCGTTTGCAGCGGGAAACATGACAGATCTGTTCGTACAAGTTTCAGGCCGTCGTATTCTTTCGCACCGGATATCCTGCGCGCTCTGCCATTCGTTGGAAACATTTTCCTTACAAAATATCGAAGGAGTCGCTAATGTGGTGTGTTTCCTTGATCGAGACACGCGGCACAGGCCTCCCTCGGCCCCTGAAGGCGCCGTCGAATCCACCTTTGCTACCGGAATGTTTCGGAATTAATTAGTTCCAAATATATCAGGGTGGTTAAACACACACACACACACACACACACACACACACACACACACACACACACACACACACACACACACACACACACACACACACACACACACTCTCACACTCACAAACACACACACAAGAACGTTTAGTACATATGACTTCGTCTTAAGTTTCTTAATTCGTAACTTCTAACTTGCGCCTTGTAATTAAATTTTTTGAGTGTGCGCTGCGCCCAGCCATCTCACGTCTTGAGCAATGTTACCTCAAGTTAAGCTATTCAACGCTTCGTCGCTAACTTAACCTTTCCAGATAAGTGTCAATGACAAGTATTGCAAACATCTACGCTGGCAGCCTAATTGCTTGAAGTCAATACCAAACAGCTTCGTAATTAAAAAGCCCAAGGCATAGTCTCCGCGCACGAAGGAAATATTTCAGAATGCTGTTTTTTCCCAGAGATATTCCTGCATGGGCTCTTAGCCTCTGGCCCGCCAACAGAAGTGATGGTGAAGGAGGAGGAAGAAGATGATGGAGCTGAGGCGGAGGAAGATGATGGAGCTGAGGCAGAGGAAGATGATGGAGTTAAAGCGGAGGAGGAAGATTATGGAGCCAAGGTGGAGGAATAGTAGAGATGAAAAGGTTCATGTGAAAGGTTTATGGGGTGTAACTGGAAGAAATGTAGATGGTTGAGGAGGAAGAGGTGGTGATGGTGAACGTGTGTCGATGATAGTGATGCTGGCGTTGATGCTTACCTATCAGTGACCGGGGGGTGTGAGGTCTAGCTCTTTATGCCACGCCTAATACCTGTTGTTATAATTTAACAATCCTAATGCCCGAATTCCTTGTCGAACCTAGCTGTAAAGCTTTGGATGGAGGTGGCTTCCACAGCAGACTCTTTCAGTGCATTCCATTTGTTAACCATCCTGACAGGGTCAGATTATTTCCTTGCATTTATTAGACTCTCTTTGCATTTCCAGCTTTAACTTAAGTTCTATTGTCTTACCCTGTCTCAGTGTAATGAGGCTGTCTTTGTCCACTTTGCCTACTTTCTCCCCAGTATTCCCTCTGTTGCTTCTGTCCTCTAGCAGGGTTGAGAATTTTCATTCCATGAACCTATACTAATAGCTTAAATCTTCTTAGCTCTGGCAACAACCTTGTTGCAAACCTGTGTACTTTTGCAATCTTTGCCTTATGCTTCCCAAGGTTCGGACTATACCGGTGCTGCATAATCCAGTGCTGGTCTAATAAGCGTTGTGTTGATTGCCTTGAAGAAGTCCTGATTTAGGTTTCTAAATGATGTTCTAAAGTTTGCCAGTGTACAATATGCTGCCGGTGTTACTTTGTGTGTGCTATCAAGGTTAATGTTGGAATTTATATCTACTACCAACTCTTTCAGATTCCAGTAGTTACCTTCCCTTGATGGTGTAGATACCTCTTGGTTTCCTTTCATCATTTTCCACTTTCATTATTCTTCACTTGCTGGGATTGAATTCCAGCATGCTCTTATTTGCCCATTTCTGGAGTTTGTCAAGGTCCTCCTGTAACTTTTACAGTCATCTATTTTTACATTCATCAGCTCTGCATCATCCACAATCATTGCCATATACTCTTATACCCTCGGGTAGGTCGTTCACATAATTAGGAACAATAGCGTTCCCAGAACCGAGCCTTGTGGGACCCTACTTGTTACATTCCTCTAGCTCGAACCTTCCTCTCTGACTGACTCTTTGCTTTCTGACGGTTAGGTACTCTGATATTGGTGGTGTTGGTGGCGTTACTAGTATAGATGGTGTTCATACTGTTGTTGGTGTGGAGGGGAAGACGGGGGGCTGATAGGCGGGATATTGGGCGCAGGGAGGCCCTTCTGACGACATTTTTTGGAGTGAAAGAGAAGTTTAAATTGCCTGTTTTCAACTTGTGTCAACCCTGAGACTTGTAGCCCGTCAACACTATAGTGCTTCCCTCCCTCTTGCTACTGACGAGCGCGCGCGCGCACACACTCACATATACGCAAGAAACAGGATGCAATTTAAGCTAAATCCTAATAATTGTTTTATTATTAAAGCTAGGGAGAGCACACTACACTTTGATAGTTTACGAAAAGGCTTAACAAAAACATGTTAGGTTAACCCAATAGAAGCCACAAATTATCTTGACTATATCATGTTTGGCCAGCTTGGGCACAGCTTTTATATCGGGTAAGAATCATAATTAACTCTGATCCTGGCAGCATTTACTATATAAATGTAATCAGAGACAAAATTACTATTTTATGTTGGAAAGTGTAATAAAAAAGGTTCCTTGTAGGGTAATGAACATTTTGTTTAGGTTCCTTTTAGTGGAACACCAAAAACTAGAGATTTATTTTCCCCTCCTAGTTTGTAAAGTTTTATTAACTTTAGATTGATTCATAAAAACAAAATAGTGCTATTAGACATTTTATGACTGAACACATAACCAAGTGATCACGGAGGCGTGTCATACTTTGTTTAAGCAAACTTTTTCTTTTCGTTTTTCTGAACTTTAGAGTTAGGTTAGGAAGGGTTTTGCCACCTATTAAAACAATTAATATAATGGGTTATATTAATATATGTTAGGGTAGGTTTAATTAGGTGGTTAGGTTTGTTTCTATTAGGGTACTAGGTTAGACACCTAGATTAGGTTTAATTAACTTAGGTTAGGTTTGGTTCTATTAAGCCATGTTAGGTAAGGGTTTCGTATGATATAGCACGTAAAGGTTACAATAATTAGGTTACAAAAAATAAACTCAAGTAATACAGCAATAAACTCAAACGTACAATACCTCGGTATTGTACGTTGTCTTTCGATCATTAGTCACAAGACAAGTTAATTTTATATATCAAAACGCTATACTTAACATTTTTATCTATATTTGCATGGAATGGACGCTAGATTGTGTTACATATTTGTAATGAGTTTACAGTATAATAATTTGTATACAAATTACAGTTAAATTTTATTTACATGGATTAGTGTGTTAAGGTTAGGTGCCGCCAATATTTATATACAGCCACTATTCCACAAAATAGCCCACTATTATGCCCGAAACGCTTTGCGTAATAGTGGCTTTAGGCATTGTATGTACTAGCTCTACCTATAAGTCTACCAATCCTTGTAAAAATTTATTGTATGTATGTACCTTACCTAAATAAAATTGTATTGTATTGTATTGTAAAATTAATAACCTAACCGGTGAATCGCCATATAATCAACCAAATTAATATAATATTATTTTTACATTTTCTAAATTTCCAATCTGAATATTTGTGATCTTAAGTAGAATGGGAAAGAAAAATGGGCTCGTTAGCCCTCCTCCCCACCACCGAAAGGGGTAGCGAGAATGAAATAAAAACAGGAAGGTGATTAAATACAAAAGAGGTAGAGGGGGGTAACAGACAGGTTGATGGGAGTGTCCTGAGGCGTGTGGGAGACAGATGAGCGAAGACATTAGGCTTGAAAGCAGGTGAAGGCAATGTTGGCGTCGTCGGGATCAAACTGCGATGAACTAACCAATATAACGCTCGTAAAAGGTGCTCGTATCTCTGTTTACGAGAGCCCAGGGTGCACTCACCACCTTAAGGTGTCCAGACGCGTCTCTCCCACCCACTAATTGGACTCCAGGTGAGCTGGAGACGGGGAGAGGGTGTCAAGGGTTAATTTTTAAATTAAATTTGTTTTAGATTTTTTATTGCTAATGTTGTATATGCTTGTTCCCATTATTACCCACGTGTTAATTTCTTCTTAATTTCCATCCATAATAAAAAAATTATATATATATTATATATATATTAACTTGAAGAATGGCTATAATCTATCATTAGAGAAATTATTAATGATATTTTCAGTTAAATAAATATTACAACCGAAAATTTATTTCATTATATTTGCATATGGGCACGGTCCCCCTAGCCAAGGTAATACAGCCAATCACACCGCAGGAATCCCATGTAGTTACGAGTCGAGCCAATCATGGACCGGAATCGCTACCCACGATAGAGAGAGGCAGGAAGGTGTATCTCTCGTTTGGCTGCGTATTGGTGAATCAGGTGGCGTTAATGGCCACCTGGCGGCGACCCGTGTAACCTTCATGTTGGTATTAATTGTATTATTTTATCATTTTTTTACGCCTTTTATATTTTTTGTCTCGACTTTCCTTTGTTTTCTATCTTCTTCCCTATTTTCTTTCGTCTTCCCTATTTTCTCTACCCTTCTCTATGTTCTGTCGCCTTCCCTAATCTCTCTCCTCTTCCCTATTTTCCCTCGTCCGTCCCTATTTTCTCTCCCCTTCATTATTTCCTCACGCTTTCCCTATTTCCTTACCTATATTATTTTTCAATAAATCACATAAACCTTATAAATTCGCTAATACAGTTGGGCTCGTTTATTATACAAGTTTTTGCGATATTGAAAAGCATACAAAAAAAATACAAAATATCTCATGAAAATTTGACGTGAAATATATATTGGTATTTTGACTAGTATTAAAATATTAGTATTAAAAGAACGCGAGTCAAAAATACAACCAAATATGTGTTTGTAATTAATATTAACTCGCGCTGAATACGGAAACTATTATTTATTATTATACATTTTGTGTATGAAAGCGGGTTTGGACAAAAAATGGCTTTCCAATAGGATTATTTTTGATCATCCAGAATCAACTGCCAATATATATAAAATCCTAAACTGCATCAATTTTTAGGATGTGTGTGTGTGTGTGTACTCACCTAGTTGTGCTTACGTGGGTTGAGCTCTGGCTCGCTGGTCCGAGTGTTGTGTGTGTGTGTGTGTTGAGTGATGTGTGTATGTGTGTGATGTGTATGTGTGGTGTGTGCGTGGGGGTGTGCGTGTGTTGTGTGTGTGTGTGTTGAGTGATGTGTGTATGTGTGTGATGTGTATGTGTGGTGTGTGCGTGGGGGTGTGCGTGTGTTGTGTGTGTGTGTGTGTGTGTGTGTGTGTGTGTGTGTGTGTGTGTGTGTGTGTGTGTGTGTGTGTATGTGTGTGTGTGTGTATGTGTGTATGTGTGTATGTGTGTGTGTGTGTGTGTGTGTGTGTGTGTGTGTGTGTGTGTGTGTGTGTGTGTGTGTGCGTGTGCGTGTGCGTGTGCGTGTGCGTGTGCGTGGGGGGTGTGCGTGGGGGTGTGCGTGTGGGGTGTGTGTGTGTGTGTGTGTGTGTGTGTGTGTGTGTGTGTGTGTGTGTGTGTGTGTGTGTGTGTGTGTGTGTGTGTGTGTGTGTGTGTTTACTAGTTGTGTTGTGTTTTTGCGGGGGTTGAGCTTTGCTCTTTCGGCCCGCCTCTCAACTGTCAATCAACTGTTTACTAACTACTAACTTACTAACTACTTTTTTTTTTTTTTTTTCCCCACACCACACACACACACACACACACCAGGAAGCAGCCCGTGACAGCTGACTAACTCCCAGGTACCTATTTACTGCTAGGTAACAGGGGCACTTAGAGTGAAAGAAACTTTTGCCCATTTGTTTCTGCCTCGTGCGGGAATCGAACCCGCGCCACAGAATTACGAGTCCTGCGCGTTATCCACCAGGCTACGAGGCCCCCATGTGTGTGTGTGTGTGTGTGTGTGTGTGTGTGTGTGTGTGTGTGTGTGTGTGTGTGTGTGTGTGTGTGTGTGTGTGTGTGTGTGCGTGCGCTCGCGCGTGTGATATGTGATGTATGTACGCGCTTGAAAAGAAGCGAGCGGTTCTCAGCTGCGCTTTCCGAACATTCTTAATGGAATATTCTACGTTTTATATTTGATTTACATTTTAAATTGAATATCGAGTTACCTTCAACGACGTCTTCGTCTCGCCTGTTACACTTACTGAAAACACTAAAACTGAAGCGGTTCTTTCTGATATCTGACTTGTGTGTTTAAATTCCAACTATTCCTTTGTCATTTCTTCTGAGAATCTTACAAGTTGTTATCATTCCCCATTATTGCTCCTTTACTCCAGTGAGGTCGAAATCTGTGAGTCTTTCTTCGTAGATCTGTAGCTCAAAAATAAGTCTTTCTGGAAAAAATATTGGAACTTTTTTTTTTAATTTGATTTTTTTCTTTCTATTTTCCTGGTAAGGATTCACTGCCTGGAGTGTATACAGAACAGTGATCGCACATGGGTTGTCAAGTTCCTTTGGTACACACAAACGTTAATTGTCCATTTCGGCACATGACACTTATATTATTCTGCTAAAATGTGCTCCTGAGATAAGATTTGAGGTTATGTCTACTCTCAGGTCTCTCTATTTTAATTATCAGTCTACCCTTCATTCTGAAGTGTTGTAGTCTTCTCACTCCTGTTCGCATCCTCAGATTTTTGCATTTGTCTTGGTTAAATTCTAGCTGCCATTTATCAGATCATTTCAAGAGCGTCAAGATCTGTATGCCGGGTTTTACTCTCTCTCTCTCCTGGCTCTTCAGAAGTTATTTATTTCTACAAACATTAATTTGAGTCTGGTAATTTCCTCTGTCGGGGCGTTTACATATATTAGAAACGAGTATGGTATGAGTGTTATGTATGGCGATATGGCGATTAATGCATGTGCCCGCCATTTGGCTGGCACGTAATTTCAGATTTTTTAGTTTGTTTCTAAAGACTGTCGTTACCACAGATTCCTGGACAACGAATACAAAAATGACTGCTTAAATATTTAACAAAGATATACTTGATAATATTTGCTAGTTCGTAGACCTAGAACAGCACCCGGAGGAAAGATTTCCCAACGCACTGCAAAGGGAACCTTTCATCCTTGTTACATTATGGTGACCATTACTGTGTTGGTCCTGACCCCGTGGAGCGGGAGGCCGTCGGGCACACCTGGTCGCTCGCCACATGAACACCTCAAAACAAAGTCTATTCAAATAAATATTGAACTTTTCTTCCTCGCGGCCTGACACACTTCGCCACCGAACACGGGGAGATCAGGGGCCAAGATTACATTTGTGCAATCATTTTCGAGTTCTATATATCTGTCTTCAATCATGGCGGCTTTGTTTACCTTTAATACGCAGTTTGTGAGCTCTGAAGCTCAACGAAGGTGATCTTAACAATACACAAAGAAATCACAACAGCTTGATATATCAAGTGAACAAGTCCACAATGGCAGCGATGAGAGTTCGAACCTATGCCCGGGATGATCCCAAACGCGCCTTAGTCAACCTAAGGTTTGTGACCCCTGGTTTGTGCTTCAGAGAAGCTGCGAGATCCTCGTGAGGGCAGTAGCACTCTAGGTTGCAATTCTTTTAAACATGTCGTGGCACACTTGACTAAGGCGCATCTGGGATCATACCGGCGTAGATTCGAACCCTCATCACGGCCCTTGTGGATTTGTTCATCGTAACAATAATAACCTTGGGTTGTGTAAGTGTCCAAGTTCGTTGACTGTTTAATAAATGTAAATAAAGCCACCATGATCAAAGAAATACGTAAAGCATGCGTAAGTGGATGAGTAAATTCTTGGTGAAGCCTGAGCCTGCTCCCCAGTTACACCGATATGACCTCAGGGATAAAAGGCCCTGCAAGTAATCACTGGAAGAACTGTGTCAACTCTATAATAGCTATTTCAAGCTAACTAATAAAACACAAGAAAATTATCAGGGGAAAGCGCCAAGCCATTACAACTATATAACACTGGGGAAGGGATCATGTGGAAAGACAAGCTAAATGGACTGCTGCCTATCCACCCCAAGGCAGACTGCTGCCTATCCACCCCAAGGCAGACTGCTGCCTATCCACCCCAAGGCAGACTGCTGCCTATCCACCCCAAGGCAGACTGCTGCCTATCCACCATACTCGTGAATCCCAGCAACCACGAAGTCAAAAATACAACCAATAAACAAAACACAAAAATCGCGCTGTTTTATCAAAAGCAACGAGGCACAAACGTATTTACACACAAAAAACCCCAAACCAGATGGAAGGTTTAGTGTGCAACCAGCAAAATATTCAGCGTGTGTGTTAACCCATAAAACATGCATATTTCTCCAAGTCTTGGTGTAGTTGTGAGCTCGGGTAATTAGATCAACGTTGTGCTGTTTGTTCTCCGGGCACTTCCATTCTCACCTCATTTCCTCCTTCCTTCTCCTGTGTATTTTCTCGCTATCATAATAGATTATTATACATTTTAATTGTTTGATTAATTATGTTAGTTTGAATTTATGTTTTGGTTCGAGAGAAAAGGGACCAAAGGTAATTTACTTTGAAATCATATTTGTTTGTTCTTTAGAAAGTTCTTTGGCAGAGATGAAGTCAGAATATTTTCTAGATATTCTACTCCGTTAAAAAATTTAACTGTTCTGACCAGAACGTATGAAAGCACTCAACCAACTAACTTATCGAGGACATGAAAAACGTCACTGGCATGGAGTTTTAATTATTATTAATAGGTTACACTAAACGGATTGGTCGCTTCCGTTCAAATACAGTACGCAGTATTAAGTGAGAAAACGGGATACTTGACGCTGTGTCTGCTTCACACCTTCGCCTGGTTGCCTAGTTATCATGTTATAATCATATACGTGGTCTGGATTCGAGTCCTGGCCTGGGAGGATTACCTGGGAGCTAATCCTTAACTGTTCGCCCCTGTTCACCCAGCAGTAATTGGGTACTATGGCTGTAAAACGAGTGTTTGGTCGTGTTCCAGGGAAAGCCTAGTAGGGTAAAGCTAACCATGAGCTATGGGAAGGGAAAGCTCTCAGCCAGCTAACAAGAGTCAGAACTCGACTGCTCCTGTACCCACCTATCTCAAAAAAAAGTAGCTTCTTTAATTTAATTCTCCCTGAGGAAACTGCGATTGCTACGAACGGGATTACATCAATAATTTAAAACATTTGCTTGAGTGCTTATCTCTACTGACGACGACGTCGACACGCTCGCAATATATACGCACCATATATACGCCTTGGGAATAAACCTCTTTTCATTTATGTGTCGGGGACAATCTCTGTAACTTGAGAAGAGGGTTACTCTCGTGTTGTATTCTACCCGAGAGCAATACACGTGAAAAGGGAACATTGGAATTTTTCTTATTATTGGAAGATATATACATTAATCGCAACAACAATATACATAATAATTATAACAAATAATATTTTAAATAATGTGAGGTCACTACTGGGCTCGACCCTCTCTTACTAGGACCAATAGGGCCGACCCCGACTAGCCTATGTCCGTCCCATGCACCGGGCTAGTCATCCTGCGAAATTGGAAAAGGATAGTCCCAAGCATCTGGCCTCCAAACTTTATACAAACATATATATATATATATATATATATATATATATATATATATATATATATATATATATATATATATATATATATATATATATATATATATATATATATATAGCTTACTCTCAACCGACAAGCTCCCCCTACCTTTCCTTTTACCAGTTGCCCCACTATCACAACCTCACTGCCTTCCACTCTCAGGCTCTCACCTCCAATTAATCCCCCAACCCTTTCCCTACCGTCTATATCCTGAATCAACCCAGGACTCACCCACAGACTGGAACAGGCAGTAGAGAAAGGCGTATCAATGAAGGTCTATAAAATTTATGTACTTTAAAGCAATGGAATGCCAAACAAATTGAATTGAATAAACTGAAAGAATGGACTGATGAAACAAAGCCTAATATATTTGCAGCATAAGAAATTAAAATAAGTGAAATTATTATTAATGGAATTTTCTCCAGGTAACACCACATAGCAAGAACAGAAAGCAGAAGGGAGGAGGGAAAATGACACTGATGGTCAATATAGAGAGAGAGCAGGTTTGAAGAGATAAATTGGGAGGACACCAATCATGCAATGTTGCAAGAATCATTTCAGTGCAAGAAAAGTGGTTGTGATTTACAATTTCCCAGAGTATCATAATAGACTCAGACAAGACTTTGATAATGCAAACAGAGCTCATATAAATATGATACACAGTGCGGCTTAACTATATCTTAATTAAGAGTGAGCGTAATGAGAAATTTCAATCACGGACAATTTGACTGGGAAGCACTGGATCCAAGAGGGGAGAGCAAATTTGGTTGAAATTGTAAAAGAAACTTCTTAACATGTCAGAAAGAAACACAGAGAAAAGGGTAAGACTAACCAGCAAGATTGGATCTAGTTTTCATACAAAGTGAATTCAACATTGTTATTTCAAGTTCAATGTTTTCAATGGGGCAAAACACCAGTGTGTATAAGCCTTTATGTTGTTATGATGGTTGTGGCAATAGGAAGGAAAGCTTCCCATAAAGGCAAGTACCAGAAGGTTAGGGAATTATTAGAGTGAATACCATGGGAATAAAACTACAAGAAAATACGACACAAGGCATGACGGACTTCAGAGTTAACCAATGCAAAGTAGCCAAGATAACATTTATATCGCCCCTGAGGGATAAAGAAGCGACAAGAATAAATTTCCCATGGATTAATAATGCTTAGAGGTAAAAGGAAGTAATAGAGCTCGGAAAAAATACAGGGAGCACAAAACAGAGGAAAACCACAACAAAATACACAGAAGCGAGAAGAACGAATATGTAATAATTCGGTGTGCAGCAGTGAAGCAGTACGAGAAGGATACAGCATCCAGGGCCAAGGCTCAGCCTAAACTACTATACAGCCATGAGTATAGGATGATGTTGGTAAGTCAACAAGTGATCAGACTACACAAAAGAGGCAACCCCACAAAAAACCACAAAGAAGTGTGTGAAGAACTCAATAAAGCTTCCAGGAAGTTTTTAGGATAGAACCAGAGATGTCCCCAGATCTACGAATTCTAACGGGACGGACACGTATCAGAAGACCGACCGAAACAGAAATGACACCAGAGGAAATAAAGAAAGAGAGGAGCTGGGTGTGATGAACGCCACATTTCCTTCCAAGATCACCATGGATCCTAAAGTAGGCAGCTTCAGCACTGTGTGCGGCCACTTACTATAGTCTTCAACTCTTCATTCGAAATAGGAAACTTCGCGACATTTGGAAAGTGGCAAATGTGTGTGGCACATTTGCCACAGCACATATATGTGTTGTACTAGGCCTAGTAATGTTTAGGTTAGGTTTCAGCTCTTTTTTTTCTGAACTCTAAATTGAATTGTACCGAAGTCTACTGTCTAATTTTGATTACATTAATATATGTACAATGGTCCACATCGCTACTATAAACACTCAACAAGGAGGATGCGTTGCGTGAGCGCACGAGCGCGCACACACACACCTCGAGGGGGGGACTCGCGGCTGAGTGGATAGCGCTCGGGGTTCGTAGTCTTAAGGGCCCGTGTTCGATTCCCGGCCGAAGCAGAAACAGATGAGCAGAGTTTCATTCACCCTGATGACCTTGTTCACGTGGCAGTAAATAGGTACCTGGGAGTTAGACAGCTGCTACGGACTGCTTCTTAGGGATGTGTAAGAAAAATGTATGTAGTAGACATAATAGAGGAAAATTAAATTGTTTAGAAAGGCGCGGTCCAAGAGCTAACTTGGAGATTCTGTAGATACAAATAGTAACCACACACACACACACACACACACACACACACACACACACACACACACACACACACACACACACACACACACACACACACACACACACATACACACACACACACACGGAGGTAGACACTAAGGAGCCTCGGCCCGTGTAAAAGCGAGCGGCCACCGTCACTTAACACCATGATATATCAGCCCTCGACAAAGGAAACAGAGGCGCTCTCACCACCTCGGCCAGTCCTCTTGGGGAGGAAGGGAATTATATCCGCCTTCCTTGATTCAATAATCGTGCAGGTTTTTTGTGCGGTGTGTCTGGTTCCTGGGAGGGTGGTGGAGTGAGGTGCCTTTGTGTTGACGGAACTCCAGTAGCTCCCTGCTGATGGGGTCGTGGGAGCCCTGCTCAATGATAACACTCTTGCCACATGAGGGTACTCGCATTTTATACACTCACTCACTCTTTCTTATTTACTCTCACATCTTTCGCTTTTATGCTATCATAAGTTGCCAACATGATCACTTTCTTTCATTCTATTCCTAAGTGACTGACTGTTTTTCTCTCACTCTGTTGCAGAGAATTTAGAACCTGTACTTGAGGTCGATCTCGAACCCATTGTTGATGTGACGACTTATATTGAATTTTGTAACTAGCTCATCAAGATTGTAACTTGCTTAGCTAAATGAATTGTGGGGTTCAGTCCCTGAGCCCATTATGTGCCTCTGTAACCCTTTCCACTATCGCCCACGGAATGGGTATGGGGTGCATAATAAATGAACTACACTAAAAACTAAGTGTTGCAGAGAAGTTAACATTTCCTTTGCAAAGTAAAACCATCATTATTGAAGACAACGGCATTATTACAATTGCTAATTTTCTGATGGATACTTTTCCCATTTGCGTAAATGCCTTCTACCATCTACCCTCTAGACTTCTAGAGTGTGAAGAAACACTAATTCACTTAGCTCTTCCATTTTATTGCAACCTTTCGTCAACACCGTGACATATTCAGGACACATACACTGTTCTGTCAACACAAATATAGTAAAATTTTCTGTAAGAGTTAGATAATAAAATACAAGAGTAGGGTCGTCTCACACCGACACCTTCCTTCTTAATCAATAGATCTTCAATGTTGTGAACTATGAACTACTGAATTATGCGAAGCGGGAGATATGAAGTTCATTTGAGTGTTAATGGCACAAGTTCACGAATAAAGATGACTTCAAGTGTATGTTATCACTGTGGAGCTCTTTACAAAGTTCTATGACGATTCAATATTGTGTTCTTTAATTCCTTCTTCCTGTAAATGAAGTGTGAGATTCTTATACTCAGTGAACACTGATTGTATATTCCAAAAAATGTCACGTTGACCAAAGTTTGTAATAAAATGTAATCGACTAAATGATCCCGTGTTTCTTTACCCTCTAGATAGTTGACGTCATTTGCGTAAAATAGAAAATATCTTGAATAAAATTAGCAATTATAATCATGCTATTGTGTTCAATTCCATGTATGTATGCGAACGTATCCACGTAGGAAATTACTTATGCATAACCGAATCACGTCTTTTTTGTGATTATTCTTGTATGTATATATGTATATATGTACGTATGTATGTATGTATGTATGTATGTATGTATGTATGTATGTATGTATGTATGTATGTATGCATGTATGTATGTATGTATGTATGTATGTATGTATGTATGTATGTTGGTATTTATTCATATACAACATATCAGTATGTACCAACCTCTCTTTGGACTTCTCTTTCTCTATTCCTTGCATTTCAAGACGGTCCTTACCTAATACAACTTCCCGTGTACTTACCACCTTATCCCCCGCCTCCAAACCGGATATCGGTCCCAACCCATGGTCTATAGCGGAGTCCAACGTACACTGCACGCTGCTGGGACCGCTTGCAGCCCCCGCACAGACTGAAGAATGTTCTTCCCACTATCGTGTATACATTTGGTTTATTGGAGTAATGAATCAGAGAGCAGAGATTGAGAGAGGCAGGTAGGCGAATGAGAGAGGCAGAGATGGGGATGAGATGAGTAGGGAGAGGGGTGAGAGTGAAGGGAATTTGGCTGAAAAAGAATTGAGAGGAATGGGCCAGAGAATAGTAGTGGATGAAGGTTGGGAGGGATGGGCCAGGGAATAGTAGTGGATGAAGGTTGGGAGGGATGGGCCAGGGAATAGTAGTGGACGAAGGTTGGGATGGATGGGCCAGGGAATAGTAGTGGACGAAGGTTGGGAGGGATGGGCCAGGGAATAGTAGTGGACGAAGGTTGGGAGGGATGGGCCAGGGAATAGTAGTGGACGAAGGTTGGGAGGGATGGGCCAGGGAATAGTAGTGGACGAAGATTTGGAGAGATGGGTCAGCTTTTGTACCATCGAGGGCGAGTCGGGTCAGGCAGGAGTCTTGGAATCATCAGAACGCGAGTTCAAGTCACTCCATTACCTCAAATGGATTTTCATTTATATATCACGCAGTTGTAATTTCATTGGGATCTGAGAGTGGCCTTAGAATGTGAACGCCATTACCGTGGGCCAAAGTGTGGTCGGGTCGATTGTAAAACCCTAGTTGGCTCAAGTTTTAACTATTTTTAGCCAATTAGTATATAAAAGTAGACTCTTATATACATTTATATCTCGTATAACCTTACTAGAAATTGACCGTTTACATGTTTACTGCTTCAGGTCACTTTAATATCCTTTGCTACTGCGCTAAGACCAATTCACAGAACGTTTACTTTATAAGTAATTCAGGTTTCTGCTGGCACAGTAACACATGATGTATTACAGGTGTCCAGAATTCCATAAAACGCACTGCGGCGTCAATCTGCATCCCTGTAATATCTTCCTGTATTTTACAACCCAGTGCGTTTGCCTTACTGTTGCTCTAGGATTGTGGAGTTGCTTATCTTAACACTATATCTGAATGTCTTCATCTATCGTACTGCGTACATCGAGCTGGACGACACAGTCTTACTCAGGCGGTCCATCTGCAGTGTCAGTGTGCACAGTACGACAAATATAAATGGAGGAAATTACGTGCAGCAAAATTCATGGCAAGAACTTGTAGCGTTTGATTAATTTTTAAAGAGGCTCGAAACTAGAAATACACATTTTTTTCTTATTTAAAAACAAAGAAAGCGAGAGAGAGAGAGAGAGAGAGAGAGAGAGAGAGAGAGAGAGAGAGAGAGAGAGAGAGAGAGAGAGAGAGAGAGAGAGAGAGAGAGAGAGAGAGAGTAAATGAATCTGGCTCATTGTGCAGCTTGTTAAAGCTCACCCCAACCCCCCACCCCCACCCCTTCCGTTCCAATTCGTCAATCACTCGATCTAGTCGTTATTCAACCACTACAGTCAAGCGTGCTCAGCGAGGATGACCTGACCCGCTGCACTGACCGTAAGGAATGACCTTCTTCTGAAACCGGCAGAAGGGAAGGAATTATATATACTATATAGATAACTACTTCAAGAGAAACCCGAGGCAACTGCTGTCGACTTATCTTCACGTGAAGCCTCTGTTTACGGATATCCTCAAGATTAAAAAATATCTTCTTCGTTTCAAAAATTGTGGTGTCCGCCTTTAAGATCACCTGTATGTGGCTTTAGCTGGCTGGCTGGCTGTCCAGGTGGCTGCTGGGAGTTCCGGCTCACAGTCATCTTGAGAATTCCTAGTAATATCCTTTGAAATATTGTTGCCATTGTCCTTCGTGCGCGGCTCAGGTCTGGATCATGAGTTATTTTCTCCTTGCCCAACCACGCTCCTAAATCCCCCTCCACTACCTGCTGCTGCTGCTCCTGATCCAGATCCTTATATTCCTCCTGATCCAGATCCTTATATTCCTCCTGATCCAGACCCTTATATTCCTCCTGGTTCCCATCCTTATATTCTTCCAGATCCTGATCCTCACACCACTCGCCCATCATTCTTATAGCGTCTGAAATAGTCTTTAAACCTTTCTTCGACCCGATCTTTCTAGTGTCCTCTGTCCGTTTGTCCTGAGCTTACTTCCCGAGGACCTTATCACTCTTCCCTTTATGTTCCTACTCTTTGTACCTCCTTCACGTCCTTTATCCCTGCACCCTCTTCGTGTCCCTGTTGACCCGGGGGGTATTGGCCTTCAGTTAAGTACAAGTTTAGAGTTTTCTCTCGAGGGACTCTAATGACTTTCCCGGCACGTCGGAGGACACTGACCAACACTCCCACACTTCATACCACTAGTACCGTCTACGTGCACAATCTATAAAGGATAGGCCAAAAATATTAATCTCTACACTTATCTTCTTTTCTACTTCCATCTCTCCATTCCTCTTTTCCAATTTTGCAACTTATATTTTACTCCACGCCCCTGCAATTAAAAATAATTGGTAATAAAGTCGCAAAATCGCATCCCCGGCCCGTTTTCTACGTTCTCTGTACTTTTCTTTTAATCACGTACCTCATCTACGTCCTCTTTACCTTAATTACGTCCCCTCCACCTCCACTTCAGTCCCTGTAACTCCAGTATGTCCCCTGTACCTTCCCTATGTCTCATGGTCCTTCCCTATGTCCTAGATTCGATAGAGTACCATTCCCGCAGCCCGGTCGATATCTTAATATTTTTGCAGATAACTATATAGGTATTTTGTTGTTGGCAACATCCGACATGCCCACACAGCCATTTCATCCCGACTCGTCCGACAATTTCTGCAAGATCTAATTCCTCTTGACAAGTTGAACTCGATATAACAATATTTCTCGTTTGCTGGAAGATCGAAACGTTGAGGGCCTTTGATGTTCATATTATGGTCCCTGGTTGTGTTTATGGCACAGTTCTACACTCCTACCGTGCTGATCGCTTAAAGTGTAGCGAGCTGGTATACTCCAAGTGGTATAACACAAGTTATTTGAATAGTAAGATTATTTTGGTGACATCCTTGTATGTCATGTGGTTCTGGCAATCCACCCTATCATTTTCCTGGCTGATGGTACAATTGTATTAACCTTTGGACCTTTTATATGTTTCAGCTCAGTGAGATCTCATTTAGTTTTTGCCAATGATGACAACTTTGTTGTTATTTGTTGCCTACTGGAATATTTTGTTGATGACTGTTTGTAGTTTATCAGCATCTAATGGCGACGCAATTTTCATGCTAATTTTAGAGTCATCTGGAAAGGATAACAATAAGCTGTAGTTTGTATGTTTTAATTTGTGTATTATGATGAGAGTGGTGACCTTTTTGCTGTGCTCTGACAGGATTCCGTTTGGTTTACCGTTAATATTTGTAATCAACTGGTCAGGAAATTTATTATCCACCACACTATTTTGCCCGTTAATCACTTGAACTTTCATTTATGAGCTGTCATTCCGTGGTCCCGTCATATGCTATTGTATAATTCGTGAATACAAGAGTTGCATTCTGGATTTCTTCTTCTGATTTCGTGAATTTTACTTTTGGTGGATTAAGCAGAGCCACCGTAGAGAGAGTAAAGCAGGATCTTCCAACAATAAATCCATGTTGATCAGGGTTGGAGGTAGGTTTCCTTTATAAAACTGGAGATTTGAATCTTATCATCATCCAGTCTATAACTTTTTGAATCTTATCATCATCCAGTCTATAACTTTATTCGTGTTTGACATTTGTGAGGCCAGTCTAAAGTTTTCTTTACTTTTTACATCTATACTTATAGAGAGGGCAATATCTGCTGATTAAAGAGCCTTTCGCAGCTTTCCAAAATCTACACTTTTCCGTCATCTTACAATGTGGGGCCGTGCTACTGGTACTTTGCTTTTCATTATAAATATGGAGCTCCAAGGAGGCAGGTCTTCAGGTTGAATACATGGGCATGTTGTAAATTGTCAAAGTTTGCAGAGTTTATGTTAATATTTGCTATTTTCAAAGTTTTGTGTATATCGCTTTTGAAGAAGCTGTCGGGATCGTCAATATTTATGGTGTCTATCGAGGTGCCAAACATATCTTCGTACTGTGCTTTCAAGGGCTTTCGTTCTACTTCATTGTCATTCTTTGTGAGTGACTCTCCTAGTGTAAGTAGAGGACACACATGACTCCTATAACCTCTACTTATTATAACCCTCTCTCTATCCCTAGAGAGGAGGCCTGGTCGAGGACCAGGCCACAGGGACGTTGAGCCCCGAAAACATCGCAAGATAACCGCAAGGTATCCCATCCCCCATACTTCTCTTTCCGTTGCCTCATGCCTCTTCGCTGGGCCTCAAGCTCCTAATTTGAGTCTTCGGCTTTTCCAATACATCTTTCGCCCTTCGCTAGTCTCCGGCTCCTCATATGTATCTCGGGAACCTCCCCTACGTCTAAAAATCCTCCCCCTACGTCTTCTGGGCTTCCTCCTAGCCAAGTCTCCCAATAACAGGAGCTGGATTAGGCAGGCTGATGGAGGTGCTGTGGAGCTGGGGAGATATACACACACCCAGGGGAGCAGGGAGATGAGAGCTCTTACGAAGAGGTAGAAAGAGGGTGTAAAGGGCAAAGAAAAAAAAAGGAGAAAGAATGGAGTGGAAAGAAGGGACGTAGAAAAGAGAGGCTGAGGAGGAAGGAGGATTGGAAGAGACAGGGAGAGAGAGACCAAGACCGAGCAACAGAAACACAGGACAAAACGACAAAGACCAAAAATAATTCAGGCAAAGCGAATATGCAAATGCACAACCCATCCTCCGAATTGACAGTACGATTTAATACTAAGTGTAATAAGTACACTTTCTAACTGTCATAACCAGTGCATAATTGCACTTATGGGGCTGTTACATTTACCCAACTCCCTCCCCCGATTTAATTCCCCTCGTTTTCTGTTAAGACACACAGAATTTTAGGATGAAATTTTCAATTTCAATTTGCAATACACAAGTTTTAAATATCAAGAATTTTTTTTTCTGGTTTATTAAACAATATAGATATTATACAAAATTTTAAAATATCCTGAGTTATTTTACAATTTATTGATATATTTTAGTTTTGTTTTATTAGTTTTATAAAACTGTAATATCAATATAGCTATAGGTTAAGTACTAATTGTAATTAAGAAGCAAAAAAATTATTATCTTCAAAAACTAAGACGGTTAGGTGAGGTTGTGGTTTTCTATTCAGTTTTTGGGGTAAACTCAAATATTCACAATATATTTGACAGTACGATTTAATACTAAGTGAAAATAAGTACAATTCCTAACTGCTATGAATAGTACATAATTGCACTTATTTGTCTCCTTACATTTACCACCCCATTTTTGGAGGACGGGCTGCAAATGCAATAAAAAGGAAATTGTAAGGCCTGAAATCCAAAAATTACTTATAACACAACAACCGTCTCCTCGTGCACGTATCTCTGTCCTTTAAGGCCTGTAAGACGGACTTAGAGGTGACAGATAAACAAAAGAAAATATACAAGTGAATGAATAGTATACAGAGAACGATAATTATAATGAAAACGATTAGGAAGAGACGGATAGAGGAGGAGTAGGAAAACGAGAGAGTAATGGTGTCTAAGGGTCGGTGGGGCGGAATAGTTGCTGGATTTGGTAAACTCGCTTCAAAGAGAATGACAAATGGCCAGGCAAGGAGGAAGGAGGAGGAGGTGGTAGGGAAGGAGGAGGTCGTTGTAGAGAAGGAGGGAGTGGGGGTAGGAAAGGAGGGGGGGGGGTCGAAGGGAAGGAGTAAAGTAGGAAATAAAAGAAGGTAAGGAAATGAAGGAGGAAATGTAGGAACAGAAAGGAGTATGTGAAGGAATGGAAGGAGGAAATGAAGACGGGAAGGATGACAAAGAAGGAAATGAAGAGGAGGGAGGAAGGTAAGGAAGGAGGGAGCAAATAGAACTATGAAAAAAAGCTAAAGGTATTAAATGCACAGAAGGGGAGAAATATACAAAAATGACAAGGAATGGGAGAAGCGAGGAATGGAAAGAATGAGAGAAATGAGAAACATCTGAAAAACTAATTTCATGAAGACAAAAGGCACAAAGTAACGCATTTATAAACGGAGGGAGAAAGATCGAGGAATTTAATAACAAAAGATGAATGAAAATTAAATTGAAAGAAATAATAAACACGCGAAGAAATAAAACTAGTAATGAAAACCGTAAATGAAAAAAACATGACAATCCAAATGAGGTTGAGGATCCGATACCATTAACATGCTCTTGGTAAGACAATAACATTAAGAGGGAAATAGAAAGGAATTGATTCATTGATTATGTTATAACCCGTCATCCTTATAGAACGTCGCATTTTGACGTACACTCTACCTAGAGCCCAATATCGTCGTACTAGAAAATGGTAGCGGCTCGCGAAATTGGTATCTATCCCGTTTTCTGATTTGGGTCCTCTGGTAGGTTAGAAAAAGAGCACATTAGTACGACAGTTTCTGGACGTTGGGAAACCTTAGGAGGACGGGCTGCCTGCTCACCCTGTCTCTCTGAAGTCCACCTTCCATTACAGTAAGCTCAGACTACAGTCTGTTTCAGCATCCACCTTCAGTTGTAGCGATCTTCTTCAATTGCACAGGCTACCTTCTGTTGCACAATCCACCGTCTTTGCAAATGTCACTTTCGTGCGTTATCCCTTTTTTTCGCCTTAGTGGCGAAGTCGTTGACCCCAAACATATTAAAAATAATTACTGAACCTATAATCAAAGAGGGAATAAAATCCTCCAATGCAAATTTTATCAAAGAATAAACGTTCGTTAATGAACTAATAAATCAGAGGACGCTAGATCATTAAATTTATTTTTCCGTATTATCAACGAGCGCAAATTTGCTACCAATTTAAAACCAGCAGCACGCATTCGCTGCCATTGGTAACAATATCAACATACGTTATCGCGTAATTCATTTTCAAAGAATAACTGCTGCAATCACTCAGAGTGAAGATAAGCCATTATTCCCGAAAGTACATCATGGTATCCGAAACAGTACTTGGGTGCATGTACTAAATAAGGGTTAGTGGACCAGCAAGCCTCTGAATGTGATACCAACGAACCAACTGTAACACTATTGAAATAAGCTTTAAAAAAATAATGGCCATAATAATGGTAGCGATGACCAATGGAAATATTTCATGGCGGCGACGGTAATTACGGTCATAAATAAAATTGTGGCAATTATACACTTTATGACAGTCTACACAGCAACTACAATAATGATGGTACAAAGATGTAAATAAAATATATTTTTAGACTAATGAGCTCGGAGATAATGACACCGACGATAATGACATGACACCGACGATAATGACATAATACTCAAAACATTAGAAAGAAAACATTAATATCGAAATTCCCCCCTAAGAATCCTGCTTAATAAATGAGTCCTTCTCAACCGTTCGCATCTGGCCAATTGCAACTTTCCTATCTGATGTTGAAACTGCAAGGACCTCTATAAATCAGATCAAGAGCGAAGGAACTTACATGTGATTTGGCCAATTCGCGGAAAGAAAGTTTTAAAGCGCGTGATTGGTCAAGGGAATGCCCACCTTCCTTACCCCCCCCCCCCTCTCAGGGGATATTTGATGGCGATACTCGTCATCTTTCCAGTGAAGAAATGGGATTTAATTGAACGTGTGTAATTGTTGTGAGACTTTGTCAGTGTGCGTGATGTGTGGGTTGTTTGGTGTGCGCACGTGTGTGTGTGTGTGTGTGTGTGTGTGTGTGTGTGTGTGTGTGTGTGTGTGTGTGTGTGTGTGTGTGTGTGTGTGTGTGTCTGTATTTGTATTTTTGTTTACTATTTGTGCGTGGACGAACGAGCTGTTAGGACTTTGCGAAATAGACCTAACAACTGCTTTTCTAACCGTCGGTTGTCTAATGCACCAATTCAAGAGTTATTTTCCCTCTATCATATCCACTACATGTATTTCTTTTTTTAACTTACATCCCCGGGATGTAGCCAGTAGTAGCTAACTCCCAGGTGCCTAGTTACTACTGGGTGAACAGTACCATCAGGTAAAAAAAAATTATTATTTGCTTCTGTCTGCTAGAAATGGAACTTGGGACCCTAGAACCACGATCCCCGAATGCTGTTCGCTCGGCCGCGAGACCATATGTGTGTGTGTGTGTGTGTGTGTGTGTGTGTGTGTGTGTGTGTGTGTGTGTGTGTGTGTGTGTGTGTGTGTGTGTGTGTGTGTGGGCGTGTGTGTGTGTTTTACCATGCTGTTGGCTGCCGTCCAGGAGACAGTACTATCACTGACACACACCACCGATGAACGTTCTCTGGTCCTCCAGGATTATGGGTAAAGTTGCTGCACCGAGGCGTGAGAGAGAACCAACTGTCAGCAAGCAACGCCTCCCGTCTTATGTATGGCATCCACCACCCTTCCTGCCTCCTCCCAATATATATATATATATATATATATATATATATATATATATATATATATATATATATATATATATATATATATAATTGGTTAGGTAAGTCTTGAATATATTACGTTACATCTGTGCATAAGTTTGTGCAACAATTCATATTTTATGTAAATGTTACATTTACTGTCATATTATTCGCGCATTTGTGTGTATTTACTGTTTGCATTTACTACTTGTGCCTGCAGGATCGAGCTGTTAGCTCTGGTCGTTTTTCATCGACCAGACTAAAACAATAAAAACAAAAACAAAACAATACCAAAATAAAAAAAACATAAAAATCCAAAACGAAGCAGAGAGCCGTATCTCTCAACATGGTCGAAGGAACACACACACACACACACACACACACACACACACACACACACACACACACACACACACACACACACACACACACACTGGAATATGTTGAAAGATATCAAGTTCTGGGTTCGAGTAAAAATGTGGGGATTTTCACGTATTCGTTGGGGACTGGGGTGATGGGGAAATTAAATAAAAGGGCAGAGGTGGATGGAGGAAGAGGAGGGAGGAAGAGGAGGGGAGGAAGGGTTTGGGAAGGCAGGAATGGGGAGTGGGGGAGAAGGCGTGAAGGGAGGGGTGAGGGATACAGGAAATAAGTGTGTGAGCAAATTTAGAAAAAAAGAATGAGGCAAAAAAAAAAGAGAAAATGACAGTAGAAAGTAGCTAATTAGATAATGAGAAACAAAAGAAAGTCGTAGGAATTGAAGAAAAAGGCAAGTGGAAGGGAACAGCACGAAGGATGAATAAGAAACAAAATGAGAGAAGTAAATTTAACAAGGAAAAATACTCATAACTGTAAAGAAATTCCAAGTATAAGTTAAACAATTATAATACACACAAATACGTGGATCATTTTTTCCATATATATATTTCATGTTTTGTTATTTTTAGCTAGAAAATCAATGCAGCAGCAAAAATGTTAACTAACCAAAGGACAGAAATGCAGGACTAGTAATCTATTGCTATAAAAAAAGAGGACAAAAAGGGAGACCATGACAAGCTGAACTGGGCAGCCCGGGTACAGGCCCAGAAGGGGCCCGGGTACAGGCCCAGAAGGGGCCCGGGTACAGGCCCAGAAGGGGCCCGGGTACAGGCCCAGAAGGGGCCTGGGTACAGGCCCAGAAAGGGCCCGGGTACAGGCCCAGAAGGGGCCCGGCCTGTACCCGGGCCCTTTCTGAGCCTGTACCCGGGCCCTTTCTGGGCCTGTACCCGGGCCCTTTCTGGGCCTGTACCCGGGCCCCTTCTGGGCCTGTACCCGGGCCCCTTCTGGGCCTGTACCCGGGCCCTTTCTGGGCCTGTACCCGGGCCCCTTCTTGGCCTGTACCCGGGCCCCTTCTGGGCCTGTACCCGGGCCCCTTCTGGGCCTGTACCCGGGCCCCTTCTGGGCCTGTACCCGGGCCCTTTCTGGGCCTGTACCCGGGCCCTTTCTGGGCCTGTACCCGGGCCCTTTCTGGGCCTGTACCCGGGCCCCTTCTGGGCCTGTACCCGGGCCCTTTCTGGGCCTGTACCCGGGCCCTTTCTGGGTCTGTACCCGGGCCCTTTCTGGGCCTGTACCCGGGCCCTTTCTGGGCCTGTACCCGGGCCCCTTCTGGGCCTGTACCCGGGCCCCTTCTGGGCCTGTACCCGGGCCCTTTCTGGGCCTGTACCCGGGCCCTTTCTGGGCCTGTACCCGGGCCCTTTCTGGGCCTGTACCCGGGCCCTTTCTGGGCCTGTACCCGGGCCCTTTCTGGGCAGTGGAGACGCAGAGGGGCCGGACCCCATCAAAGTGGCAAACAGAAAATAATTGGTAAGCTGTTAGCGTCGGTTCATATAAGCCGGTCCTTTTATCCGATCTCCTTAGATGATTCCCTCAGTCGGCCCTTTACTCAGACATCTTAAGAAAAACAAGCATTAAGTAAAGTTTTCTCCATTTTCACTCTAATTTCTTTTATGATTTCAATAGTGTAATTGTTTCTCCTTGATCTTTTGGTCCAAGTTAAACTGCTCGAACATTAAATTTCTTTTGCTAATGTTATTTGGACGTCGGACACACTGAAGGCGGACCCTTACTGACGTGCTTTACTATCAACGAGAAGAAAATATCCCAAAGACGTAATTCATTTATCAGTAAATGAGTAAATTCCAACCCATGAGACGCACTTAACAAATCACCGTCAGTAAACACACTTACGCTAGAGACGCACTTAAATCACCTACGCCGCTGGTTTACAAGAATGCAGAGACCGCATTCCTACACACTTTTTCTCTCTTATTCCAAGTTTCCTTCCGTGAGCCAACAAATATAATCACCAATTTGCTGACGCGGCCTCGCCCAGGCCTCGGGTCCTAGATGTGAGACGACCCAGGCCATCCCATCCCTAGGAGCTGACCATACCCCGGGCACCGCTGGACGAGGTATTTATTTTATTTTTATTTTTATTATTTTCTACCACAGACGTGGCCACACATTTACAATGCTAATCAGCATATATACATTTTCTTCTGTCCTCCATGGACAGGGTTAGAGAAGTGTTAAACATATAGGTCAAGGGTTTATTGAACACTCAACCACAGAAGGTGATTCGGTGCTTTTAAAATGCTAAGCTAACCTACATACGTAAATACATAGTGAAGGACGCTTTGAATTTCTATTTGGAGTCAATGCCCATATCAATCTACCCCTCCACTAATTCCTTCAATTTATTTCCTTCTCTCTATATTTCTTCCACCTTCTTTCCCCTCCTCCTCTCTTCCCCTCTCCCTATCTCCCTTCTACCCCTACCTCCCTTCATCACTCCCTCACTGACGTTGGTAATAAGACCCAACGAAAGTATTTGATTTTTATCCCCGAACCGATCTGGCTTTGATGTCGTTGGCCGCTCTGGGAATAGGACTCGACGAGACCTTAGAGATTCCATCTTTTTTATTAAAGGAAGCTTTTGTATGGGAGTTGATTCATTTGTTTAATTATGATGGTCAGTGTGACCACCAAGAATATGGTGTTGCTCAGCTTAATATGAGTAACAGTTATGCATTTCCGGCCTGAAAGGTATTTACGTAATTTCATGATTGTAAAGTATATCCTGTAAGTCATGTTTCTAAAGCGGTTTGCTAAATTAAACTGGTTTGTTTATAAACAATCAAGCTTTAAAAAATAATTACTAACAAATAATTACCCACAGATTAATTTTGTATTAATATTTGCTCTTACCCAACTGACATTTACTTTCGAACTAGACAGTTCATTGGTTCTGACTGCACTATCACATGGCTAACAGTAGCTTTGTTGTTGAAACAATACGATTTTTAAAAACAGCAGGTAAATAACAGGCAGGTTAAAATGTACCTGAATCTTTTCAACAAGATTTTATGATAAACATATAGATATAATCTTGACGTAAATAGTACCAATAAAGTTAATTACTAGTATCGCGTATATTAAGATGACAATATCGTTACAAATCAATCAATATAACTATCTGTAAGAACAAGACAGACACCTCAACCAATTGAACATTTTTGCTACATACGAAGAAGACACCATTCTCAGAAATATACTTTGATTTCTCCTTTGAGAATACAGTGAGGAATCGGCAGCATATATGCTGTTTAATGGTGAAATTAGTTTAGCTTTCTTACGGGATAATGAAGCAGGTCCGAGCCAGTGATTGTGTGAGTCGGTGCTAGCAGGCGGTATAGCTCACAGCTAACACAGCTCACACAGCACACTGGGACAGCTGTGTGTCAGTCCCATGCTATTCACCTAGTTGTGCTTGCGGGGGTTGAGCTTCGGCTCTTTGGTCCCGCCTCTCAACTGTCAATCAACTGGTGTACAGATTCCTGAACCTATTGGGCTCTATCATATCTACATTTTAAACTGTGTATGGAGTCTGTCTGCCTCCTCCCTGTGTTCAGAATTAGGTGCAGGTGGTACCTATATGAACTATACTGCACGTGCTATGCACAGTCTGAGAGTGTGCAGCCTTGACCTTAAAATAGACTTAACACAGGGGCGACCTTGGTAAGTTACTGTTGCCTCAGAACAAGTCCTGATGACAGCTACCAGACACTGAATAATTTTGCTCTTTTATAAGGCAAAAATAATATGTGATCCATCTGTTAAAATATTACGTGTATAGATAGATTTTGTATCAGTCATTTACTAGGTGTGGGAGAGAGTTTGAAGATAATGTGTTAAGTTTTGAACTCCACATAAGTCAGACTACACTTAGATAAGGATACTTAAGGATGAATATCTCTGTACAACTCAAAAAATTCGATCAACCATGGAGTACTTACCGAAGATTTGTGATTTCCGTCCGTGGGCTTACCTAAAATTGTTGCCCCCCCCCCCCCCCAAGGCAACGGCTGAACATTTAATGGAAAGTAAACTTAATCTATCCAATTCAATGGTGCTCAACCCACTTCTGCAACACGCATATCTGGGCAACACTTGCTATGTATATTCTACAAAGTCCATACACACATTTACCTACCCCCCCCCCCCCCATTAGCTTAAACAGTTCACTCCCTCATTTCCACCTACTGTTTCACTACAGTTCCCTCCTTCAATATCTATGAGACGAGAGGAGCCAGAAACTGTTGGTAATAATAACCGAGGTTCTCTTGACACGGGCACAGCAATGCCGATATGTTTGGGCAACAGTTTGGCGAGCAAAACCAACTGTCCCTAAATACTGAAACAGCGCGTTCATGACTGACCAATGACAAAATAGTTCTCAGTTAATGTAATATTATACAAAATCATCATCTCGTTAAAATGAATCATATACGGATGAAAGAATGATCAGAAGTGACACAGATAATTTTACATAAAAAGTACAGCTCTAGCTTTCAAAAACCAAAGCCAGAGATACAACAAAAATCACTAATAATGATATAATCAAGTTTATTCATATTTATACAACAAATATTAAATAGATAAATAATTAAACTGCCAATAGAGCGAGTACAAAGCACAGCATACGAACATTACAATCTCTACATATTGGATAGGTTTAAATGGTTTTGATACGCTATCGCAACAATCATAATTGACTTATATTGCAAAACAAAATATTTATTGAAAGTAAATAATATATATATCAACAGACCCGTTTAAACCCTCGGCACATTGTAATTGAGTAAACATAACTATATTTTTACTGTTTATTCTTATTTTGGCGATTTCTGTCTTACTAAACGCTTTATTTTCCATTTAATTCAGATTTCAATACAGCTCACAAGCAAGAAATAAGATTCCTAAACATCACAGGAACTTTACAGATCCTGTACATATTTAAACATATTTAAGCAAGCTTTTTCTTCGACTTGTGGAGTATGTAATGTGCTGTGAAGATCAACGAGTGTCTACACACCACCCGCTTTGGGAACCACAGCATGGAAACATTCAATATTTGCTCATTAGTGATGGTCCAATGGAGGGGGTAGGGTACTTTTTTTAAATGTTTGCTCATTACTAGTCTGGACCTCTGGAGGGAAACGTTACCTACGTACAGACTAATTAGTGGCAAACGGTAAGAAAAAGAGTAAAAAATAATGTTTTTTATATTGATCATTAGTGATTCCTTGATAACCTGTTAAGATATGTTAGCTTCTCTTCAGCTGCGACGTTTTTAAATTACATTTTTTTTTAAAGCACGAGGAATTGTTTACAAATTAATAGCGGGCCCAGCCATTCCAGTGACGTTTTCGCATCTAATTAGAGCCGACCCCAGTTAACATAGGAAAACGTTTAACGTTTCGTAAGTGGTGGCAGCTCCAACAATTACAGGGAATACGTTTTCGGTCTACTAATTCGAGGCCGTGCAAGACTATGCAGTACACATTGTTTAGTTGACTAGATGCCAGCAGTCTAAACCACCGTAGTGAATTATTTATTGCTGGCACACTTCCAGGTTGCCAAACCTGTGCACAACAATGTTCCTTTCTTACCCTACTATAGAGAGCTCAAACACCTGCTTACCCACTACAGAGCCCAAACACCTGCTTACCCACTACAGAGCCCAAACACCTGCTTACCCACTACAGAGCCCAAACACCTGCTTACCCACTACAGAGAGCCTAAACACCTGCTTACCCACTACAGAGCCCAAACACCTGCTTACCCACTACAGAGCCCAAACACCTGCTTACCCACTACAGAGCCCAAACACCTGCTTACCCACTACAGAGCCCAAACACACCTGCTTACCCACTACAGAGCCCAAACACCTGCTTACCCACTACAGAGCCCAAACACACCTGCTTACCCACTACAGAGCCCAAACACCTGCTTACCCACTACAGAGAGCCCAAACACACCTGCTTACCCACTACAGAGAGCCTAAACACCTTACCCACTACAAAGAGCCCAAACACACCTGCTTACCCACTACAGAGCCCAAACACACCTGCTTACCCACTACAGAGCCCAAACACCTGCTTACCCACTACAGAGAGCCCAAACACATCTGCTTACCCACTACAGAGAGCCTAAACACCATACCCACTACAAAGAGCCCAAACACACCTGCTTACCCACTACAGAGCCCAAACACCTGCTTACCCACTACAGAGCCCAAACACCTGCTTACCCACTAGAGTGCACAAATACCTGATTACCCAGAAAATGTTTACTTCATTCATAGAAAATTAAATAATAATGACTAATTAGCTCCTTCAAACAATAATTTTCAAATGTATATACTAAACTTGTAGAATATACAATGTATTCCTAATTTTCACGTTTCCTTTAAATTTTGTTAATAGATAAATATAAGCACTTATTAAACAATTAGCTTAATTGCAATATATATATATATATATATATATATATATATATATATATATATATATATATATATATATATATATATATATATATATATATATATATATATATATATATATAAAACCTTCTTGTACCAAACTAATTTAATCAACAATATCTATCACTATCATTTAACATAATAATATTAATAATAATAATAATAAAATAATAATAATAATACCGTTAAACACTAAGACAAATCACCAGTAATCAAATCAACATCCATAATGATAATTATTAAATTAGTTGCCATTCATTTGGGCCAAAGGCAGAGACCAATAGACCAACACGTCCCCATAATACAGGAGTGAGGCCCAGCCAGTGCAAAGGAACAATTTACAAAGCAAACATCAGGAGGATTGCGAAATGGAGATTGATTTGACTGAGTCTATTTGCCACGCTCGAGGGCCTGTTAGCGAGGCCTCTACCATCCATTTTGACGAGTATTTACTCAATCTATTCAATCGGTGCCGTCTTGCCTCTACGACACCATGATAGGGAGTGGGGAGAGGCTCAGGAATGGTGGACCTATCGGACATGGACCACCACCTCCTTCATGGGTTTCGTGATCGTTTCTTTACCCATTGCGATAACCTATTTGGTGATTACCTATTTGAAAATTAATTATAATTACCAATTTGAAGGTGAATTATCATTACCAGTTCAAAGATGAATTATAATTACCCATTTGAAGAATTGTCATTACCCACTTAATGTTCCACTTGATCTTCTTTTCTTTAATTAATGTTTTATTGCTAATATGTATAATTTTATAGAAGTTAGCGATTGAATAAACCAACAAAAGGTGATAGAAAATATAACTAACAAGTGATTAAGTAGACGAACAAAAAATAAGTGAATAAATAAAACGTGACTAAAGAAACAAATTATATTATTTGAATTATGATTACCAGTTTAAAGATGAATTATAATTACCCATTTGAAGAATTGTGATTACCAACTTAATAAATTAATTGTCATTACCCACTTGAAAATTAATTCTGAATGCCCATTTTAAGATTTACTATTTAATACTACATATCTGAAGATTAGTTATGATCACCAAATTAGATAAAACATTTGTGATTGCCCATTTGTGGTTTAATGGCTTGTGCTTTGCAGGTCCTTATGTTATTAATTAATTTTCGTGATTTTCAGCAAATTCTTCCACACGTTGAAGCCTATTTAGACCACCAATCTATTAATGTGTGTGTGGAGAACAACTGCCTTGAGATGATAGACAAATCCTCCCTATTTCTTGAGGAGCAGAGAACACAAGACTGGACGAAAGATCTTAGTCGCACTAGATAAGTGATACCCGAAAGGTGGGGCCCAAGAGTCGAAAATATACTCTCATAGAAACAGGTAGGTAAACGGTAGCCACACACACTACAAAGCAGAACACGTCCGCGAAAATGCCAAATGTCCGCGAAAGCAGAACACGCCCGCGAAAATACCAATTGTCCGCGAAAGCAGAACACGCCCGCGAAAATACCAAATGTCCGCGAAAGCAGAACACGCCCGCGAAAATACCAAATGTCCGCGAAAGCACCTCTCGCGCACACAAAGCAAGAACAGCAGCTCGGGTCCACGAAGTGATGCCCCGTTATCGCTGCGACCCTTCAGATACTTGCAGTTCCCAGCCAAAATAATCATCACATTGTTCAAGGACTCTGTTAATGATCACTCTGTCTTTTCAAGAAATATCCGTAAGGCACAAAGGGAGAAATTGCCTCAAAAAAGTAAGGCAATGTAATCATGTTCGCTGTAAGACAATCAGAAATACCTTTTTAACAACGACTGAATAAACTGATATTGAAGAAGAGAGGGAGAGATTAACTTGGAAGTAATTATCTGAGTGCTTGAAGGACTTCCAGAGTATGTTCAATGCAATTTTAGACAGTTAAATGCAATTGTAGATTGTTAAATGCATTTGCTTCTCAGCAGCTGTTACAAATTGATTGAGTAATCGACTGACAAATCGTCCGAACGAGTAAAATGGTGAAAATCTTCATTCGTCGACTTTTTATTTTTGTTTAGTATCGTCGTAAATCCAACCACACTGTTTCAGATCATTATTCCATCACTCGTCCGAATAACGTGTATTAATTTTAAGTTAGGCTAATTTAGGTTAGTCTAATTTAGTCTAATTTAGTCTAGTTTAGTCTTTAGTCTAATTTAGTTAGGCTAATTTAGGTTAGGTTAATTTTAAGTTAATTTTTAAGTTAAGCAAGTTAGACCTTCATTCTCCAGCGAATGCTCGCACACACAAAAATATATCATTTAAATTATAACTAATGTCAATTTATGGCTTAATCCTTTGTAACTCGATCCTTCTTAAGAACGCTTGCTACTTTATCACAATTGTTATTATAACATGTTCATGATTCCACCTCTACCTACCTAATCAAAACCCTCCCCAATACCCTTCTTCCCTCCCTCTCTCCCTCTCTGCGTCTCCTTCCTTTCTCCCTTCCCCTTCCTCCCTTCCTCTCCCTCCCTCCCTCTCCCTCTCTCGCCTAGTCCTAGCTGATGCCAGTCGTATAATATATTCATTCATGTTCTTAATCCTTTTATATTCATTTTCGAATTAGGCGAATCATACATTTTATTAGCGAAGAACAGCACAGACAGGCACGCCTTACAAACACCATTAAGCGGGTAATTCCACATTTGCACGGTCATTATGCAACTAATTTAATAAAGCTTAAACAGGTCCCAGGGATTATCAAGACTTGTGACTCCATAAAGTTTTTACGCTCTTCCGACGAACACTTCTGATACTGCGTCCTGTTGCTGTTACGGAATCTTCTGATAATATTTTTGGAAATATCTAATGGATTATTAAATAGGGATCAACACTGTCCCTATTTACCACAAAGCTTGCAAAAATAGCGTTGGTTTTACCTTAAAATGAAAGATTTCAATTGAATACGAAGAAAGGTATTCAGAACTGAATACCAGGACTGAATACCCTGAATACGTTCTGAATCATAAGAACGGCCTTTAGAAACTTGTGTAAGGAATCTTTTAGAACTTTGTATACCGCATTTGTCAGACCAATCCTAGAGTATGCGGCCCCAGCATGGAGTCAAGTCAAGCATAAGACTAAACTGGAAAAGGTTCAAAGGTTTGCCACCAGACTAGTACCTGAACTGAGGGGTATGAGCTACGAGGAGAGACTACGGGAATTAAACCTCACGTCACTGGGAGACAGAAGAGATAGAGGGGAACATGATCACCACATATAAGATTCTCAGAGGAATTGATAGGGTAGATAAAAGTAGGCTATTTACCACAAGGAGCACACGCACTAGGGGACACAGGTGGAAATTGAGTGCCCAAATGAGCCATAGAGACGTTAGAAAGAATTTCTTCAGTGACAGATTAGTAGATAAATAGGAATGCATTAGGAAGTAGTGTGGTGGAGGCTGACTTCAAACACAGCTTCAAGTGTAGATATGATACAGCCCAGTAGGCTCAGGAACTTGTACATTAATTGATTGACCGTTGAGAGGCGGGACCAAAGAGCCAGAGCTCAACCTCCGCAAGCACAATTAGGTAAGTACAATTAGGTAAGTACACACACACACAGGGATAGACTGTCATGCACTGCAAGCGGATTTGGACAGACTCTAGAAGTGTTCTGCAAAATGGCTGCTAGAATTTAACCCAGCCAAATGCAAAGTTATGAAGATTGAAACAAGAGTAAAGATCAGGACAGCAACACAGGATGAAGGGAAGAGAAATTCCTCAATCAGCAAAAAGAGAAAGACCTGGGAGGGAACATAACCACAAATCTGAATCCAGAAACCCACATTAGCAGAATAACAACAGTTACATATTGCATACTGGCCCACGTACATGCATCCTTCAGGGACTTGGACAAAGGGGCTTTCCGGCCCTTATATAAAGTGAAGGATGAGACCAACTCTCGAATATGCATCTCCAGCATGGAACTCTTACCTGAAAAATGGCAAGGATAAACTAGAAAAGATTCATAGATATGCAATGAGGCTCGCTCCGGAGCTGAGGGGATTGAAGCTATGACGAAAAACTGAGAGCACTGGACCTTACCACACTGGATGAAAGGAGTGACAGGAGGGGACATGATAACATATAAGATTCTAAGGGAAAATGACAACCTAGACAAAGCAGCGTTGTTCATAGCCAGGAACAGCAGAACGAGGGGTCATAAATGGAAACTAGAGACGCATATTCGTTATGTAGACATCAGGAAGAATTTATTCAGTGTTAGAGCTGTCAATAAAAGGAAAAGGTTAAACGTAGAAGTTGTTGAATCTAATTCGATTCGGAATTTTAAATGTAGATATGATAAAAGCTTGATAAATGAGTCATTGCATTAATCTAAGAACGTTCGGAAGGCGGAGCTAGAAGCCTATCTCGACTCTGCAAGCACATCGAGGTGAATATAGGTGAGCACACACGCTACCACAAAAAACTAGAGGAGTTGTGTGGGACATGATAGCAACTTACAAGATTATAAGGGCAGTCAACAGATAGGCAAAGAGGCAATGTTCAAAATGTGTACAAATGAAAAACAAATCAATAGATACAAGGAAAGAACATGACTCAGAGACGCAGGTATTTTTGGGTCATAACTGTAAATTGGTTTTAAGAAAGGAATGTTGAAGTGGCATCTATCCCCTCAGCTTCATAATAAGATAGATACACAAAGACACAAGTTAACGAGTCGTTGCGTAAAGCCATCGATAACAAGAACGGTGGGACTGAGGAGCTAAAGCACATCTGCAAGCACATCTAGTTGATGTGCTTGCAGATGTGCACCTGTGCACAACAATGCACGGGGGAAAAAGGTGTGCAGTTGAGCACACCTTCCCCCCCCCCCCCTACTCTACCTCCCTCTCTCTACTCCACCTGTTTCCCTCCTCCAAGTTCCTCCATCCACCTCTCCTTTTCGACCCTCGCCCTCCAACACGTTCATCCGTTCTCTTCCTGTTCCAAGGTTTCCACCTCTTCCCTCCTCCCTCCCCTCCCGTCTCCACCTTACCACTCAAACCCTGACCAGTAAATTAACTACATAACCCTGCGTGTAAAGACCTTAAATCCATTAGCCCGCCTACGGACGACACTTGTTAACAAGGCAATAACAAGCAGCTCGTTAGGTCGGTGCCGTGAGTCACCGGGTCCGTCAGGGTAGCGGAGAAAGAGGTGTTAGGTAATGGCCGGCTTCGCTAATAACGAACCCTCCCGCTCTCTCCTCCCCCAGCGAGCTCTCCATCCCTTGTGTTATGATCGCGAGGGTAAACACTGCCGTAATTGGCTGTTCGCTGATGGGCGGGTCGGGATGACCTCATTTTATCCCTCTTCTTGCCTTTCTTGCTCATCCTTCGCCTCATCCTCTTTCTGTTTCTCTTCCTCTAGCTTTCTGTTTCTCCTCCCTCTGACAGGAGAATAATTATTCCAGTCAACGTTCGCAGATGAGGAAGGCAAGAACAAAGACAACTGGAGACTACAGAGAGATCTGGATTTGTTGTGGGAATTATAAAGCCATTAGATTTAAATCCTGCTAAGTGTAAAATTATGAGGATGAGGACAGGAGTGAACAGATCCCAGGAGCGAGACAGACCTGAAGGGTGGAAACAGCATATTGAATCAGGGAAGAAACCTCCGGAAGTATTAATATCAAATTTGTCAGAAGCACACGTTAGTAAAGTAACATCAACAGCATATGCGACTCTAACAAACGTCAGAACATTCTTCAGACTCCTTGAAAGTGAGGCTTTTAAGACACCTTGAAGAACAAAGATCTTCAGAAAACTATTTAGAACTTGTGACGACCGCCCTCGGGTATGCAGTTGAGGGTATGTAGTTGAGTAGTCTAATCTACTATGTCCCTTTGTGATGCCTTTTATTTTCTCAATAAATGTAATTGAACTTAGGTATGCAGCTCCGGTCTGCAATCACCGCTTATATATATATAAGAGTCGAAAGACTTGCAACATGGTTCGTTCCGGGACTGAAGGATTGAGTCTTAGTGAACGGTTTAAGTTTAGCTTTAATGATTCAATCGCTGACTGAATCACACGTCACGTACATATAATTAAAGCACAAACAGATATGCAGAAAATGCCACAACTTGGCTGAAACTATATAACACATTTTTGACAGTTCTACATTTTCCTATATTTCTCTACAGTCTCTAATTTTCCTATATTTCTCTACAGTCTCTAATTTTCTACAGTCCTCCTTTTTCTATATTTCATAAGCTTTAAAATACCCAAATGTATTGTTAATTTGAGAAGCTAATTACCAAGACGGATAACCGTATCAGCAAGAATAAAATATAAAAAATGTACAGACAACACACCAGTAACTGTGCAGGTCTTACTAAGTTAGACTTTCTGTCCCTCTGAAGTTAAAAACCTGACTTCGGCTTTATTAGTCCTTTTCTGAACTTTCAAATGGATTGGTTGAGAATAAATAGCTTTCTCCCACAGTTCACTGAAAACGGCAATATAAGTTTCACATTAGTAATTAAAAACTTTGAGATTGTAAAATAAACTTTAAGAGAGAGAATTTGTAAACTTTCTTTCCAAGCGAAAAAGTACTTAAGATATACTGAGACGAACCGTTTTAAAATCATTGCTCTGACCTTTTCGGTCACGTTCAACAGCATAGGTCTAAAAGAACGACTGGTGGTTTGGTGATGGACTTATGAGGCTTTTCAACCGCGGAGAGTTATTTAGCCCATTACTGACCAACAACTTGAGTCCTGAACATAGTCCAGAACTAATGCAAACTCAAGTACTCGTACAGTACCTTGATAAATAATTTTCACCTCTATGTAAACCTCTAATCACTGCCTCCAAAAAGCACTAATATAATTATATACACACGAGTATAAATATGCGAATTTATCAATAGTATTGATATATACATTACAGGGACAACGAAAATACATATACTAAAAAATCATGGACACCAAAAATTCAGCATAATGGCGACAATCGATCAATTAACAATGGTCCGGGCAGCGTGTTTGTGTATCCCGCAGCTCTCACTCATGCCAAACACACTTGTTTTATGTTGATTAAAAAAACATTGCCTCCCATTGTCTAGTTTTGTCTGCTCGGGTTGATGACCAGGTAATTGTCACTTTTTTTGAAAACCTGTGTAAATATGCCACTACATACAAAATATATACATATACACATAAAATACACACACACACACACATTATATATATATATATATATATATATATATATATATATATATATATATATATATATATATATATATATATATATATATATATATATAAAATTACTTTTTAATTGCCCAAATCTCAACTCTTAAATCCTAGCATTCGAGTTGTATGAATTTATGAAACTTACACCAATCGTGATATTGATCATAACTGGAAGATGATTGGATCATTTATTTGTGGGCACCATATTTTCCAGGTATGATGGGCGTGGATGATGTTAGGAGTTGTAAGGAAGCCATAACGACGCCTAGGTAAACAAAGCTTCGTCCCAGTGGCTGGCTAGGGCGCCACAATGAATTGTTTCGGTTTGTGGTATCTGTCCTTTCGATGTTTTGATCTGGTTGAACCAATCACAGATTAAGATGTGGTAAATTTGGGATTGCATGTTTGTATGACGTGTGATCACTATTTTCGAAAAATTTGGCCACGGCAAAAACCTCAACACCCCTTTTATCGACTAGAACACTGTTAAGCAAAGCGAACATAGTGGAAGAATTTACCAACGCCATTACACAAGCTGCTAAGTGCTAACGTGGCCACACATTCACTACACAAAATTACTATTCGCTTTACGACGTAGACGTAGATGATACTATATAAAAAACTACAAACTGAAGCTTATATCTGGAAATGTGTTTAATAGAGAACATTTGAGGTAAAAGCAGTGAAAGTAGAACAAAATAGGTACTGAAGTATTAACAAATACACATCACAGAGAGGGAAAAAGGGAGAGAGAGGGAGGAGCCATGAAAAAAAACATCTACCAGTACACCAAAAACAATTGTAAAACTTACGAAGTTTTGCTTTGGATTCGTATTATGGCCATAGAGAATTTAACGTAACTGTTCGCCTCTGTTCACCCATCAGTAATTGTGTACCTCGTTGTTGACCGATTGGCGGGTCGTGTTACAGGGGAAAAACTAGTGCGTAAAACTATGAGCTAAGGGAAGGGAAAGTTCTTAGCCTCCCAACAGTAATCAGAAGTTGTCTGTTCCTCTACCCATATGTATAAACTAAATATAACTAGACAGAGCTACTACCAATACGACTGCAAGCAGACTAACTGAAATCGTATGGTTACATTCTCCGTGACGAGGAACAACCTCCTTCGTAAACAGACGGAAGTTGGCATCTTCCAATTACCAAACCAAGATAATTGGACGAATATCATCCTATTTGCCCTAAACCCTAAATTTAGTGTTGATGAGAAGCAGCCCTAAACTTGGTAGTGTTGATGAGAAGCGGCCCTAAACTTGGTAGTGTTGATGAGAAGCGGCCCTAAACTTGGTAGTGTTGATGAGAAGCGGCCCTAAACTTGGTAGTGTTGATGAGAAGCTGCCCTAAACTTGGTAGTGTTGATGAGAAGCGGCCCTAAACTTGGTAGTGTTGATGAGAAGCGGCCCTAAACTTGGTAGTGTTGATGAGAAGCGGCCCTAAACTTGGTAGTGTTGATGAGAAGCTGCCCTAAACTTGGTAGTGTTGATGAGAAGCTGCCCTAAACTTGGTAGTGTTGATGAGAAGCGGCCCTAAACTTGGTGGAGTTGATGAGAAGCGGCCCTAAACTTAGTGCTGTCGATGAGAAGCGGCCCTAAACTTAGTGGTATGTCGATGAGAAGCGGCCCTAAACTTAGTGGTATTGATGAGAAGCGGCCCTAAACTTGGTGGCGCCGACGAGAAGTGCCGTAAACTTGATGACGTTAGAGAGAAGATCCATAAACTTGGACCTAACTTGTGTCTCTCAATAATTTGATCCTGAGGCGTGTTAGTGAATGTTAAGAAGCAAGTGGTGGTGAGGAGTTGCGTCATGTCAAGATCAGTGTCTTGTGAGTGATTGTCGTCGTGTGTGGAGTATCGTCGTGTAACTGTATTAACCTCTAACTGTATCATAACGCCGTTGAGCTTGTTACAAAGTCTTAATTACAATACACCCGAGACAGACGTTGCACAGGTGCCAAACCGCACAAGACTTTAATTCACACTTTCCTCATCAACTCAGAAGGCTGTTGCAGGTCAAACAGTGACCCTCACATAATGGAATATATCCTCCACAACAGCTATGTGGGCTCGTTACCCCCTCACATAATGGAATACAACATGGGTCGCCCCATCACTCGAGTTGTAAACTAACCACGCACTCTGTTGACGTCCTAACAAGTGCCATCGAATCGTTAGAATCATCATTCTATGGTCAAATAATGACTGTTATATCCGGCCAAAAATCACATTTGACAATTATCGCAAGTGTAGGCGGTTTCATGACGATAGAAAGAGTTCGAATCGCACCTAATCTGCTCAGACCGATGGTCATTAATCCAAAGAACCGTACAAAATGAAGGGGATCTTAATTCTACCAAGGCATCGGATTTTTTACGCTTTGGTCGAAAGCGTCACAATTGCGCTGTACTAAGCGTGAGGAACAGGTTGGAATACAATTAAATTCCAATAGCAGGTAAGGCATCGTGACCTTTCGGCCATAGCAAAGGCCCTTTAAGGGAGATCAAAGTTTAATTGGTAACCTTAAAAGTCCTTACAATCATCCCCTTCAGCCGCTCGCAAGCCCCCAAAGTTTAGTTTTTCGATCACTAATAATTTGTGAGCTAGTAGTCTGCACTTGTAGTATGTGAGCTAGTAGTCTGCGCTCGTAGTATGTGAGCTAGTAGTCTGCGCTCGTAGTATGTGAGCTAGTAGTCTGCGCTCGTAGTATGTGAGCTAGTAGTTTGATATACTCTAATGTCAGTAGGTATCAGAGCACCCTGTCCTTTCACCTTAATACGTCGCTTTTCAAATGGAATCAACCAATCTATTAAAAAATGAGACGTATTAGAATGTACCGTAAAATTTAAATACGTTTCTCCCGAGGCAAAACAGTAGAATTTATTACAGAGTAGCAAATCGAGAGAAGGAATATGTTTATGTACAGGAAAGAAGGGGGTGGGAGCGAGGAGTATATATATCGCAATGGGTGGGTGGCTGACAGTATTTCATAAAGATAGTGAGATTAATTGTACGAATCGGGAGCGAGATCTAGCTCTTGGATTCCGTCTTTTAGTCATTGTATTTTAACGATATAGTTCTTTCGGTGCCCTGGTGCTGCCGTGCCAGGCCACGAAGCTGAAGGTGGTTCAAAACTGCAGTACTTCAATACATCTCGAGGGTAATTGGTATTTCCACCTAGTCACCTAAGCTCGTTTTATTCATTACATTTTTCAGTCAAGATCTGACAATTGTTTTTAACTGATTGTGCGGCGTTGTTTTAAATAATTGAATCTGTTTCTCCCTATCACGTCAAGTTTTTGTTGTAATGCATTTTGAACTTTTAAATTTGTGTTTTAGGGCATTTTGCACGAATATACACACACACGAAAGTTCTGTGGTGGCTATTAGTAAAGTCAGGTTGTGAAAGTCATGTGGTGATTATCTTAATTATAACCTCTTTTTTTCTTGTTTCAGGTAATGGCTGCTCATAAACGTTTTTTGAATAGTCCAGAAACATTTTGTTATATATGTGGAGGTTTAACTGTACCCAGTCAAAGGACGAATATTTGTGGTTTTGTGAAGAGGACGAACTTGGCTTACTCTCAAGTTAGACTTGGAGAACAGGACAAGTCTTGGGGCTCCAATTAAGTATGCAAGCACTGTTGAAATTTTATGACAGTTAGCCAAGCGAAAAGCGACAAAACTGACATTTGGAATTCCAATGGTATATAAAGAACAAAAGAAACGCGTAAAGGATTGCTACTTTTTTGCTTGGTCAAGACTATCGGGTTACAATACGCCAACGCTCACATACCCAAACCTAAGTTCAACAGTTGGCCCAGAGCAGCATTCAGATGTAACACCTGTGCCAGATACTGAAGAGTTTCCGTCAGGACGCGGAGGATATGGGAGGTAGTATTGTCGAACATGATTCTGATGTGGATTTTGTACATAGTTCAACCACGAGGCCTGAGTGCTTTTATCAGGCAGAACTGAATGACTTAGTAAGATATTTAAATTTATCAAATGAGGCACCAGAAGTGCTAGCCTCAAGTTTGAATTCAAAGAATTTACTCCGGCATGGTTATTTTTTATTATTATTATTTTCTAGCCACAGACGTGGCCACACATTTACAATCTAGAGTAACGTGTTATCGCAGCAGTGTTATCGACATGACAGTGATTACATTATTCTAGTTTGTTATCATTTTTAGTTATTCATTTTAAGATGTGGTAATATCAAAACTGATTCGTAGAATTTTTGTTGGAGCGATATTCTAAAATAATAAAAATAAGATAGAGGTGACTGTGGAAAACCATTATAATCGGGTACTTTTTTTATGACGATTGATCGAAAATGTGGGGTGCGCTGCAGAGCTAACACTTGACGTGATAGGCAAAACCAAAGTGATATTTAAGTTCAGCGCCCCCAAATTGGTCAGAAGCCAGTCTCTGATATAGTCAACAAAGTTGTGTTGACCAGTGTTGGCTTTAAAAACGGACGCTGCGTGCGTTAGACTGTGTGTGTGTGTGTGTGTGTGTGTGTGTGTGTGTGTGTGTGTGTGTGTGTGTGTGTGTGTGTGTGTGTGTGTGTGTGTGTGTGTGTACTCACCTATTGTGTGTGTGTGTGTGTGTGTGTGTGTATGTGTGTGCGCGCGCGCGTGCGTTTTACTGTTATTGAAAGGCGCTATTTTGCAAATTACTAAGTGTGCCCTAAGTATGATCAAGGGGTTCATTAATTACTAATTAGTACAATCACTCTAGCCGACTTTGGTTGATTAAATCACTGTTGATGAGTATCTAACCCAGCGTGCACAGTAAGTGAAAATGTCGTGTTATAGCTCCAGGGCCCCGGTAAGCGAAGATGTCGGGTTATGCTCCAATGGTTGATATTCAGCAATCATTTATCAAACAATCTTTGAAGTTTGTCTAGTTCTAACATTGTCTATCCTCCGTTGTAATAACCTCCCATATATCGACTGGGAACATGGAGGTGTACGAATATATTGTATATATCAGGTCAATGGTGTACATTAGTACCAGACAGATCCCAACACTGACCCTGGTAGCATCCTGTTCGTGACCCCTCGACCTTTAACGTCACTGTGACCCTCTGACTCCTGTCCAGGAGTGATTTCCTTATCCATCAGAGTAAATCCCAAGTTACTCCAGTTCTCCTCTGGAGCTTGTATAATAGTCTCTTTGAAAGTCTCTTGTGTGTGTAAAAGGCCATTTGATAGTCCAGGAATACTATTCTCGTCTCTGCAGTGAAAGCGGCATCTTGCTGAAGATCTAGGCTATGAGAAATAAAAAGAAATGCACAACTAAATGCTGTGCTTATGGGTTACAATGGATAGTTTCACTGACGGCATCTCTCGCAAGCTGACGATTTGACCTTGTCTAAGAACTGAATTGAATTAAGTCCTACTGAAGAGACAACTATGTGAACAGAAGGGGCCTGACGGTTGAGTGGACAGAGCTCGGGATTCATAGTCCTAAGGTTTCGGGTTCAATCCCAGCTGGAGGCGGAAACAAATGGGCAGAGCTTCTTTCACGCTGATGCGCCTGTTCACTTAGCAGTAAATACGTACCTAGGAGTTAGACAGCTGCTACGGACGGCTTCCTGAGGGTGTGTAACAAAAAGGAGGCCTGGTCGAGGACCGGGCCGCGGGGAAGCTAAGCCCTGAAATCATCTCTCAAAAAGATGTGGGTTCAAGTGGTTCAGTCTCTCTTGGCGATCATGATCAAGGGAAATTCGTAAATGCTTATGGATGAAGGACTTTAGTTATTGGCATCCTGATTAGCAGCTAATAATAATAATAATAATGATTATTTCGACGATTAAGAACCTCTTGATGTTAATTATGACTATTTTAAGTCCTGTACAGTTCAGGAACGGTGCGTGCCTTCGTCTCTTGGATGACCAACAGGCAGAACAACGTGAACCGTTATAACGGTATATATCGGTGAACCGTTATAACTGGCTATGTCTGGAAGTTCTGGAAAAGAGGACGTGATGCTGAGTGTGTGGAAGGATTCCCGTCAACCAGACAGCATCATTAACAGTACAGCAACGATAACAGCATTACCAGGATGATGTTACTGTCAAAATTTGATATGGGAAAGTTCGGAAGTATTCCATGGACAGAATCTGGGGACCTTTACAAGGATACAAAAGGCGTTAAGGGCGACTGTGTGAACCAGACAAGGTCGTAACAGCTGTGACTGGAGCTGGGAGTTGCTGGGAAGAACGGAACATGTAATCAATCTACTGGTAGATGGCTGACACTGGATGGGAGGAAGGAGGATGTTAGGAGAGAGAGAAGGATTAATTAGGAAGAGTAAAGGCGGTATAATCAAGGTTTAGAGAGACTTCTATTTCCATAAAATGTTTCTTTATTCTCTCGCTCCTTCTGCTAATTTCAAGTTACCTATATACACACATATTCCTCTCCGCCTCCATATTGCTATCTCACTCTCGTGTCTGTTTCACACATTCATCCTTCCAGTACGCTCCATTCCTTTCCCTTTCCCTTCCCCATCACTCCCTACCCTATTTCCACCCCATTTTTTTCCCCCTCCTCCCCTTTTCTCAAGATACACCCCCTGCCACCCCTCCCTAACTTGCTCCCACAACAACATGTGGCCTTACTGCTACCGGTGGACACAAACGGGACAAGTGTATAATCTGCGGGGATTAAATGGAGTGAAATAACAGCAGAGGGAAGAACACAGCTGATGATAAACGAGGTCCACAAACCTAACTCCCAATATTACTCTCCTCCATTCCTTCCCTCCCACTCCCTCCATTACTCTCCCCCTCTCCTTCTTTGTCCCCCTTCTCTCTCTCTCTCCCACTCAAATATTCTCCGAACATATTTATGACCACTTAATATTATTTTACGGCATTTAAAGATGACAAGGAAAGATTAACACCGATGCCAACATACGAGATAGAAGGATTTTAGAGAGAGCAAGAGGAAAAGAGACAGAGATGAATGAAAAGAGAAAGTTTGAGAAATAATGATAGATAAAGCGGCATAACGAAATGAAAACCCGGAACGACAAGCAGAAACGAGACATGAAGCCAGAACGACAAAAAAAGAGCAAGACAACTGACAGGGCGGTAGAGTACAAGAAAGCAAATATGCCTTTCCACAAACACAAGAATATCAGCAAGTCATTCATATGGTAATATATGCGAGCGTCTCCCCGAGTATAGAACGGGTATATTAGTCTGGTGCGTATGTTATACTACCGGTATTATAGTGACAGATATGCATAGCATTGTTGTTGTTTTAGATTCAGCTACTCGGAACAGAATTTCCATGTAGCACGGGCTATAGTGAGCTCGGAAAATATATATTTTATAATATTATATATATTTAAAACATTGTTTAACAGCACCTTGATAGGAGTAATGAGGCGCCTTTGTAGATAACACAGGGTGACGCCAAGCCTTAGGTGAGGGGGATACAAAAATTGTGTTGAATATGATAGGATTAATCCTTACTGGAGTGAGGACACAGAAATTGTGTTAAACATTTGTAAATTGTATAAGGTTAATCCAGAACGGTGGTTAAGGATGCTTTGTTACTTTATGACTGATGCAAATGTTCATTCTGCTGTAAAAATTTCATATGATGTTCACTTTCAACCTTTCAATATGGACCTGCCACAACTTGTGTGATAGTAATGTCTCCCACATGGCCGGCATCATGCCTGCTCCAACTCGACCCCTTATCAGTTTACTTACACTCGCTCCCAGGTAACCTGACAGCCTCGGGTTCGACCAGAACACTACTGGCCCTTCAGTGGTTCTCCCCTGACATCACTGTCCACATTGTCGATGCCTGCCACTATCAGCCACTCTCGACTTCATGGTTGTTTTCTGACTTGCTGTTACAATGAGCTGCTTGTAGGAAAGAAAGGTCCATATGTACTCTTTACCAATTAAGTTAAAGATCTCTGCTCTAATTTGTTGGCTCATCCTTCTGCTGGGGCTCAGTTCGATTGTAGGCTCCAAGTTGGCAGCGTCTGAGACTGAGTAGCCTCTCCTCGTGACATCTTGACAGAGTGACCACTCCCGAGATGTCACGGTGATGCATGACCTCTCGGCTCACCTCCAATCACGTCATATATCACATGACATGATAAGCGCGGTCTCTTCGTGATGTTACAGGTATGTATTTCAACTTAAGCCAATACTTATGTTAACTTCAGTGTTGCACAGCCAGGCATTGCTGCCAATCACCAGGAAGCAGGCAAGTCTCGTAAATACAGAGATCTTAATCACCACTACAATTTTGTCCTCATTGCCTCAGAAACACTTGGTGCCTGAGGTAAAAGTGCTGCTAGTTTTTTTAAGGAGCTGGGTTCTAAGGTAATTGAAACAACTAGATACCCTAGAGCTGCCAGTTTCCTCTTTCAGCGCCTTAGTGTGGCGATACAGAGAGGAAATGCACACTGCATCCATGGTTCCTGCCGCCTTCTGAGGAGCTGGAGGAACTCGACAATTGGTGTATACTGGAGCAGGGTTTTCATTTAGACATGTTTCAATATGACTGCATACTCTGTGTTGATTATTTTCTTGTTTAGGGCTTCTATCCCTCTGACTGGTGCTCTTGCATCTTAGTTTAACTGGAAGAGGATTTCTCCGAATGTCATCTTTGTTCGAGAAAAACAGTTAAATTTAAAGAATAATTTTACTGAAGAATGTATTACACTAATCATAAATTTACACAACGTTTCGAACCTACACGGTTCATTCTCATTTGATTTGACTGTACATACACAACAACGCAATGTACTAACCACTATACGATCACGGCCTGGGACTGTAGATGATTGATTGATAAAGATTAAGCCACCCAAGAGGTGGCACGGGCATGAATAGCCCGTAAGTGGTACAATTTTTTTTTCTCAGTATTCTGAGGTTGCATTTAACCATCAGGCTGTTATCGTGGGGGAGGATACTGCTTCACAGTCTTTATGAGGGTGTCCAGCTGCTGGACACACTAGAGTGCTGGGACTGTACTAGGCATATTAGAATTATACCATAAGGGAGGTCAGGTACATAATGCAAATAGGTGAGGAGTATGGCGTAAAGCGGGAAAGAATAGGGCATAAATGGAGACGAATAAAGTGGGAAAAAGGAAGGAAGCACATACAAAGATTTATCAGGTGTAGTGGGCGTGATGTTTTGAGCAGTGTTGTCTACGTTGGCATCTTCACGTTCCGGTCTTGTTCCATGAGAGTGAATTATTCACTATCATGGAGGGTAGAGTGAATAATTCCGTTATTTGGGTATTTATGGTATGTTGTCCGGCTTTTATATGAATGGCTTTAAGAATTTGTTATCTTCTTATATCCTGAGTTTTGTCTATTATGCAAGTGTTTCTATTAAACATTTCTCTTGTTAGGGTGTGATATCATTTGATTGTCTCAAGTGATTTTTTGGGGCACCTGATAGAAGATGACAGGTCAAACGCCTCGTCAACTTGGTCAACGTCATACCTATGTACTTGGATTGATGGCTACATCCTTCGTGGGGGTCAGGTGTACATATATATACCACGTTCGACATTAAAGGGTTAAAGGGTTCTCCGTCGGCTTCGGGCTGTTTTTAATGAGGAGATCGGTAGTCTTATTTGTTTTAAAGAATATGATTAGGTCTATGTTTTGGTTTGGAGTTGTGCTTTTTAGTCCCTTTCGGATTATTTTTTTACTATTTTCTTTCATGAATAAAAATAAATAATCCAAAACGGAGTAAAAAGTACAAAGAAGATGCTTCGCGTGTGCCAATTAGTCTTCTGCAGTTTAATTTAATCTTATGTTTTAGGACATCCGTTAAGATAAAATCACTGTCATCGAATAATTAAATGAGTGATAGATGCGACACGAGTGGTAATTGCATGGCAGTTGGGAGGGTGTGTTAACGACCGACAAATAACTAACCACGAGCTCTCACTGATGTTATTGGCCACCGTACTGACAACGTTCATCAAACCTTCGACTTGTATCAACAAATCTCCAAAACAAAAGAAAAAACACCGAATGACGGAGGTTCTCTGGCCCCCTGAACACGGCTCACCCCAAGAGGATAGAACACTCAGCCAGTCAAAACCCCTCGACCCGATAGAGTAGTACCTTGATGATGACCAGACCACACACTAGAAGGTGAAGGTACGACGACGGTTCGGTCCGTCCTGGACCATTCTCAAGTCGATTGTGAATGGTCGACTTGAGAATGGACCAGGACGGACCGAAACGTCGTCGTCCCTTCACCTTCTAGTGTGTGGTCTGGTCAACATTCTTCAACCACGTTATTTGCGACTCATCGTCTGCACAGAGTTATACCTTCACAAGAAATACCTCGCCTTCCCTCTGGGTCGTCGGAACACTCAATTCTTCTGACTACAGATGTACGGGAGATAAGATGCTGGGTTGTGAGAAAATATGGAAACAGAGAGATGGCTTTTGTGTGAGAGGGAACTATTAGGAGAAAGCGCCAAGCCAATATGACTATATAGCATTTGGAATGGGTCAGGATAAGGATTTGGGATGGGACGGGTGGAAGGAATGGTGTCCAACCCCTTGGACGGTCGGGGACTGAACGCCGACCTGCATGATGCGAGACCGTCCCGACCGACCGAAGTTGGTCGGGAGTGAGAGATCGGCAGTGTGTGAGTTTACAGAGACAGAGATGGGAAGCTTTCAGAGGGGGAACTGAGATTTTTTCTCCGCTCGTCTGAGAGTGGCCGAAACAGTTTTCATTTTTCGTCGGATTATTTTTTATTTCCCTGGATAAACGACCCAATGTTACGGCTCTTACCGTCTATCCCGACATGTGTGGGTTATAAAGGGGGAAGGAGGGGGGGGGGGTCAAAAGAGAAGGGGAAGGAGAGGTAGTAGACAAGAGGGGGAAGAGTGGTGAGAGCACACAGGGGAAGAGTGGTGAGAGCACACAGGGGAAGAGTGGTGAGAGCACACAGGGGAAGAGTGGTGAGAGCACACAGGGGAAGAGTGGTGAGAGCACACAGGGGAAGAGTGGTGAGAGCACACAGGGGAAGAGTGGTGAGAGCACACAGGGGAAGAGTGGTGAGAGCACACAGGGGAAGAGTGGTGAGAGCACACAGGGGAAGAGTGGTGAGAGCACACAGGGGAAGAATGATGGGGAGGAACAGGGGGAAAGAAATTTGAGGGAGACGGCTGGGGGGAAGGTAGATGGGAGAGGACATGAAGGAAGGAGAGGGGCGAGAAAAGTGAAACGGGAGAGGATGCAGAGGAATAGCGGAGGGGAGAGGAAAAAGGAGAATGGAGGACAAAGGGGAAGGGGGAAAAAGACGGGAGGAAAAAATGGAGAGAAAGTCAAGCCAGGAAGAAAAAAATGAGAGGATAAGTGAGCGAGTGGTGCGAACATGCATTAAGGTGATGAGTGCCAACGTGCGTGCGAGCGTGCATGAGTGCATGCGAGCGTGCAAGCGTGAATGAGTGCGTGCCAGCGAAAATGAGCGCATGCCAGCGAGTATGAGTGCGTGCATGAGTGCGTGGGAGCAAGCGTGCATGAGTGCGTGCCAGCATGCGTGAGTGCGTGCCAGCGTGCATGAGTGCATGCGAGCGTGCATGAGTGCGTGCCAGCATGCATGAGTGCGTGCCAGCATGCATGAGTGCATGGTAGCATGCATGAGTGCGTGCCAGCGTGCATGAGTGCATGCGAGCGTGCATATGCTGGGGAGGAGAGAGAGAGGGAGTGTCGGACACCTCCCATGCCAAAACTTTGACCTGCAACCCGCCTACGTGACAGCGGCCAGAGGACAGCTGACATCCTTTCCAAACCCTTTGGACATCAAAGCAAAAAAAAAAGCATCATAATGGGCGCATTCATTTGACTGGTCACACCCCGTCCTCTCTCCCGCTACCTCCACCACCACATCCTGTGAGAAAATCACTGGATCGAACCAGTGATTTTAAGGCCCAGATGATAGGCCCAAATTACTACAGTGATGATAAGGCCCAGCGTCGAGGGCAACCCTAGACGCGCGCCTTAACCCATGGACCACGACATGCTATATTTAACAAGGTAAATCCCGGAATCAAACGTGATTTAAGGCTTCGAACCAACCCAAGTTTTACAAATAACCCGCATGCACTCTGGTGAAGGTAGTGGAGCTCTCCACCAGACGAGAAAAGCAACTATAGGAGTCGGAGATAGGAAAGTGGATATAATTCCGACAGTGTCATCAGAGGCCCACAAACAGGGCAACGTCGGCACCACATGGATAGCTGCCAGACATTAGAACGTCATTTAAAAACCTGAATGAGATATGTAATCTACAAAGCCTACGTGAAACCGCTTCTGTAATATGAAGCGCCAGGCTTCAATACGCACCGTGTGAAGCGCCAACCTTCAATTTATAAAGTGCAAATGATTGCAACAAGATTACTGTCAGAGCCAAGAGGGTTAAGTTGTAATGGTAGAGTAAGAGAACTATATATCACAATCCAGGAGAAGAGAAGGAACAGGGGGGGATATGATCACACCATACAAGATATTTATGGGAATAGACAAATTGGACAACGGCAGCCTCTTTGAATTGAAAGAAAGTAAGACAAGAGATAAGTGGAAGCTGGAAACACAAATGAGAGGAAAAAATGCTAGGAAATACTCATACCGTTTACGGGTGATCAACAAATGGAATGCACTGACGGCAGCGGAATCTCCTTCCACAACTTAGAAGAACAGATTTCAAACGTCAGGATAGTTCAAGGTTAGCGCAACAGGTATAACAAAGACGGGCATACAAATTTAGCTTCACTATATCCCCGCACTTAATTATAGGTATAAGCACTACCACCTACATCACCACCACCTTCAGCTGGCTTTTTTCCCCGCTGCGATGTCATCATCAGAGCGAATGATTATTTTCTTGGGACTCTGGAGGAGGTGGAAGAAGTAAGTGCATGTTTATTTAGGTCTAAAGTGACTGGTGTTGGGTGGTATACTGGTTTACAGGCGCGGCCACACGCACACCATACACGCTACCATGTCCAGCTGGTCACAGGTGCAGGAAGACTGAGTGTATGACCAAGATTACAGTCTCCGTGGCGTAGTGGTAAGACACTCGCCTGGCGTTCCGCGAGCGCTTTGTCATAGGTTCGTATCCTGGCCGGGGAGAATTTACTGGGCGCAAATCCTTAACTGTAGCCTCTGTTTAACTCAACAGTAAAATGTGTACTTGGTTGTAAAAACGATTCTTCGCGGCGGGGGATCGTATTCCAGGGACCTGCCCGAAACGCTACGCGTACTAGTGGCTGTACAAGAATGTAACAACTCTTGTATATATCTAAAAAAAAAAAAAAAAAAAAATCACGTACCACGAAGAGAGTTGACATGACATGCTCCAATATTCTTGAGTGAGTCATGAAGAGCGAGTCACCTCATCAAGATGCTACCAGCATCAGAGTATCAAGATAAATGACGCAGTAAATATAGCCACGATAAGTAATTTTTTTGTATATATTTGAATAATTTTGGTTACCAGTGGTTAAATAGTTATTTCCGTATCATATTTTATTTTACTTTAATGATTGATAATGACAAATTATAAATATTTTTGTACTTTGTAACTATTATTTTTTTCTATTAAACCTTCAGATTGAATATTTATGTAAAATATCCAGAAACATTTTCGAAAGTGCCAACCCTAAAACACACACACACACACACACACACACACACACACACACACACACACACACACACACACACTGTAAGCATCATATAGACGAGTACACACGCTTGTTCCCCCTAAAGCTACTGATAGAGAATGAGAACCTTCACCATCAAGGCCCAATTAGACAACTCCCTCCTCCCTGCCCATGGGGACCCCCAACGTCTCCCGAGGCCTCCAGGCTACACGATCCCACCCGTAGAGCCGTATAAGAATCTCTCCCTCGAGGACCAACTTGTAAACATCTGTCTGCAGTCCTCCCACTCACAACATGGGGATCTCTCACTCACAAGAGACCTCACACCATAAGACCTCCCACTCACAACGTAACACACCAACCACAATCACTTGTGACCTTAGCTCCTGCACACATTTTGATGTGACTAACTTAAGGTCATAATATATATATGAAATAAGGAAGGGAGTACCACCTCTGACTGGAAGAAGGGGGACCCATCGCCTCGGAGGAAACCACACATAACGCATTAGAGGGAATGTTTGGATCCCCTCCAATACAATTTCTGTGTGCTTTTCTCCTACCACCCCCTTCCTTTTCTTTTGTGATTTATTATGTATTTGATGGTTACAAGATATACATGGGTTGATACAAAAATCATACAATAAGTGCTTAAAGGTTACGGATCTCTTGAAGAACACGACAATGGGAAACATTGATGAATGTTACAGACGGGTTCGATCATTGTTGCAAGTCAAACACGTCTTCGAATTCCTCTGAAATTGGACTAGTGCCCAAGACATATTATATATATATATATATATATATATATATATATATATATATATATATATATATATATATATATATATATATATATATATATATATATATATATGTCGTACCTAGTAGCCAGAACGCACTTCTCAGCCTACTATGCAAGGGCCGATTTGCCTAATAAGCCAAGTTTTCCTGAATTAATATATTTTCTCTAATTTTTTTCTTATGAAATGATAAAGCTACCCATTTCATTATGTATAAGGTCAATTTATTTTTATTGGAGTTAAAATTAACGTAGATATATGATCGAACCTAACCTACCCTACCTAACCTAACCTAACCTATCTTTATAGGTTAGGTTAGGTTAGGTAGCCGAAAAAGTTAGGTTAGGTTAGGTAGTCGAAAACAATTAATTCATGAAAACTTGGCTTATTAGGCAAATCGGCCCTTGCATAGTAGGCTGAGAAGTACGTTCTGGCTACTAGGTACGACATATATATATATGCGAACACGCTTGAATGGTCCCCAAGCCAAAATGCAACTGAAAACGTCACACCCCATGAAAGATTCGAAGCCAGACAGCCAGGAGCACTATGCACCATGGCGTACCTGGTTCCTTAACCACTCGACCAACGTGACTACAAAAGTCATTGGTAGCCGAGGCTATATCCCCAACGACTTTTGAACAGTCACTGTGTACAGGCTACCAATGATTTTTGTACAGTCACGATGGTCGAGTGGTTAAGGAACCAGGTACGCCATGGTGCATAGTGCTCCTGGCTGTCTGGGTTCGAATCCTTCTGGGTGTGGAGTTTTCAGTTATATATATATATATATATATATATATATATATATATATATATATATATATATATATATATATATATATATATACATACACACATACATACATTATATAATGTCATAATTTTCTACCACTCATACCACGCCTATTGGTGGGGGGTGGGGGGGGGTACTGAACTTTAATTTAGCGCCAATAATAAAAAACGAGACTTACGTTGTCAATTTGCAAATTACATATCGCTCTCACAATGGAATTCATAATGAAGTTTTGTGCAATCGCATTACTGTGAAAAACTCAGCCGGTTTGCCATTTTTCCAGAGTAGTGTTTTCCGTCCACTGCTGCACGCCAGGGAGCAGAATATACTCGGACTTTTCCAACACTGACAAGAGTAATTAGCGCCCTGAATATCTTCCTGATTACTCATTTTGCTCTGACTTAATTTGAATTCTCCCACGCCCGTGCTTTATTCCTCTTGGAACATCACTCTTCTTGCTTATTTTTGCATTCATGTTCACTTTCATGCTCATTCAGCCCCTACTAACAATAAAACACGCCAGCATAATGGTTGATCCACCGGTTATCTTCTCTGCTTGGAGATGAGTAAGACTTTACACTGACTCATAACCCAACTTCAGGCTGTCAAATTAATCCTCAGATATCTTCATCCAAGCTGCGGCGATCCCAGAGACGTATTCGTGAGTTTAACACTGATAAAAACGATGTTGTCTAGTAAATGAATAACTTAATATTATATTTTCTATAGTTATGCTTAAGACACGTTAGGTCAATCGTTTTGGTTCTGTTGACAATGATTTGCATTCACAGGACAGGAAGAGGGCGAAAGATTCTGGGAAAAGTTCAAACGAAATCAGTTCGATTAAATATATTCGGATTCCCTACCTCCCTCACTTCCTCCCTCCGTCTCTTCTACCTCCCTCACTTCCTCCCTCCGTCTCTTCTCCCTCCCTCCCTCCTCTCCTTACCTCTCTCTCGCTCCCAGTTATGTAACAATTCATGACAAAATTGTTAATCAACCGAATGTTGCATCATATATATTAATCATTATTATTGTTGACAATGTCTTTATTAAACATTTTATCTGTCTCTTGTACTGACGCAATTCTATTCAGACAGCAAATATGTACAATAATATTTCCGCTGTCGGTACAAAATATATAAAATAATCCATCGTTAACTGGAAGTTTTGAGCTGCATTTGAGCGACAATATTCATGACAATATTTGGAATGATGTTTGTTAAATCCCTAGCGCAACCATCAGGCATGTGGTGGGTGGTTGGGGGGGTGGTAGTGCATGTGCGTGTGTTGTGTGTGTGTGTGTGTGTACTCAGGCATGTGGTGGGTGGTTGGGGGGGTGGTAGTGCATGTGCGTGTGTTGTGTGTGTGTGTGTGTACTCAGGCATGTGGTGGGTGGTTGGGGGGGTGGTAGTGCATGTGCGTGTGTTGTGTGTGTGTGTGTGTACTCAGGCATGTGGCGGGTGGTTGGGGGGGTGGTAGTGCATGTGCGTGTGTTGTGTGTGTGTGTGTGTGTGTACTCAGGCATGTGGTGGGTGGTTGGGGGGGTGGTAGTGCATGTGCGTGTGTTGTGTGTGTGTGTGTGTGTACTCAGGCATGTGGTGGGTGGTTGGGGGGGTGGTAGTGCATGTGCGTGTGTTGTGTGTGTGTGTGTGTACTCACCTAATTGTGCTTGCGAGGGTTGAGCTTTGGCTCTTTGGTCCCGCCTCTCAACTGTCAATCAACTGGTGTTCAGATTCCTGAGCCTACTGGGCTCTATCATATCTACATTTGAAACTGTGTATGGAGTCAGCCTCCACCACATCACTTCCTAGTGCATTCCATTTATTAACTACTCTGACACTGAAAAAATTCTTTCTAACGTCTCTGTGGCTCATCTGGGTACTAAGTTTCCACCTGTGTCCCCTTGTTCGTGTCCCACCCGTGCTGAAGAGTTTGTCTTTGTCCACCCTGTCAATTCCCCTGAGAATTTTGTAGGTGGTAATCATGTCTCCCCTTACTCTTCTGTTTTCCAGGGATGTGAGGTTCAGCTCCTTTAGCCTTTCCTCGTAGCTCAATCCTCTCAGTTCCGGGACGAGCCTGGTGGCATACCGCTGAATCTTCTCTAACTTTGTCTTGTGTTTAACTAGGTATGGACTCCAGGCTGGAGCTGCATACTCCAGGATTGGTCTTACATAAGATGTGTACTTACATGTGTGTGTGTGTGTGTGTGTGTGTGTGTGTGTGTGTGTGTGTGTGTGTGTGTGTGTGTGTGTGTGTGTCTATCTGTGTGTGTGTGTCTGTGTGTGTGTGTGTGTGTGTGTGTGTGTGTGTCTGTGTGTGTGTGTGTCTGTGTATTCACCTAGTTGTGCTTGCGAGGATTGAGCTCTTCTCTTTCGGCCCGCCTCTCAACTGTCAATCAGTCAACTGTTACTAACTACTATTTTTTCACACACACACACACACACACACACACACACACACACACACACACACACACACACACACACACACACACACACAGGATTACGAGACCGCGCACTGTCCACTCAGCTACCAGCGCCCCATGCGTGTGTGTGTGTGTGTGTGTGTGTGTGTGTGTGTGTGTGTGTGTGTGTGTGTGTGTGTGTGTGTGTGCGTGTGTGTGTGTTTTGAGATATATACAATATATGTTTGTGATCCATAAGTAGTAACCTATCCGTAACCACGGGGTGAGAGATTTAACTCTTGATGCCCTGCTTCCTAACCCTGAGAGGATCGTGTGTTTGTAAATTTTCCAGACATTCTTCTCTCTCTCTCTTCCACAGACTGATCAGCTACATCTGATAGGAACTGTCCTTTGTCCATCATGTCTATTTCCGTCGGTATTATGTATGTGGATCATATTCCCTCTGCTCCTGTTCTCCTCCTGTTTCAGGCTGTTACCTTAACCCGTCCTCGTAGCTTAATTCTATGAATTTAAGTACTCATTTTGATACCATCTTTGTACTTCCCTTCGTATTTTGCGTGACAAAGTGTGGATTCCATGACGGTGCTACGTATTCTAGCACTGGTCTCGTATAAACTGATATAGATTGTCCTAAAATTCTCTTCCTCTAGATTTGTAAATGTTACCCTTAAATTTGTCAGCAATATATTAATGGTTTGTCTGCGAATCTTTTATGTTAGTAATGGAATTATATTCACTCCCAAGTATTTTACTGATTCCTGCAGTTGGACTTCCCTTATGATGTGCATAAATGTGGTCTATTTTATTGATCACCATATTACTTTACATTTGTTGCAGTTGAATTCTAATGGCCATTTAACTGCCTACTTTTAGAGTTTGCCAATGTCTTGGTGCGGCACTCTACAGTCCAGCTCGTATTTTACGTTCATCGTTAGTTTCGTGGTGGTTGCAAGCGTCGATATGTACACCCTCACACTCCTGAGTAGATCCTTCACATGGATGACCTCCACTACGGTCCCGTGACCGGGATCTCTGTAATTCCCCTTATCATATGTTTACAGTTGATGCCTCTTCTTTGTGATCCTTTGATTGATGTCCGTCAGGTACTCCTATTTCGACCAGTCTTCCCTGGAAGTGACACCGTCACTCGGATGGTAAAGCTGTGACAGTAGAGTATGAATATTGTCACTGAGCCGGACGATCTGTAAGCCGATTGACTGCATCGTGATTGGGTGTCAAAAGAGAAGCAGTTCCCTACGGGCAGCTAAGGTGTTATAAAATAAACATTTTTGTGAACTCATTCGGCATTCCCCCTCCACTTCAAAACTAAGAAAAATCCTTTCGAGGATTTGTGCGTGTGTATACTCACCTAGTTATACTTGCGGGGGTTGAGGTCTGGCTCTTTGGTCCCGCCTCTCAACTGTCGATCAACTTGTGTGCAGATTCTTCAGCATATTGGGCTCTATCAAATCTACATTTGAAACTGTGTATGAAATCAGCCTCCACCACATCACTGCTTAATGTATTCCATCTGTTAACTTCTCTGACACTGACAAAAATTCTCTCTAATGTCTCTGTGGCTCATTTGGGTACTAAGTTTCCACCTTAGTGTGTGTGTGTGTGTGTGTACTCACCTATTTGTGCTTGCGAGGGTTGAGCTCTGGCTCTTCGGTCCCGCCTCTCAACCGTCAATCAAAGGTGTACAAGTTCCTGATCCTACTGGGTTCTATCATATCTACACTTGAAACTGTGTATGGAGTCAGCCTCCACCACATCACTTCCTAATGCATTCCATTTGTCAACCATTCTGACACTAAAAAAGTTCTTTCTAATATCGCTGTGGCTCGTTTGGGCACTCAGTTTCCACCTGTAACCCCCTAGTGCGTGTGCCCCTTGTGTTAAATAGCCTGTCTTTATCTACCATATCAATTTCTTTGAGAATCTTGAATGTAGTGATCATGTTCCCCCCTAACTCTTCTGTCTTCCAGCGAAGTGAGGTTTAATTCCCGTAGTCTCTCCTCGTAGCTCATACCTCTCAGCTCAGGTACTAGTCTGGTGGCAAACCTTTGAACCTTTTCCAGTTTAGTCTTATCCTTGACTACATATGGACTCTATGCTGAGGCTGCATACTCCAGGATTGGCCTGACATATGTGGTATACAAAGTTCTGAATGATTCCTTACACAAGTTTCTGAATGCCGTTCTTATGTTGGCCAACCTGGCATATGCCGCTGATGTTATCCTCTTGATATGGGCTGCAGGGGGACAGGTCTGGCGTGATATCAACCCCCAAGTCTTTTTCTCTCTCTGACTCTTGAAGAATTTCATCTCCCGAATGATACCTTCTATCTGGCCTCCTGCTCCCTACCCTTATCTTCATTACATTACATTACCTTGGGTTAAACTCTAACAACCATTTGTTTGACCTGTGTACTCACCTAGTTGTGCTTGCGGGGGTTGAGCTTTGGCTCTCGTGTGTGTGTGTGTGTGTGTGTGTGTGTGTGTGTGTGTGTGTGTGTGTGTGTGTGTGTGTGTGTGTGTGTGTGTGTGTGTGTGATAAAGGCGAGGTAAAGTATCTGATTCACAACCTCGGCGAAGAGGACAACAAATGTAAAAATAAACACACTAATTACAGGCTTTAAACTGTCAATTTGCTGAAGAAATTATTTGAAAAATATAAGCTAGGACTTTCTCAAAACCTATACTGACTGTGGCAGGCGATAATGCTCGTCATATCATACCTTGACCACTAAGGCCAATGGCCCTCTGACACTGACAATCATTCCTGGACCAGTGCATCGAAATCTTCTAACCCGGAATTAATAGGAATTTCCTGTGTTTTAATTAATTGTTGTCAATAACACGTCGGTGTTGATGCTGTAATATTATTAAATCAAAATGTTACCAATCTGAGCGAATTTCCAATTTGCTTAGAATGGTAAAATTGTTCACCTGACAATGATTAACTGGAATACAGAATACGGGAAGGGGAAGTGTGAAGCTGTATCACGTGAAGCTGCATCACGTGACGCTGCATCACGTGGGAATACTTTAGCTTCGTCATGGTGCTCGTTGGACTCGTAATATCTTTCAGACTACGGTAGAGGTCCTGGCGCTGCCGTGACCAAGTTAGCCGACTGAAAAAGATAACGAACATTCGGCCACCTGGCGAGGAACTTGCGGCCACCTGGCGAGGAACTTGCGGCCACCTGGCGAGGAACTTGCGGCCACCTGGCGAGGAACTTGCGGCCACATGGCGAGGAACTTGCGGCCACCTGGCGAGGAACTTGCGGCCACCTGGCGAGGAACTTGCGGCCACCTGGCGAGGAACTTGCGGCCACCTGGCGAGGAACTTGCGGCCACCTGGCGAGGAACTTGCGGCCACCTGGCGAGGAACTTGCGGCCACCTGGCGAGGAACTTGCGGCCACCTGGCGAGGAACTTGCGGCCACCTGCCGAGGAACTTGCGGCCACCTGGCGAGGAACTTGCGGCCACCTGGCGAGGACCTTGCGGCCACCTGGCGAGGAACTTGCGGCCACCTGGCGAGGAACTTGCGGCCACCTGGCGAGGAACTTGCGGCCACCTGGCGAGGAACTTGCGGCCACCTGGCGAGGAACTTGCGGCCACCTGGCGAGGAACTTGCGGCCACATGGCGAGGAACTTGCGGCCACCTGGCGAGGAACTTGCGGCCACATGGCGAGGAACTTGCGGCCACCTGACGAGGAACTTGCGGCCACCTGGCGAGGAACTTGCGGCCACATGGCGAGGAACTTGCGGCCACCTGACGAGGAACTTGCGGCCACCTGGCGAGGAACTTGCGGCTACCTGGCGAGGAACTTGCGGCCACATGGCGAGGAACTTGTGGCCACATGGCGAGGAACTTATGGCCACCTGGCGAGGAACTTGTGGCCACCTGGCGAGGAACTTGCGGCCACATGGCGAGGAACTTGTGGCCACCTGGCGAGGAACTTGCGGCCACATGACTCGCTGCGTATGCAGTGACTGCTACATGACAGGGATGAACCCAGACCATTGTGCACATTTCATCACTCGAGTGATGAGGATTAACTTCATTACTACGTTTAGATTCTAATGCATCACGTTGTTACTCTTGTCAACAACGGAACGTAAACGAGCATCTTGAAATATCAACATCCTCGCTTATTTAGAATAAAACAAATTCACTATCATTAAAAAGCTTTACAGATCACTAAATTATTTCCACACGGATTAGGAACTATAATTACTCTAGAAACCTTTACTGGAAAATCCCGACTGCTCTCCGTGTCTTAAAAAAAATGATGTAATGGCAACACCCTGAAAATTCCTAATTAAAATCATTAGAATGTAAAACTAATGTGGATCTGCACTGAAAGAAGGAGAGTTGGGGTGCGGTGAGGGGCAGAGACATGGTGGGGTTGAGAGTTGGGGAAGGGGGAGGGGGACTTGAAGTTGTATGAGGAGTGGTGTCAGAAGGGAATGGGAAGAGAGGAAAGAGATTACTAAAGAATAAATGGCTGTGGGGGAGAAAGGGAGCTGTGGGAAGGAAGGGAGCTGTGGGGAGGAAGGGAGCTGTGGGGAGGAAGGGAGCTGTGGGGAGGAAGGAAACTGTGGGGAGGAAGGGAACTGTGGGGAGGAAGGGAACTGTGGGGAGGAAGGGAGCTGTGGGGAGGAAGGGGGTTAAGGCAAGGAATTGCCTGAGAGATAGGGAGGAAGGGGGCAGGGGTGTGTTAATATGGAAACTCATCGAATCCTTTAAACAATTGTCTTCTTGCATACCGTATCTATTCTAGACTACGATGAAAAGCTCGATTATAGCTTAATTATTATTTTAAGTAAAGATAGAGAGGGACAGAAGTTAAAAGTGAAGAAATGTGAAATATAATGAGGTTTAACAACAGGCGGGTTGTCCGCCTTGCTGACACGATTTGTCTGGAGATAAGTTCTAAGATGCTAACTCTTGTCAGGAAGCTGTGAGTGTTTATAAGGATCTTCATGTGCATTTAAACTCATGAATGTCCACAGATGAACATCGTGTGAATTCACGTAAAACACAATGTTTTGCTGGCTAGTAATATTTTAGATTGTCCTGGATGGCAGATTATTTGAGTTACGCCATACGCATAACTGATATATTTCCCACGGTGGAGGGAGGGGAGCAGGTCAGCTGTGTACACGTTGAAGAGAATTAGTTATAGGGAACCCTCAAAAGTCACACTAAAAACTGAGAGGGCTCTGCACCCTACAACTTCCCCACCACCTAAATTCAAAATACTATTTACTAAATTCTATCCCTAAACACTGAAACTGAAAAATCCAACTCAAATTCAGAGCTGGTACTGCAACACGACGAAAAGTATACCAAACTCTCCCAGACAAATGTGAACAGCCGGTTTACCTCTAAAATTTAAGCAAGCATATAAGCAACGAAGTCGGGGCTGTGCGGGACGGCCAGAATTCATGTGTTTGCGAGGTATATTGCTATTTCGCTAATGACTATGCAGATGATATACAGGAAATTATCCACGGCGGTGGAGGCGGGAGATTTACTTCGTTTCTCTACGGTAGTTCGCCGTAAGTCCGCCCAATAACCACGCACAAGACGACCGCCCAAAATGCTGCTCCACCAATTTGCAAATCGCGCACCAGAACCCCCCCCCCCCCCCACCCATGCAAGCTTAACATGTTTCGTTTTAATTTATCGCAGTTAATAGCATGAGGTTAATTACATACGAAAATGAAAAATGGTTAAAAAAAGTAGTTTTTTATCACCACATAAAAAGTTACCTCACGTTAAGGAGATATTTATATTAAATAGCTGAGAACAAACTTGTATTCCTTGTAAATTACTACATAAATAATTACACGATTTTCTGACATGTTGGTGATAAGTCACAATAACGTGGCTAAAGTAATTTGACCAGACCACACACTAGAAGGTGAAGGGACGACGACGTTTCGGTCCGTCCTGGACCATTCTCAAGTCGATTGAGAATGGTCCAGGACGGACCGAAACGTCGTCGTCCCTTCACCTTCTAGTGTGTGGTCTGGTCAAATGTTGGTGATAGCTTTCACCGTCAGCACCATCAGAACATCCTGTCTTCTTACAAATTACGTCGCTTTTCCCTCGTATGCGCCACTCAAAAAATAAATCAAAGTACTGTAATTCAAAATTAAATCGGCTCACGAATGAAACATATTGTCCCGTTTTCTGTTTTGGGTCCTCTGGCTTAGGCTGTTAGGTTAGGGGAGGAAACTTTCAATTAACGGTTTTCATGACGTTTTGAATCCTTAGGAGAACTTCCTGCCCTCCTAATTTACCAGATGACCCTTAACTTGCTGTTTTGGAAAAAAAAATATAAATTTAGAATATATTGTTATTTTTCATTTTAAAATTACCGTTTTCTTTTAGGCCGAAGCCTTTAGGAGGCCTGTCGACGACCGGGCCGCGGGGACGCTAAGCCCCGGAAGCACCTCAAGGTAACCTCAAGGTAAGGAAGCGCATACGAGCGAAAAGCGACGTAATTTATAAGAGGACGGGTTGATCAGAATACCTATAACAACAAAAATGAATTATCGCAGAAATTGGTAAGTTTCTGTTAACCATTACCAGAGAAAACGGGATGCAATATCAAGTGGCAGACTCAAACAGGTTGAATAAAAACATTTGCAGGTATGTGAGTTTATTGTCGCTGGCACGTTAGGAATGGGCGGAGAGTCGAGGGCGCGGCGGTTGTTTTAATATTATGTGAATGTCTGTTGTCATTCTGTGTGTTGAGGGGAAGGAAGAACCCGTAAATTCCTGTGATGCTGTGGTCGACGTGTCTAGCCTGGGTGAACCTGAGGTAGGCGTGGTATGTGTCGTCGTTTAAGTGGAATGGAGGAAATATCCTTTAGTAACTAACACAAATTTGAAATAGCATTTTTTTTTCTTTCTTTTTTTAATTTAGTGCTAAGGATATATATATATATATATATATATATATTAGGGGTACCACCTCTGGTGCAATTGCAGGGACCCACATCCTCGAAGAACAAAACAAAGAGCATTCAGAGAAGATCTTGTGGATTCTCACTGAATACTTTATTCTTATCTTCTCCTACCACCCCTATTATATATATATATATACTGTATATATATATATATATATATATATATATATATATATGCAATTGACGATCACAATATATATATATATATATATATATATATATATATATATATATATATATATATATATATATATATATATGTCGTACCTAGTAGCCAGAACGCACTTCTCAGCCTACTATGCAAGGCCCGATTTGCCTAATAAGCCAAGTTTTCATGAATTAATTGTTTTTCGACTACATAACCTACCTAACCTAACCTAACCTAACTTTTTCAGCTACCTAACCTAACCTAACCTATAAAGATAGGTTAGGTTAGGTGAGGTAGGGTTGGTTAGGTTCAGTCATATATTTACGTTAATTTTAAGTCCAATAAAAAAAAATTGACATCATACATAATAAAATGGGTAGCTTTATCATTTCATAAGAAAAAAAATAGAGAAAATATATTAATTCAGGAAAACTTGGCTTATTAGGCAAATCGGGCCTTGTATAGTAGGCCGAGAAGTGCATTCTGGCTACTAGGTACGACATATATATATATATATATATATATATATATATATATATATATATATATATATATATATATATGCAAACAAGCCTGAATGGTCCCCAGGACTATATACAACTGAAAACTCACACCCCAGAAGTGACTCGAACCCATACTCCCACTATGTCCGGTCGTGATGGTCAAGCGGATTAAGGCGTCCCTGTACATACCAGTTGTGGGAGTATGGGTTCGAGTCACTTCTGGGGTGTGAGTTTTCAGTTGTATATAGTCCTGGGGACCATTCAGGCTTGTTTGCATTTGTGTTCCTCACGTGTGCCCCAAAGAATGAGGTGATTTGATAAAATGCTATGCCCAAGATTACCATCCGAGTGCCGGCGGGGAAGTGGTTCATATAGCCTCGGCTATCACTTCCTTATGTCCGGTCGTGATGGTCAAGCGGATTAAGGCGTCCCTGTACATACCAGTTGTGGGAGTATGGGTTCGAGTCACTTCTGGGGTGTGAGTTTTCAGTTATATATATATATATATATATATATATATATATATATATATATATATATATATATATATATATATATATATATAACCATATATATATATATATAATTTGCAACACACGCTTTATGGTCCAGAAACGACGAAACGTCGTCGTGTCTCCATATTCTGATGTGTGATTTGGTCATCAAATTGCAATAACATTATATCATATGTTGTATTAAATGCCATTTACAATAAACAACCATTTACACAAAACAATTTTATTGTCAATCTTTGACAATAAAAATGGCGCACTAGTGGAGACAGTGCATCTCAAACTGCACTGATCATATCAGGGCACTTCTTGACCTGATCCCAGCTTCGGGGCTTCTCTTTCCCACAGCTTAGATTAGGCCTTGTTGCATCCTCTTTGTGTCCAGATACGCAAATTATAGAAAAATATGAGACGTTAAATATGTAAATTAAAAAAAAAAAATAATACTTAATGGTGCCCGGGGTATGGCAAGGCGACTGTGCACCGTTCCTCCAGTGTTGAACTTTGTCCGCACAGCAGTAATTGAGGACCTGGATGTAAAACATTTGACTGTTCAATGGCAGATATCGTGCTGAACTTTTTGTTAACTTTGTAACAGGCACTAACAATGCAACAGCCATGAAAACAATTTCTTGTGGTTTTGCACAAGCCTACGTAAAACGGGGCAGCATATCACAAGCCAACAGAAAACGGGGCAGAATAACACAGGCCAACAGAAAACGGGGCAATATAACACAAGGCAACAGAAAACGGGGCAGTATAACACAAACCAACAGAAAACGGGGCAGAATAACACAAGCCAACAGAAAACGGGGCAGTATAACATAAGCCAATAGAAAACGGGGCAGACTAACACAAGCCAACAGAAAAAAAAATCATAACTGTATGAACCTTTTCCGAATATAAATTCAAATTTTAACACTAATGTCACGTAACACTAACAAATTTACCAAAAAATTTTTGAACACTAACGTGATGCTTATGAAATGGATTAACTACCAAGAGTTGATGGAGTGAATTGTGGATAAATGCCTAGTACATTGAATTACCTTCGCCTGCCCATTCACTTATTTTGCGCTATTCTATAATCCTGTGAAAATCATTCTAGTGATATAAGATAAACATGCAAATGCACAGCAAAAGTGTACGTGAAAAATAATATTAATCAAGAAATAATCCTTGTGAAGCTGAACTCATCAGCCTGAACTCTTCAGTTGAGTAGCGAGTCATCAACAATTGAGAAGTGATGACCTCATAATACCACTGGGAAAGGCTGTGTCCCCTACCCCCAGTACACACATTACAAGGCGACTACAGGTAGAAAAGAATAGAAGGATAATTCTATTCTACAGAATAGAAAAAAATTACATACAGGGAAAACATCATCCGAGGTACTAACCTGCAATCTTTATAAATAAATTTGTAACATACACAATGCAATACAATTTGTTCCTGGGTAGTGAGTATTTTTAGCTTAGGAACAAAAATGTATAATTTGTTATACAGCGTTTAAACGACAAGAAAAATTCTGATCATATGAAATGCATTTCGGGGAGGGTTCTGAAGGCTTTCCTGGCCACAGTGAGGGTGGGCATTCATTAAGCACACGCCTGAACAGGTATTTGAAAGTCAATCTCAAGTTGGGGGGTCTATACCAGACAAACTAGGACACGAAGATTTTCCTGAATATAGACCATGTCAATTTGTAAACAAGCGTTTCGCCTCTTACCTCGTACTCTAAAAAAAAAAAAATGAAAAATCGACGAGATATGACAGCTCTCTTTTGTTCGATTGAAAATGATTGAAGATTCCGAGAATAATAATTTTAGAAACCTGTTTGCTGAAAAGTTGACAATAAATCACACCATAAATCTTCTTGAACTCATTTCATTAATTAAACTGGATGGCTGTTTTAATGCCAGACATTATCATAAACTTTCTTAGAATAAAATCGAACTTTGTAATGCCAATAAAGGCATCTTCAATAGCACTGGTTAAACCGACAAGTGGAGCCAAAGTAGAATATTGTTTCATGAATCCCTATTGTGCTGGAGAGATGAGGCTCGTGTTCTCCTGAAGCTAAATCAAAAAGTTTGCTAAAATGTGCACACACACACACACACACACACACAGCTGGTCAGCACTACGGGATGGTCATTTCCTACCTTTATATAGGGATAATGATCGATGCTTTCCAGTAATGGTAGTATACCGGGGAGCCAGATGCAACTGAAAATATCCAGAAGAAACATTTTTTGTTCGTCCATGTGATGCAACATTTTGTGATGGATAACATGTTCACCTGTAGCGACTGGATTGGCATTTGCCAGGGCATGCTCAAGTACATTTAAATGGAATGGTTCACCATATACTTCTTTGTTTGCCGAGATGTGATTTACTGTGATGGGGAAACTAAATTTGATGATTTTTAAGATAGCCTCCTCCTCCCCTTCCAGCTATCCGATCCACCCACTTAAAAACATTGAGTTTGATACTGCTGGCTGCAGTGACGATTCAGTTTTGTTTGACAAATTGGTTTCTATTTCGGTGATTTTGCACGACAATTTTTTCCATAACTTGTCTCTGTTTTTTCATGTCCTTCAACGCTTAGTTTGCTCAGATTAATTTTTCTAAAGAAACTACATTCAATTCTAGTTGGCATCATGGAGAGGTATCTAAAACATTGTAATAAATAATTCCATCATTTATTTTCCAAAAATTTACAGGAAACATACATGTCAATGTACATTAATGTTCCAAACAGATTTTCACTTTCACTAAACTTCATAACAATATTTTATGAGCCGAAACATATTTGCACAATACTGAATGAACTGCAAGAGTTAAAGTATCTTAGCTCATGAACGTCAAGTTATACTTTGTCTTGAAATTACAAATGCCCTGGCATCTACAACTTTCTTCAGTGTATGTCACTCATTGAGCATCTGTACGGAGTGACTTCTTACCTTTCTGCGGCTCGGTAGCATTCCCAAGTACCACTTATGTTTTCTATTTTTGTCTCGAAGTAAGGAGGCTGTTTTTCTCTACCTTGTTTATTCTCTCAGTGTCTAAATATGACAACATTCACTCTGTTCCTGCTCTCCTCAAGAGATGATAAACAGAGTTCCATTAAACTGTCGTTATAGCTTAGTGATCTTATAACTCAGTAACAAAGAAAATTGTGTTTCACAAAGTGTGGTTTCTATATATATATATGGTGTGAATTCTAGTACTCTTCTAATTTAAGCAGAGTAAATTCTCTTAAAAGTCTTTATTACGATTTGTAAAGGCCATTCTTATGTAAACTTGCCACATGCTGTCAATGTTACCTTTCTTTAAATGTGCTTCTGCATGATGTTAGTATTGGAATTATATTTTTAACATTTCTTGTAGTTGCCTCTCCCTTTATGCGTAAATTGTCGTATTAACTATTACAGCACTCTACAGTCCTCGGTTTATTTTCTTAATTAGATTTATATTCTCGGCAAACATTGATATAATCTGATGCACTCTTTCGTGTAGATCATTCAAACAGATTAGAAACATCAACCGAGCCTCTAGATGTCATCCACTTGCAAAAACCCTGAAACTTGATATGTCTCTTTTTGACCTATGTTTCCTCTCTTAGGTGATATATTTCTTCTGGTTTCTTGCACCTTAATCATTTTACATTATAACTTTCCACCCTCTTCGTAACTGAATGACATGGTGTTCAACACCCGTTTTCCAACTAATGTTACTGTGATATCCGGCGACCAGGAAGTGCCAACAGCCGCCAAGACCCAAATCCGTTCAACAGGCTCAAACACTGCTTTCACTTCCAAGATGTTAAGAGATCTTGAGGTTATCTTGAGATGATTTCGAGGCTTTAGTGTCCCCGCGGCCCGGTCCTCGACCAGGCCTCCACCCCCAGGAAGCAGCCCGTGACAGCTGACTAACACCCAGGTACCTATTTTACTGCTAGGTAACAGTGGCATAGGGTGAAAGAAACTCTGCCCATTGTTTCTCGCCGGCACCTGGGATCGAACCCAGGACCACAGGATCACAAGTCCAGTGTGCTGTCCGCTCGGCCGACCGGCTCCCTAAACTACTAACTTCTACACAACCTGTGTACAACATACTTCCTTCACCAAAACACGTTGAACTGTGCCTTTAACTTGAAGTAGTGACGAGTTGAGTGTGACTTCTTCATTGCCTGGTTGTCATGAGTACACACCCGCTCTCGAGCTGCTGTGACTCCCCGCACTCTCCTTACTGTGGGATGATCTCTCAATCCTCCTTAGTTATAGTCCACTATCATCCAAGTTATAGCCGTGTCTTTCTCTCTCTCTCTAGCCAGGAAGCCTCACCAGGACAGGAGCAAAAGCCAGCTAACAAACATAATATTTAATAAAATATAACACACACAGTATAGGTACATGAAAAGTAATAAAAAATACAACCTCTTAGGCTATCAACTGATAACACTCCGATATCGCCTTATGTCTCCAACCTATAATTGTATCATGCTGCTACTTAAAACTCCGGCTTACAACCTTCTGCTCCCTTCACTGCTTTAGGCGGCAATACATGGCACAATAAAAAAATTCACATATTTTCTACTCTACAAAAATGCATCAATGTCTTACCCTGCAGTGCGCCATTCATGCCATAACGCAATCAAGCACTCCCGTAAACCTCAAGGTCCATATAGTCCTTTGTTCCAATACTCAAGGTCCCCTACTACAATCATCCTCTAGGTCCTCAAAAACATTCTACAAGGTACTCCTGCAGTTCCTATAATCAGCTGCAATGACGTCCTCCTAAAAGGTCAGTGAAGCACTCTCCACACGCTTCACACAACGACGTGTAGCTCTCTACATTACTCGAAGATTCACTATGTTCCTGGAGTTCCACTTCTCAATTTGAGGTCCTGCACCTCCTTGCAGTTCAGCTCCCACTATGGGTTTCAGCTCACACTTGGAGTTCAGCATACACTCCTCTTCTGATATGAAGTTCTCTCACTAACTTCTCCCAGACAAATCGTTGTAGTTCTTCAACCCAAACGTTGCAGTTCTCCCGCACAAACGTTGCAGTTCTCCCGCACAAACGTTGCAATTTACCCACACAAACCTGCAAATCAATCAGCATGGCATAATAAACGTTTTCCTAACAAAACATAATTAAATCTATTCACGGACAGTAAAACTCTTCCATCCGACATCTCTTTAAACACTATTGCGTCGCAGCGACGGTCCTCCCCCATCTTGGGCGGGTCCACTTGGGAACATGTCCAGACATATCACTGGCTGCCTCTCTGGTCGCGAGGGTGGGGTCTCCCTCACTCGGTCAGCGCTTGACCTTTGGCGAGGGCAGACGTATCACTCCTCCCTCCAGCATGCTCTATCTTTCCTCTTCTTATTTTAGCTCACTAGCTCAATAAAATATATGTGCTATATACATAACAGTTGCCATGATCGCTGGGCACACGATCAAGCACAGGCAACCACTGTAACAACTGTTATATGAGTTTACCAAAGAATTTGTATCTGGAGGGCACTCAGCTGTCGCCTTCCAGACGTCGTCCTCCAAGACATCCAACAAAGTTTCTTTATGACAGCATCATAGCTCTTCTGCTCCTGACTTGAGTACATTAAGTCGTCCAACAGGCTTCACACATAAACGCCTGCTTGATTCCCTCCTCTTGAAGGAGCACACAGTTAGGGGTTCCTCCTCTGTCAGGAGCTCAACAAAGCACAACCCTCTCTCACGACTTCTGTGACTCAAGTAAGGTCAATGACGTCCCGCGAGCCTCACGTCATGTCACCAAAGTATCGACATCTCATTTCATGTCACTTAATTACAAGCTCATCCTCTGCTCATATTTTTTAAATTATTCACTAATGTTCATTATATATTTAATATATACATATCTTTCCTCTGACCTCTCAATCAGGTCGACATTGCCGAATAACTCTCATTGGGGTAGACTCTTTCCACCCAGGCTACATGGGGTCATAACACCCTTCACCACATCTTAGTGACACACGAAATACCCCACAACCTGTCTCTACTTTCTCATGAGACTTTGATTTACACTACAAACCATGCTATACATCCGGTTTTAGTCAACTCTAGCCCTGGATGAAGAATATCTCTCACTTTAGGCAGAATCTAGATCATGAGACTATCGGAATTCACAACAACACGTACCTTGTGCTTGGTGTGTATACGGTCCCACGATGAGCTGTAAATACACATACCTGTAACAATAAAAGAAACTCATCAGTATAACTATATATTGTCACTTACTCGATACAATGTTCCTACTGAGGACCACCAAAATTGTAAATATTACAGCATACGGACATCCTCTTAAACATTAACCTAGGTGGCATAGGTGTGCCAATAATAGTTTATACAGAAAGGTGAGCTCACCTTAGCACGACGGAAGAGGAAGGTCCTGTCGCCACGCCTGGTAAGCGCCGGGGAGCCGGTGGCTGCCGTTCCTGCAAAAATCGGTATTTTTCATTACTGTGTGATCCACAACACTGCTCATTATCTCAATACAGATGTGGTCTGACATTTACATAGCAAGCATAATCTAACAGTTCCACTGTTACCACTAACGTGCTTGACAGTCAAGGGCTTATATATATATATATATATATATATATATATATATATATATATATATATATATATATATATATATATATATATATATATACCCACAAAAAGTGGTATTTTTGTATCAACCCATGTATATCGTGAAACCATCAAATACATAATAAAGCACAAAAAAGGAAGGGGGTGGTAGGAGAAAAGCACACAGAAACTGTATTGGAAGGGGATCTAAACATTCCCTCTAATGCGTTATGCGTGGTTTCCTCCGAGGCTATGGGTCCCCCTTCTTCCAGTTAGAGGTGGTACTCCCTTCCCTGTTTATATATATATATATATATATATATATATATATATATATATATATATATATATATATATATATATATATATATATATATATATATTTGTTTGTGAGGGTACCACCTCTGGTGCCAATGTGGGGACCCATAGCCTCGGAGAAGAAAATAAAAAGTATTCAGAGGAGACCTTGTGGTTTCTCACTGAACACTAATATTATCTTCTCCTACCACCCCCATTCCTTTGTATGTACACATATATATTTGCTTTATTTGAACTTTGTTACAAAAAAGGAGTTACATATGGGTTACAAAGACGGTTATCATAGGTTGTCGAGTTCCTCCAGCTCCTCAGATGGCGGGCAGGAACCCTGGATGCAGTGCGCATTTCCCCTCTGTATCGCCACACTGAGGCGCTGGAAAAGAAAGCTTGCAGCTCTTGGGTTCCTTGTTGTTTCAATGAGCCTAGAACCCAGTTCCTTCAAAAAACTGGTAGCACTTTTACCCCAGGCGCCGAGTGTCTCAGAAGCAATGGGGACAAAATTGTAGTGGTGATCCAGTTCACTATACTTACGGGATTTGGCTGCTTCCCTGTGGGTGGCAGCGCCACCTGGTTGTGCAACACTGAGGTTAATGTAGGTGTTAGCCAGGGTTGATAGTGTAGTCCCATACCAACTGCTTGCCATTCTTCCAGGGGTTCACTGTGATACCATCCGGGCGACATATATATATATATATATATATATATATATATATATATATATATATATATATATATATATATATATATATATATATATAATATATATATATAAATATATATATATATATATATATATATATATATATATATATATATATATATAAATATATATAATATATATATATATATATATATATATATATATATATATATATATATATATATATATATATATATATATGAGTGGCATTCAAGTAACCTAGGTAATCAGACACAGACTGCTACTTGATTGTCATGGCAGGGGGTGGGGGCAATTAATTAATGTATCTTAAATAGTATCTTATCAAAATAAATTCATACCTCAAATTAATCTTGAGCATACAACGTAATGCATCAATTCTGTGTCCAAATCCATTATAAGTGTCTCTTAATTATCGTACTATTCCACAGCGTTTTAGGCTAACAATATAAATCATTCAGGTACCTGGAAACACAAACCGAAACTGTATTTTCCGCTTGTTACAACTTGTAAATAAAGTTGTTACATCTTGGCTTAACGTGTTTAAAACGTATTAGAACGTTGTTACAACTTGCTATATTGGTTGTTATAACTGGTTAGGTGTTAAAACTTGTTTGAACGTTTTACCAACGTCGTAGTTTCGGTGTGTGTTTGGCGGGGTCACAGCTTGTCAGGAATCCTAAATTGTGATCGTGTTTACTGTTTTAAATTATTCTAAAGTTGCTTTCTGTAAAACTTGCGCATGTTTACACCCATTGGTATTAAATTACGATAAAAAAAAGTTTGGCCTACAAACTTGTGTTAACTTCCCCGCTGCCCGAGCAATAAACTCCAACACCCTCCCTCGAGGTAGTGAGCACCATCACTGACCGGAGATTGTTGTTTGTGGACCCGGGATCGAGGCTCCCGCGTGTTGCATGACCACACGCCAGTGTCACTGCTCCAGTGATTCAACCTCGTCCGGGGTTAATTAAACCTAGGTTTAACAAAATATTTCTTAGGCTTTTTTCCTAGCCATCCAACCAGAACGGATGGCTGAACGCTCGTCTTGAGTCCAGTTAATTTGTTGTATATATTATTTTAAGAAAATCTTAAGGCGATGATTGGCATATCTGTATCCAATTCACCGTCCAATTCACATCAGCCCGATTATTTGATACATAATCACTCCGATTCCCTATTATTCAGTTCCCCTACACGACAGCACCATCACCCCAACACTGCTCTCATCTTCCTCGCCCCCATTCACGTCATATCACGATATTATTTACCTGCCAATTACCACGTAAACCCTGTCACTTTTCAATCTTCCCCCCACACTTCCAGTCTTCAGCAAGTAGACTGTCACCCCCTCGACTACCTAGTCTCCCCCCCCCCAACTACGGACGTGTGGTCCGTGGTTCGAGTCTCCTAGAGCCCAGGTGAATAGAATATACTGTCACTCCTCTACTCGTGGCATACGAGGAAAACTCACACTCTTGCAAGTGCCTCTCCCTACTAAACCGCGCCCCGTCCACATCCTTCTCCGCTCCCAGTCCTTCCTCCCACCCCAACTCCATCATTACACTTTTAACAGGTTTTTCTAACCACCGGCGGGAGCAGGTTTTAAGCCTTCCAGCACCTAGCAAGGTAAATAACATTAACATAATTTACATAATGATGCTGCTCCTCTCAAGAGGCTCTTCCCCATCACGTTCCAAACAGTTCACTTGAGTCACCTTTAGCGTTAACCAGCCCCCCTTTTGTTCCAACTTGTGTTTTATTAATTCTCAGTTTTTCTAGTAACTATACTCAACAATGTGGTTTAAATCAAAACTGTGATCGAAATTTTAATCAATTACAAACCTACTATACTTCTGTGCGCTGAATCACAATCCAATTCTTCCTAATGGCTCGTGTTCTATTCGCTTAATCACTCGAAGTGCTATAACTTCACAACCACTATCATGTCACTGTCAAGTTTGCTGTCAATTGATTGAATCACAGAGTTAAATCTAGGTGTTGAAGCTATTTAGAACTTTCCAGTAACACTAGAACTTTCCAGATGTAGTAGTAGGCATCCTGCAGTCTCGGGAGACTATGGAGTTGCGCTCTGGTTGTCGAGGCCGAAGTGTCCTCTCCCCAGCCTAAAGCAGGGTAGGTCGATATGGAGAAGAAGCTGTTACCCATGCAGCAGGTCCTCCCTCTCAACGATGCTGAAATTGTCCAATATGGCCGTTTTTCTAGATGTACATGTGAACAAACGGCCATAAGGGGGTGGAATCGGTTCGCCTCCACACTACACAGCAGCATCAGTGAATAACCAACTACACTGACTGGCATGTCATTGATGACAATGTCTCACAGGAACAATCACCTTACTATATACACCAATCTTCCCCTCCGATCACATCTGGACAAAACGACGTTATTGTAACAATAAACCACCATGAATAACGTTAATCCTGCGTTGATTGGTCGTTTCTTGTATATGTTGTGTCCGTTGGGGCGAGTGTTTCGTAAGTGTTTTTCATATTACAAATGAATTACTGGAAATATTTCACATATTCAAATAATATAATATATATATCTCACTGCTGATCCCTATGTGTAGTCTGATACCTCTGTGCGTTAAACAGGCGGTCTGTCTTTCCCAGGGATATACCTGTATCTCGTGTTATGTTTTTTACTGCAGCAACGCGCGCGCACATTAGACCCTCGACGCCTACCAGGGTCTTGTGGACAGGTAATGTATTTTCCACACATTATTAACCCTAAATTAACACTGTAACCATACAGTACAAATTTTAGTCTTGTATTTAATTTGAATATCTCCTCTGAGAAAGCCGGTTCTAATTATGCAATGTCTAGCATTTAGATATATTGCAAAAATCTATGAAAGAGGTTCTATAATGTAATTTTTTTTATGTATGCCGCAGGATTCTGCCAATCCTCCTGTTCTGGGAGTACTACTTACAGTAACGATGAGGACCACAGTATATATACCGACATACAACGAAATTAGAAAGTAGAAATCTGAACTATTGCGTTGGACAAACCGGAAAACTATTTTTTACTTGTGTTGCTTTGACAAAATAAACTAACCTAACCTAACCTGCCTAGGCCTAATACATGATTATGAGGCCTAATATAGTACATATGTGTGCTATACTAGGCCTAGTAAAATTTAAGTTTGTGTTTTAGCTTTATTTATTTTGAAAGAATTCCTTACTAGTCAGTATACTACTTACTATCTAAAAGTTAAGTACGTACTAATTCTGATTATTGACGATAGTTACAATAGGTACTATCTAAACAGGAGGATGGGTTGCAGGATTACACAGTACTGGGAAGTGTTAATGTCAACAATCCCACCATTAATCTATATAATACAGCCATGGTGATTGTTATGACCCTGTGTATACCAAAATATAATTATACCTTAAATATATAAGTATATCCAATATATACGCTGGGCCATAACTTTGTGGTGACATGTGTTAGTTGTCATTAATATATTCATTCCGTACAAAATTCAGACATAAATAATCCTAATGTTCATTTTTGTTAGTGTGATGATTAACTAGCCAAACTGCCTTGTTAAGTGTTGGTGTGTGTGTGGAGCCGGCTGACGAGCATGTGTGTGTCATGACAGGGCCGCCAACCCTCTTCCTGGGAAACCATACTTTACTAAACAGACGAGGAGTCACAATCGACTTGAGAATGGTCCAGGACGGACCGAAACATCGTCGTCCCTTCACTTTCTAGTGTGTGGTTTGGTCAACATACTTTAATAACTACTGTAATGCCTTAACGTATTATGTTACAAGAACAGAACCCCTGCGTATGTTTCTGCCTGGTTCTATGTGATTTTCTTTACTACGGAATTCATAATTAATTTATCAAGAGGAGATAAATTACCGATTTATGTTAATATTGTCACATGTGTATTAACATCTTGTCCCTCTGCACCTCTTCACTCACTGGGCTCAGAAAAGTCAGGTGTGCTCAGGCTAGCTGAGCCAAGAGGCTTCTTGATATATGTATCAAGAGTATATATTCTATAGTTAGTATGTCAGTATGAATTGTGATTGCTGTGGGGAGAAGCACTATCATATTTTTGTGCTAAGTCTGCTGGAAATAATTTCCTACATCTTATATATTAAATATTTTTTTAACCACATATAATACTTTATCCTTAATAAATTAAGATTTTTTATGAGGATTCGTTCTCTGTTTAAATCTATAAAATTAAATAACTTTCACATCCAAGAATAAACTTCAAACTATAATCATTAAATATTAATTACTAAAATGAAATTAGATGAATTTTCTTGTTATAATAATTACTTGCCATAATTAATATTATATACTGACGCAGAAGTTATGTTTATTTTGTCAGCCGGCCGGCCTACTTCGCCACCAGACAAATGAGAAACTTCAATTCTTCCATTATGTCTCGTTGATAAATTGAGGCAAGAAGATTAAAGCTAATCCTTTATTGATACATCGAGTTAATACTATTAATTCGATGTCTCAATTAAATCAAATTTAGTGACCACTCTCCGATAACAAGTAACTCTCGCAGCAAGTCGGGAGTGAGGAGTGGGTAACCAGCCCGTCCTCCAAAGGTTCCCCAACGTCAAGAAACTGTCGTTCTAAAGTGCCCCTTATCCTAACCTACCAGAGGACCCAAAACATAAAACGGGACAGTATGTCAATTTCGCGAGCCGCTTCCATTGTCTAGTACGACAGTTTTTGGCCTTACGTAACGCATACGATCGAAATGCGACGTTCTATTAGGGGGGAAGGGTTACAGCCCGTCGTCCCAAGGTCATCCCGTCCTAGGGAAGATGGGGTCCGCCATTATACATACACACGACAAGGTCTCACTGCAGGTGCATGGGCTATGCTACTGGGTGCGTCAGTTCGGAATGTACAGCCACGGTGCCTTACGACGCATATTTAATTATCCGGCATATGTTGCTCATGACTCTTAAGTCTGTTCTGGAGACTACCAACGGTGTTCCGTCTCACATGTTGGGTATCCTGCCTTTAGTTAATGCCCAATAACTTTAGACAGGCTAGTGCTGAGATGGAGGTTATACTTCACAACTAAACCAAAACACGTGACTAACAAGTCAATATAAATTCTTGTGTCTAATTGAAAAAATTACAATTCATGTTTTTTCCCAATTTATTAACTATATTACCTTCAGGAGAGGAGTCATCAACATTGCCAGTCCGACGAGAGGCAGCCATATTGCCCCTGAGGCTGGAGTGGGTCCATGGACAATGATAATTACTCTGCTCTACCGACTTCCCTAGATAAGAACTGTCTTTATTACTAACTAATCCAGACGGTGCAGTAAATCATATAAATTAATTAATAAATCAGAAATATACTTGAAGTAACAATTACTATTTTAAACCAAACAAATTAATTAATACCGCACCATCCGAATTCAAGTAATAAATACACAAACCCCCCACTGTGGGAATTGTGTAACAAAACCATATAAGACGCAGTCCGCTCATTGAATTAACGAGTTAATTAAATTTATACACGATATCCCCACAAACTCCATAGCGACTTTCTTTTGATAGTGATGGTGACTAAAGTTTGCCAAGTTGCTAGTCACTTTAAAGTTGACGTTAAAGACAAATCCATAGTGATTTCAAGTTTATGACCAGATTGGCTTCGCAGCATTTCAGAGAAACTTAAGAGGTTTGTACTAATCTTAATTGTATCTAACAGGTCTAGTACACCAATGTTCTATTAAGTCTGTACCTTGTTATTACTTAAATAATATTACTAAATATTACTGTTATTACTTGCTAAATGCACCAGATTTATAAATTCACAACAAACTCGTAGCCGGTTTGACCCAGTTTTTCCTTATCCTTGATATATTTACTGAAAGACAAGTGATTTTACTAGTGATGGGACCATTAATCGGAATCAGTATCTAGAGTCTGAAGAACTGAATATTTTCCGGTAATCGGTTATCACAATTTCAGTTAACACGAGTTGGGTGACATGACGTCATCATCAACTGAAGTTAGCCAATCACAACACGAGAAGCAGTAGTTGGGTAACATGACGTCATCATCAACTGAAGTCAGCCAATCACAACACGAGAAGCGGTAGTTCAGTGACGCCACGTTAAAACAAGTATATGAAGTCACCCCATGTTATGAGTGAATTAATATTACGAATCTAACTTAAGAGTGTTCAGGTATTAATACAAAATATTAGTTAATTTGTGTGTAAATAATATATATGTCCTTCCATCTATATCTGCCGAGAGAATACAATACTGTACAATCAGGGGGTCTGACAATTTATTTATTTATATATATATATATATATATATATATATATATATATATATATATATATATATATATATATATATATATATATATATATATATATATATGTATATATATATATATATATATATATATATATATATATATATATATATATATATATATATATATATATATATATATACAAGAAAGTACATTGGGATTGTGAGGATACATAGTATAGTAATTACAATCTTGTAAAGCCACTAGTACGCGCAGCGTTTCGGACAATCATCTGGCTCACGCCGGCCGAGTCATAAGTGGTTGTTAAGGGACCTAATCATCTTACCAACTTTTATAACCTTACCATTTAACCCTATATAATTTATTTGCAAGGATTGAAGCTGTGACATAACAATAGTGTTATGAAAAATATGTAAACGATTTACACGTTTATATATATAAAAAGTTAAATTATGAATTTACTTTAGTGGGCTCTGGAGTACTTCCCCGTGGAAGTCTTTACTATGTTTTGGCTCTGGCAACCCGGCCTCAATAGGTCCGGATTTGTACGTTATGGTAAGAAATGTTAAAAAGTAACGGCTCACAAATATCTTGTTTTCTATGCATCGGACTCTAGAGGTTAGGCTAGGGTGCTAGGGTTTGTATGTTTCTGGCCAGGGCTAGGAGATTTGATTTGTTTTACGGGGGAAAATCAAAGTAAACGGGTTGGCCATGGAAGCCCCCAAATGCAGACGAGGAGTCACAATAACATGGCTGAAATATGTTGACCAAACCGCACACTAGAAAGTGAAGGGACGACTACGTTTCGGTCCGTCCTGAACCATTGTCAAGTAGATTGTGACCACTTACCCCCAAGATGTCCTGGGTGTTGTTGACCTGCCACAGCCCTTGTTCACCACCTACAATAACCACCACCTACCCACCCAGCACTTACCTCTTCATCTCATCTTCCAGCTCACACTTCAACTTAAACACTTAACACATTCCTTGTCGTATTTTCCTGAACACTTTATCACTAGTTAAACCCATCAATCGAGTACAGTGTTGAGGCCACGCTGGCACGAGCACGAGTGAGCTGGCTGTGGTTCACGACGCAGTCGTTGCCGTTCTCTTACAAATTACGTCGCTTTTCGCTCGTTTGCGCTACGGCCAAATATCGACTTAATTCAAAATGGAAATTTATTTTCCAATTAAATTTTGATTTTTTTTTCCAAAACATGAAGCTACAGGTCCTCTAGTAAGTTAGAAGGGCAGGAAGTTATAAAGTTTCAAAACGTCATGAAAACCGTTAATTGAAAGTTTTCTTTCCTAACCTAACACCCTAAGCCAGAGGACCCAAAACAGAAAACGGGACAGTACGTCAATTTTGTGAGCCGATATAATTTTGAATTACGTCGATTTTTAGCATACGAGCGAAAAGTGATGTAATTTGTGAGAGGACGGGTTGCCAGGCCACCTGGTGAAGCAGAGATGATTCCTGAGGTCATTAGCGCTCAAAATTCCGTTTATTTTATTCCTTCCTAAATCATTACGTTACATGCTACTCCAGGCATCTTCTTGAGGTTATCTTGGAGATGATTTCGGGGCTTTTTAGTGTCCCCGCGGCCCGGTCCTCGACCAGGCCTCCACCCCCAGGAAGCAGCCCGTGACAGCTAACACCCAGGTACCATATTTTACTGCTAGATAACAGGGGCATAGGGTGAAAGAAACTCTGCCCATTGTTTCTCGCCGGCGCCTGGGATCGAACCCAGGACCACAGGATCACAAGTCCAGCGTGCTGTCCGCTCGGCCGACCGGCTCCCTCCCTCTTACATGGCATAGGAGAGTTTCTGTATCTTTACTGCAATTACATTACTTACATAAGGTAACGTCAAGGTAATACGTGAAAAGTTAAATCGTCATTAGAATTACGTTTGTGGTTCTAAATGGGGGGTTGCATCCTAGAAAGGTCAGAAGTTCAAGCTTCAGGGGATGGGAAGACCTCCAAACAAGTCTGATGAATATATATATACACAGGTTTCCTGTCCCGCAACGAAACGAAGTTTATTATTACTACAATTCTCACTCTATTTTAGTTTCCAACTTTTCTATTAAACTAACATGCAGGAAGTTAGTAGATCAACATCTGTTAATTTATAAATGATTTAGTTGCGGCATTCATTTTGTTTCACATAGTAAAGAAAGTTTATTGTTTTTATGTCAGGATTATCAACACAAGTGTGCTACTGAACATGGCCTCGGAGCAGAGCTACCAACATAAGCCGCCACCAACACACACATATATATATATATATATATATATATATATATATATATATATATATATATATATATATATATATATATATATATATATGTGTATGTGTGTGTGTGTGTGTGTGTGTGTGTGTGAATGTCTTGCCAACTGGAGTTTCAGAAGGCATTACTTAAGCACTGGAAGTGATTAAATTTTTTACAAGTTTCAAAATAAGAAGAATCCCTGCTAGACCCAAAATTTATCACTGCTAAATAATGCGAAGAAATAAATAAGCAAACAATTATTATAATAGAAAAGAAATTTACGGTTCCAAATTAAAACCAAAAATGGAGTTTAACTTAGTATTAAATGCATTATTTTTATTTAAGGAATATAATGCGTAGAATAAAAAAGTATTTACATTTACAGGACTGTTTATTGAATGCCACAAATAAAATCTCCAAAACTAATAAGACAATAAACAATTCTTAATGTTATGATCAGACAAATGCCTTTCCCGAAAATAACTTCGCTACACAACTTCATTGAATTTGTCGCAGCTAACGAGTTTAAGTTGATTAGCCAAAATGAAATGTCGAATCCAGAAGCTGACGTATTCTGGAGAGAGAGAGAGAGAGAGAGAGAGAGAGAGAGAGAGAGAGAGAGAGAGAGAGAGAGAGAGAGAGAGAGAGAGAGAGAGAGAGAGAGAGAGAGAGAGAATAAACTATTATTCGCTAACTGTTTTTGTTTGAATCAATGAGTCAGTCATGAGCACTAATTACACAAGATCGATAACCATGATAACAGGAGGTAGTGACTACGTGCATCAACACACATGGACTCCGAGGCAGTGTGTGTGGCACGGGGTCACAAATCAACGTAGCGAAGGTCAACATCACACCAGTCAAGTCATTCAAAGCCACTAAAGGAGAACTGCTTGATGTACACATCAACTCAGAACTAAGGTGAAGCTACATACGATGGTAATACATTTGTTCACTCTCAAATTCGACTCTATTTTGAAAAATAATACAGTATTTCAAGTATTTGTAATACTTCTAATACTTGAAACTTGAAGTATCTAATACTTTCTAATACTTGAAAATTCCAAGTGCCATAGCCTCCATAGACTTGAACTTCCACTCACGTGATGCAAAGCTGAGTGCTGTACCTCTGAAGCACAACACCACGAAAGTAAGGGACAGTATTTTTCAACTGATTCAATCCCTCAGAGGTTCAAGTTTAAAGCAGAAGCGTTTGGAATTTTTAAGCATTATGAAAATATAGTTTGGGGACCAATGATTTTCATCACATGATATAGTGTACTATGATGCCTGAACCTGGACTTAATGAATTAGTTGACCATGAAACCCAAATACACCCGGGCTAGAGGTTGAATCAGCTGAAATCCCCTTCCTCTTACACTACCACTTTGGTGGTGTGAGAAGGTTAGAGAATGGAAGGGAGAGATAACCATACAGCCAGAGGCAGACAGCGAGACAGAGACCCGGGTACCGCCGGGATTACCGGCGGTATTACTACCACGTAATAAAATCCATTATACACAAAAATGCTAAATTCCTAAAACATCTAAAATAACGCAAAGGGAGATGAGAGACCGAGGAGAGCAAACCCTTAACTTGACGGGCAGTTGTAACAATGTTACCTCGCCAGTTAATCAGCCAGCCTTGCTACAGCCAATGACACTTGATTGTTGCCGCCGAAGGTGGCTAGTTTATTGTGCACCCCATACTCATCCTGTGAGCGGTAGCGCAAAAGCATTACAGAGGGCACAAAAGGTCTTTATCAGACCTCATCTTAGATTATTACATAAACAATTTCATCTATCCTTCACCCGCTCTCCCAGACCTGTAACCTTGTAGCCAACATACCTGTTTACCTTTTTTGACCAGACCACACACTAGAAATTGAAGGGACGACGACGTTTCGGTCCGTCCTGGACCATTCTCAAGTCGATTCACAATCGACTTGAGAATGGTCCAGGACGGACCGAAACGTCGTCGTCCCTTCAATTTCTAGTGTGTGGTCTGGTTAACATACTTCAGCCATGTTATTGTGACTCCTCGCCTGCTTACCTTTGTTTGTATGTACTCTTATGGCATAACACTGCCTGCCTCTCTTTCTGTCATCATGTGTGTCTGTTGTGTTATGCTTGTACGACTGTTCCACCATCATTCCTTCAACACACATTTCTCAGTTGTGGAGTTAAGATTTATTGAGGTTCAGCGCCTTGGGCAAGTTGCCTTTCCCCGAGTTAATTACTGGTGAGAGGTACTCCCTGTCCTGGTACTGGTGAGAGGTAGTCCCTGTCCTGGTACTGGTGAGAAGTACTCCCTGTACTGGTACTGGTGAAAGGTACTCCCTGTCCTGGTACTGGTGAGAAGTACTCCCTGTACTGGTACTGGTGAGAAGTACTCCCTGTCCTGGTACTGGTGAAAGGTACTCCCTGTCCTGGTACTGGTGAGAAGTACTCCCTGTACTGGTACTGGTGAAAGGTACTCCCTGTCCTGGTACTGGTGAGAAGTACTCCCTGTCCTGGTACTGGTGAGAAGTACTCCCTGTACTGGTACTGGTGAAAGGTACTCCCTGTCCTGGTACTGGTGAGAAGTACTCCCTGTCCTGGTACTGGTGAGAAGTACTCCCTGTACTGGTACTGGTGAGAAGTACTCCCTGTACTGGTACTGGTGAGAAGTACTCCCTGTACTGGTACTGGTGAGAAGTACTCCCTGTACTGGTACTGGTGAGAAGTACTCCCTGTACTGGTACTGGTGAGAAGTACTCCCTGTACTGGTACTGGTGAGAAGTACTCCCTGTACTGGTACTGGTGAGAAGTACTCCCTGTACTGGTACTGGTGAGAAGTACTCCCTGTACTGGTACTGGTGGGAAGTACTCCCTGTACTGGTACTGGTGAGAAGTACTCCCTGTACTGGTACTGGTGAGAAGTACTCCCTGTACTGGTACTGGTGAGAAGTACTTCCTGGTGACAGAGCATCCCGCCTGACACAACCTATCGAACCTTAGGATCAAGCTCCTTGTAACTCTGGCATCAGATGTCTTGATGAAGTTACCGAGTTTATAAATTGTGTTTTTCAGTCCCATTTATCAACTTCGAAATTTCGATGAGTCGTGTCCTGATTTATTCAGAAGTAACCACGTGTCTTGTCGGTCGAGTGTCCGAATAAGTAGAGTTTTCTAATTACCGTTTACGATATTTGTTCTCATGAATTGACAGATACATTCAATTCAACACTTATGATATGCATTTTGAATATTTTGAGCAAAACTAACTATTTTGAGCAAAACAAAAGGAAGGGAACTGAGCTATCAGGGGGAAAGCACCAAGCCATTAAGACTATATAGCACTTGGAAGGGATCGGGAAAAGGATTTGGGATGGGACTGAGGGAAAGAATGGTGCCAAACCACTTGGACGCTCGGAGATTGAACACAGACCTGCATGAAGCGAGACCGTTGCTCTACGTCCAGAGAGAGAGAGAGAGGGGGGGGGGAGAAAGAGAGAGAGGGAGAGGGAGAGGGAGAAAGAGAGAGAGAGAGAGAGAGAGAGAGAGAGAGAGAGAGAGAGAGAGAGAGAGAGAGAGAGAGAGAGAGAGAGAGAGAAAGAGAGAGAGAGAGAGAGAGAGAGAGAGAGAGAGAGAGAGAGAGAGCTCTGGAAGCGTTCCCATCCTTCTCTGCCAAGCCCAGGGATAGAACTGGGCTTGACAGAAAAGGATGACTCCCAATCCTTCGATTGGGAGCCAAGGACGTCGACCACTATTCTACAGAACTCTTGCTATGTGATACACACCTGGAGGAAATGCTTGAGCTATCTGTACATTGATTACCAGACTCCATACGAGAACGAGAAGCAATATAAAATGTCCAAAATGTCCTCAAGTACTGTAAGAACATTAGCATGAAGCCTCCATTAACATGAAGGGACCAAGGTCTTTCAATATTCTCAGACCTTTCCAAGGTCTCTCCTCTCAGTTTTGAGTGAAATTACAGACCCCCTTTTTATCAAGTAAATTTTTTTTCGTTTTCATCACAAAATCCATGGTAATCCGTGACGCGGAGTTAACGTCAGATGACGAGGTACCTGCACCAACAGTTTAATTGAAGAGGCCAGCAGCCAGGATGCTGAAAGGTGCCATCACTGCCGAATAAGCTAATTAACATATTAACACCGTCGGTGCATTATGATATCAACGCCAAGTCGACAGATTAACATAACAACGCCGGGTAGTTAACGTATCACCTAATTGGTTGATCTTATTAACATAAGGTTCACTGCTTAAGCTTTTTAAGCCCGCCACTCAACCATTTTGTTAAAAAAAGCTCGCTGCTCCAGGTCTTTGCTCAAGCTGCTGCTCACGCTCTCTACTGAAGCTTTAAGTTAAAGTTCGCTGCTCCGGCTCACTGTTAAATTGCTCCTTGTGTCATTAGCAATTCGAGTTGAGACGACTAAATGACATTTCCTTAGCGTCAGCTGTCGCTGATGATATGTTAATGCTGGCCTCTGCCCTTAGTCTAGGAAAGCCTCTCATGCAGAGTGAAAGACTTCCCCTGGAAACTCATCTTTTCAATAGACACGGCCACTAGCTGTCGAGGGAAAGTGGAACTCGCAAAGAAAAGTTCAATTTAGGGAACAGAAGCATTTTAAGTTGAAATATATATGTAAGATATTTCACTTCATACATTCTTAGCCCTTTGCTGTATTGTTTGATGGTATGATGATGGAAGCACTCGGGCCGACGCTGGCTCTCTGTCTTCTGTTTGTCATCTCTGTCTCGTTGTCCGTTGTTCTCTCACCCTGTCTTTCTCTCTCTTTGTTTCTATATGGGTCTGTCTGTCTTTCTGTGTTTTTTTCTGTCTCTATCTTCTTGTCTCTGACTCTCTCTCTCTCTATGTCTGTCTCTCTCTATCTTCTTCTGTCTCTGACTCTCTTTCTCTATGTCTGTCTCGCTCTATCTTCTTCTGTCTCTGACTCTCTCTCTATGTCTGTCTCTCTCCCTCGGTACCAACCTGTAGGCTGCCTGGACGTGGACGCAACACTGATGTGTGTGTATGGAGGTCTGGCAGGAGGCAGTGTCAGAGCGAATGAAAATTAAGGAATGGGGGCCCCAGTATTGATGAAGTTATAAACACATATTACATGCTTTTACAAAGTATGTTTTTCTATAGAATTGTCTTGAAATTTTTGTAGACCCCAGTGTATAATATTTGATATTATAAACCAATTATAATAAAATATTCAGTAAAATTAATATGATAATGCTAGATTTTTGGTGATGCCAATCATGTTGGGCATGTACCCAACAGCTATTACTGTTAAAAATTGGGTTGAGGTGTTTGCCCTATAACCTTGTTCACACAAACATTCTAATCTATAACGATGCATTATTCTTTCTTAGGATATGTATATTTTACAGTTTGTTTTTTATCTTCGTAGTATTATATATACTAATACTCAGATGAGTATACATTTGAACGAAGCATATACAGCCTACTACTGTATTTCAGTTTTAGTAACTTCATTCAGGTGTCTGCTTAAACAGCATCCAAGAGTCTGCTGGAACACCATTGAGGTGTCTGCTGGAACACCATTCAGGTGTCTGCTGGAACATCATCCAGGTGTCTGCTGGAACACCATCGAGGTGTCTGCTGGAACACCATCCAGGTGTCTGATGGAACACCATCCAGGTGTCTGCTGGAACACCATCGAGGTGTCTGCTGGAACACCATCCAGGTGTCTGCTGGAACACCATCCAGGTGTAAGCTGGGATTTTTCTTAGTAGGCACGGCTGTCACTCTAATATAGTTTAGCATCTGCGATACTGCTCTTAAACCAAATACCAAAGTGACTATATTTTCATATTGTATCGTCAGATAAAGTAGCTCCCACTGTGACGAGAGAAGGCTGTAGGGAAGCACTCAAGGATGTTCCCAGGGAAGCTCCCAGGGAAGCCCCCAGGGAAACCTCCAGGGAAGCCCCCAAGGGAAAGCTGTCTTGATTTGGAAACCGATTATCTGAGAGGACAGTGATACTCTGGCAGTATTAGTCCGTCAATAAAGCATTCTATATTTCCATAATTGTCAATAAAGCATAGGTATATTAAAGGGATGAGAGATAGATATAAACAAGGAAGCTGTGGTGAAGGGCAGCTGTGGTTAAGACCAGCTGTGGTTAAGAACAGCTGTGGTTAAGACCAGCTGGGGCTGGAGAAAGGACTTGAATGCCACAATGAAGATGGATGTCGAATATTTTTTTGCGTCTGCCAGCTCTTCCATTCAGAAAGGATTTTTTGTGTCCATAATTCACTGGTGCAGGATAGGTTGATTCATAATCAACTTTGCTCAACTTTATTCCATTCCTCTGGATATGCTCTTTTTTTACTTAAGTTTATAGAAAATTTTGTTTTTGTTATTAAATTGTTGTTAAATATATATATATATATATATATATATATATATATATATATATATATATATATATATATATGCTGAATCACTATATTTTTAAATTTTTCACTGAATTTTGAATTAAATTGCTGGTTAATAAATATATATATATATATATATATATATATATATATATATATATATATATATATATATATATATATATATATATATATATATATATATACATATATATATATATATATATATATATATTTTTTTTTTTATTTATTATTTATTTATTTATATATACGTGTGTGTGTGCAGTGCCAGGGAATGAGCCCCGCACAACTGTTTTTTGGAACATGAAAAAGGTGCGACAAAAGGGTTCAATGTACCTCTCTTGTCACCATCAAACAAATTTCACCCTTTGCTTCTCACCCTCTCTCTCCCTCTCTCTCTCTCTCTCTCTCCCTCTCTCTCTCTCTCTCTCTCTCTCTCTCTCTCTCTCTCTCTCTCTCTCTCTCTCTCTCTTTCACCCCTCTCTCCCTCCCTCTCTCACTCTCTCCTCCCGTCAAACGCCCACTCCATCCTTCCCACCGTGGCTCTTATCCCTTGTCTTGTACACCAGTCTAGAAGGGTGTATCGCCCACACGTATCGCCCTCTCACTTCTCTATGTGTCTCCCTCTCCCTCTCCCATGTATCTCATACATCTTCCATTTCCAACCCACCTTTCTCCCCCTCCCCTCCCAAGGGGTCTCCAGCCTTCTCCCACCCAATCAAAACTCACTGGATATATATGATTCGTTCTAAGCTGCTCACTCATTTCATCTTTCCAGCCCCTTGCTCGTTTTTATTCCCAGGATCTCACAACACACTTCCATTCACACCATTGGCCAGGACGATTGGGGGAGTATTGAGTGCCTGGCTTTAGTTGGTTCAACTGAAGGTCTTGATGTAAAAATGTTATGCATATATTGCCTTCCTGAAGAGGCTTTGGGTACATGTGTTATGTTCGCCCGTGTGTGTGTGTGTGTGTGTGTGTGTGTGTGTGTGTGTGTGTGTGTGTGTGTATGTGTGTGTGTGTGTGTGTGTGTGTGTGTGTGTGTGTGTGTGTGTGTGTGTGTGTGTGTACTCACCTAGTTGTACTCACCTAGTTGTGTTTGCGGGGGTTGAGCTCTGGCTCTTTGGTCCCGCCTCTCAACCGTCAATCAACAGGTGTACAGATTCCTGAGTCTATCGGGCTCTATCATATCTACACTTGAAACTGTGTATGGAGTCAGCCTCCACCACATCACCCCCTAATGCATTCCATTTGTCAACCACTCTGATACTAAAAAAGTTCTTCCTAATATCTCTGTGGCTCATTTGGGCACTCAGTTTCCACCTGTGTCCCCTTGTGCGTGTTCCTCTTGTGTTAAATAGACTGTCTTTATCTACCCTATCAATTCCCTTCAGAATCTTGAATGTGGTGATCATGTCCCCCCTAACTCTTCTGTCTTCCAGCGAAGTGAGGTTTAATTCCGGTAGTCTCTCCTCGTAGCTCATACCTCTCAGCTCGGGTACTAGTCTGGTGGCAAACCTTTGAACCTTTTTCAGTTTAGTCTTATCCTTGACTAGATATGGACTCCATGCTGGGCTGCATACTCCAGGATTGGCCTGACATATGTGGTATACAAAGTTCTGAATGATTCTTTACACAAGTTTCTGAATGCCGTTCGTATGTTGGCCAGCCTGGCATATGCCGCTGATGTTATCCGCTTGATATGTGCTGCAGGAGACAGGTCTGGCGTGATATCAACCCCCAAGTCTTTTTCCTTCTCTGACTCCTGAAGAATTTTCTCTCCCAGATGATACCTTGTATCTGGCCTCCTGCTCCCTACACCTATCTTCATTACATTACATTTGGTTGGGTTAAACTCTAACAACCATTTGTTCGACCATTCCTTCAGCTTGTCTAGGTCTTCTTGAAGCCTCAAACAGTCCTCTTCTGTTTTAATCCTTCTCATAATTTTAGCATCGTCCGCAAACATTGAGAGAAATGAATCGATACCCTCCGGGAGATCATTTACATATATCAGAAACAAGATAGGACCGAGTACAGAGCCCTGTGGGACTCCACTGGTGACTTCACGCCAATCGGAGGTCTCACCCCTCACCGTAACTCTCTGCTTCCTATTGCCTAGGTACTCCCTTATCCACTGGAGCACCTTACCAGCTACACCTGCCTGTGTGTGTGTGTGTGTGTGTGTGTGTGTGTGTGTGTGTGTGTGTGTGTGTGTGTGTGTGTGTGTGTACTCACCTGTTTGTGCTTGCGGAGGTTGAGCTCTGGCTCTTTGGTCCCGCCTCTCAACTGTCAATCAACTGGTGTACAGGTTCCTGAGCCTACTGGGCTCTATCATATCTACACTTGAAATTGTGTATGGAGTCAGCCTCCACCACATCACTTAATAATGCATTCCATTTGTCAACCACTCTGACACTTAAACACGTTTATGTGCCCCTAGTGCCCCTTGTGTTAAATAGCATGTCCTTATCTACCCTAACAATTCCTTTGAGAATCTTGTATGTGGTGATCATGTCCCCCCTAACTCTTCTGTCTTCCAGCGACGTGAGGTTTAACTCCCGTAGTCTCTCCTCGTAGCTCATACCTCTCAGTTCAGGGCACTAGTCTGGTGACAAACCTTTGTGTGTGTGTGTGTGTGTGTGTGTGTGTGTGTGTGTGTGTGTGTGTGTGTGTGTGTGTGTGTGTGTGTGTGTGTGTGTGTGTGTGTGTGTGTGTGTGTGTGTGTGTGTGTGTGTGTGTGTGTGTGTGTGTGTGCGTGCGTGTGTGTGTGCGCGCGCGTATGTGCGTGTGTGAGCGTAAGGGCCAGAGGAGTGAAGTTACTCTCATGGTGTCCCATCCTTTTTATTCAACGTATCATAACTATTGTTCAAATCTCCAGTGGTTCTGGCAGCTACGGCCTCCTCCTGGAGTCCATTTCAGCGTTCTACAACTGGGGGAAGGTCGCCCCGTGTGCTACTCTGGAACTTTTATTTTTCCATTAATCTTAACTTGTGGTTTCTTGTTCTACTTATTGGTTTCAAGAACACTTTCCTCTATATTTCTCGTCCTTCGATATTTATGGATCTTATCTCCTCTTTTTCTCGAATAAAACAAAAATTATCTTTATAATGTAGATCCATCCTACTATATAAGCACCAAACATGAACTCTTATAGAATGTTTAAATGTTTTAGCGACCTCATTCGAGCAAGAAAATGGAAGACATGATAGCGATCTAAAAACGCATTAAGATATATGAGTAGTTCAATGAGGAAAGTTAATTATGAGCAGATAGCGCTAAGCCAGTATGTCTATATAAGAAAAGATTGACAAGGACAACACCATTACCCGGACCACAGTGAGATCCAGCGAGGATGATCTCAAACTAACAAAGTATGCCTGTAGGCAGAATCTGTAGGCTGGGACGCAATGCGGAACAAGGTGCGCGCGCATGCACGCACGCCCGCACTCACATTCTCACACACACACACACACACACACACACACACACACACACACACACACACACACACACACACACACACACACACACACACACACACCCATCTTCCACTGACTTCTTTCTGTACCTCACTGACTCTGGAGCCACAACATATATCCATAGCCTACTCCCAACCAACAAGCTCCCCCCACCCTCACTAATCATTACCTCACTAACCACCACTACCTCACTAACCACCACTACCTCACTAACTACCACTCCCAGGATCTCTCCTCCAACCAGTCCTCCAACACCTTCCATGCCTTCAACGCCTGAACAACCCCAATATCACCCCCCTGCCTGGAGCTGAGAATTTTGAGAGAATACTATGGGAAATAGAACTAAGAGACAGTACAAGATATGATCGCCTTCATAACTAACCAAGGCAAAGAAGCTGAAAGAAGATTTATACGGTCCCTAAGGGATAAAGAAGCCAAGACAAAAAAATTGCTCATGGTTTAATGGACAATGCTTAGAGGCAAAAGGGAGGAGAAGTAAAAGAGCTTGGAAAAATATAGGAAGCACAGAACTGAGGAGAAACCCAACATATATATACAAGATAGAGGAATGTATATACAAGAATTCGGAGAGTAGCAGAGAAGCAGTATGAAAATTATATAGCATCCAAGGATTTGCCTAAATTACCATGCATCCACATGATTTTGTTTTATTAAAAAATTTAGGAACATCTGCACTTGTGCAGCTGCCCTAGACTATATGAAGGGGAGTAGAGTGTATGTCAAGAACTTGCTACGTGATGTTAAAAGTCCTAATCAGACAGGATGGTTAGTCATACAGAGGCATGTGATCAGTAGTCTGCACTGGCAGACTCTGGGAGCATTATGAGGATATCATCAACACAAGAGTGAATAAGGCAGCAGTGATACTAAAAGTCTCCATCTCGCAGGATGGTTAGTTATACAGGACCATATGTTCAGTAGCCTGCACTGGCAAATCTTGGGTGTATTATGAGGATATCCTAAAAATAACATGAGTTAATGAAGTAATTGCAAAGCTCCAGGTACCTCATGCCAACGGATCTAAATTGTCTGATAACTGGGCAGTCGGTGATGTGGTGTGCAAGCTCATGCCCCAGTTCCTGCTCACAGAGTTTGCACCTGGAGTGCTCAGAATTTGGAGATCCGTCACCTGTAGCCACCTGCCACAGGTAACGGTATTCCAACCTGATCCTGGCAACCACAGTGTGGCACAGTGGTTGCCAGGTTGCCACACACACAACAACTAGGTGAATACAGTCTGGTGCACGTTTAGTGCTGTCCATAAATATAGGTTTCGGATATGGACAAATCGTGATGTTGGTAAATGAACAAGTGATCAGGCAACCCGTTCTCGCAAATTCGTAAAGTCAATATTGACTTATTAACTACGTGCATAGGTGATATACTAAACATAATAGATACCCTTAAAAAGATTCATAGAAAACACCAACCTTACCTAACCTTGTTAGTATCTTAAGATAAGCATCTTATTGCTTCGTAATTACAATTATTACTTAACCTATACCTATTATAGGTTAGGTAATAATTGTAATTACGAAGCAATAAGATGCTTATCTTAACATACTAAGTAGGTTAGGTAAGGTCGGTGTTTTCTATGAATCTTTTTAAGGGTATCTATTATGTTAAGTATGTCACCTATGCACATATTTAATAAGTCAATATTGACTTATTAAATTTGCGAGAACGGGTTGGATCAGGCTATGCAAAAGAGGAGAATACACAAACATTGATAACAAAGTGTGTGAATAGCTCAATAAAAGCTTCCACGAATTTTGAAGATTGGACGATAACTGTTCCCAAATATACAACTTTTAATAGAACAGGTGTTACCAGATGAAAGACTGATTGAAATGGAAGTAACTGCAGACTAAGTAGAGAAACAATTAGAGGAGCTGGATGGGATGAAAGCCACATGTAGACCCTGACAAAATCCCACCATGAATCCTAAAAGAGGCAGCGGCAGTATTGTGAGGACCTCTTGCTACAGTTTTCAATTCCTCACTAGAAATGGTGTAACTCCTGACATTTGGAAAGTGGGTAATGTGGCACCTATATTCAAGAAAAGGAGGAACATAGGAGTCACTGAACTACAGCCCGGTATCACTAACAAGTATTCTGTGTAAGATATTAGAGAAACTGATCAAAAGAAGGCTCGTCAATCATTTAGAACATAAATTTTGTTTCCTAACAGCAACATGGATTCAACAAAGGAAACTTTTGCTTGACCAACTTATTGGAGTTCTACGGCAAGATGACAACAATCAAACAGGACAGAGAGAGCTGGCCCGACTGCACTTTAAAGGATTGCCAGAAAGCTTTTGACACTGTTCCTCACAAGCGACTCCAATGAAAACTCGAAAAACAGGATGATGTATCTGGATAACTACTAAAGTAGATGAAGGAGTACCGTTCAGGAGGAAGGACAAGAGTCATAGTACTAGGAGAGCTATCAGAATTGAGAGAAGTAATAAGTGGAGTACCACGACGAGTCGGTATTAGGGCCCATCCTGTTTCACTTGTATGTAAACGATCTAACAGAGGAAGGAAGTTAGCTCATTTCTATTCATATTTGCTGACGATGACGACTTATATTTGCTGACGAGTAATGAAGCGAATCGGAACTGAGGAGGACTGCAATACATTACAAGATGAACTAGACAATTTCCAGAGATGGTCTGAGAAATGGGTACTAGACTTTAACTCTGATAAATGCAAGGTTATCAAGATAAGAATTGAAACAAGAAGACCTAAAACACAGTACATGATGAAGGGAAGGCAACTCCAACTTCTGAAAAAGAGAACGACTTAGAAGTGGACATAACTGGAGATGTAACAGCAGAGGCGCACTTCAGCAGAGTAAGGAGGACATCATATGCCATTGATTGTTGCCGCCGAAAGCGGCTAGTTTATTGTGCACCCCATACTCATCCTGTGAGCGGTAGCGCAAAAGCATTACAGAGGGCACAAAAGGTCTTTATCAGACCTCATCTTAGATTATTACATAAGCAATTTCATCTATCCTTCACACTTTATAGTTACAATGTCAGCTAGTTACAGAGAAAGTAGATGCCATACTGGCAGACGTCCGGTTATCGTCCAGGAACTTGAACAAAGATCCACTTCAAGTTCCACATACATCCTTTGTGGGATCTAGTATTGAGTACGCTGCCCCACCATGGAATCCCTAACTTAAGAAGCACAACACAAAATTAGAAAACGTAAATAATATACAACAAGGCTCGTTTCTGAGCTAAGGGAAAAGAAATATGAAGAAAGACTGAGGGGGAACTAGAGGAAAGAGGAACACTGGAAAGAAAGTGTTTTCCTCTTTCCACTTTCCGTTTTCCTCTTTCCACTTTCCTCCACTACACTGGAGGAAAGAAAGAATAAGGTAGACATGATAACGACGTACAAGATACTAAGGGAGATTAACAAAGTATATATAGAATCAATGTTCAGAGTAAGGAGCAGTAGAATGCGAGGACATAATTGGAAACTAGAATCGCAGATGAGCCACAGGAAGGTCAAAACTTGTTCAGTCCAAGAGTAAAAAATAAGTGAAACGGAATGGTTGAGGAAGTTGTTAAAGCCAATTCGGAACAAAGTTTTAATCTAAATATGATCAGAAATAACAGTGAAAAGAGTCGTTGCATTGAACTAATGATAGTTCAAAAGGTGGGGCTTAAGAGCAGATGTTCAACCCCGTAAGCTCAACTATGTGAATACACACACAAATAGGTTAATACACAAACACAGCTGATAAGAATCATTTAACAAATTCATTACCATATTACAGAGCCGATCTCCGAAATTGAATTCGCTATGGAAAAATCTTCCTCGTGTGGCCGTAAGGCAGGATATTGGGCTCGGATTCCTGATAGGCTTAACTGTACCATTTCCTCTGACCTTCTCTAAACCTACTTAATAGAAACCACAGAATGTACGGTAACTGTTGTATTTATGCTGTAATGTATACCTTTTATGTTTTTATAATGGGGGGAAGGGTTCCATTAAAATAATATGTGCTTAATTACCAGTTTGTTTTCTATTGCCACGGTTAAAAAAGTTACATTTGGTAACGGGAAACTTACAGGAACAGGAACTTTAATGTAGCAAGAACTTTATGGGAACGTGAACTTTATGGGAGCATGAAGATCATGGGTGCAAGAGCTTCACTATGCAAGCCGTTTCTGGGACAGGGACGAAACGTTACCCACAGTAAAGATTATGTAACTCCATGATGTTCCTCTCAGTGACATATTTACTGTTCTAGTGTTATAATAACTGACTTTCTTAAACAAGAGTAAGTGTCATACTCTGTAACAGTCAATTAACCACCGGCTCATGTTCTGTATATTTGTTAAGAATTATTATTATTATTATTATTAAAATGTTGAAGGAAGTAAAAGAAAAAATATAGATTGGAAATTTCACTCCTACCAATCCTCCATCCTCACTCTGTCCATCTACATTTCCTAACCTTTTCAATCCCATTTATATCTCTCTTCCTCATTTTCTTTTTACTCTCCTCATTCCATCCATTCCTCCTCCCTTTCCCCCAACCTCCCTGACTCCTTTCTACATTTCCTCTCTACTCCATTCATATATCTTACCCTTCCTCATCCATTCCTCCATCCATCGCTCTTCCTTCTCTCCCTCTCCTCCTCTTTATGGGAAACGGATCTTTGCTCAGCCTCAACCCTAACCGATAAGCAGATTTAGACACCGCCAAGGTCGTAAGGGGGAGAAAGTGTGTCCTTTACCTGCCAAGAGTTCGCGCGTTAAATTTCCTCTCTTAAACTGGGATACAAGAGCACCTCTGAAGGGGCTAAACACGTGGTACTAAAACTACTGGAAGTCAAAACCCCTTACGGCTTCGCCTTGAACCAATTCGTAACGTTAATACCAGATGCGAGCAACGACTTCGCCGTGCGAAGCTTTATGGGTCAAGATGCAAATTATGAAACCGCTCAGAGTCGTATCTGAGACGACTGGGGTGAAGATCAACACGATTGTCATCCATGTGGTGTTGTGGGGTGAAGATTAATACGATTGTCATCCATGTGGTGTTGTGGGGTGAAGATGCCAGATGGATGACACTACTGTCATCCATCTGGCGTCGTGGGGTTATTACGTGTCACCCTGCTGGTAAGTTAGGGTAATACTTTTTACTCTGTAAGGTTGTGGCTTTGGATTAACTTTCTAAATAATTTGTTCAAAACGGCTGTCCACTGAATCTTTTCAAGCAGCTCATCCTCCGGTTTAGATATTACTTATGGTAACGCTGTGGATCATCGTACATATATTGACGTAATGGGCACTTAGGAAGTAGAATTTAGTACTACTGAATTTGGACAAACCTGAAAAGGTTTAGTATTTTATGTTAATAAAACCCAACCTAACCTAACCATTCTAGGCCTAGTACATGCTATTTGGGGCCTAAGATAGTACATATATGTGCTATTCTAACTAGGAATATTTAAGTTTGGTTTTTAGCTTTATTTTTTCCGGACTCTATAAAGTGAATAGTAACAAATTCTACTAATTGTCCACTGTCAATATATGCACTATGATCCACACAGTTACCTAGAGTACTGTCTAAACAGGAGGATGCGCTGCTTCAGGAGTGATTGCAAAAATAATTTTGAACTATTAAATATCGGCAGAAATACCAATAGTCGTAGTTTTTAATGCTAATTAAATTAAAATATAAAATACGCTGCATTGAACATTAAAGTCTTAGAATCCGATGAACTTAAACAATGTTTTTTTAAATTTATTCTACTCATATATAAAGTACAAATAAGCATGAATGATACCCAAGCATATATTCGACTGAAAACTCCACAGCCCAGAAGTGACTCGAACCCAGACAACCAGGCGCACTATGCAACTGGTGTACATGGTACCTTAACCACTCGACCAACCGTGACCGTACAAAAGACGATGGTAGTCGAGGCTATTTCCCCAACCGTCCCGACGGCACTTGGTGATAATCTTGGGCAAAGTTGTTCGTCGAGTGGTTAAGGTACCATGTACACCAGTTGCATAGTGCGCCTGCTTGTCTGGGTTCGAGTCACTTCTGGGGTGTGGAGTTTTCAGTCATATATAGAAATTAATACCATTATTTCTAAAGAATTATTTTTTCAATATTCTGATAATTTCTTAAATGTAGTTTATTTACTTTTTCCTAATAATCTAATTGTAGTACATGTACATGGGGTCCACCTCACCCTGTACTTACGGGCTCACCATAGCCCGTGCTACATGGACACTTCATCCTGAGTAGCAAATCTGAAACAACAACAACATCACCCTGTAGGCGTACCTGTAGGTGCAAAAGAGACGTCAAATACACCATCGAACATAACACGAACTTGTGATTTCACTGTGCACATGAAAGACATTCGAAACCATCACTATCACCCTCCACCGGGAGTTTAAGGAGCACAGCTCACACTCGGTCCTCTTGCTGACCAAGACATCGGGACTCCGACCTCCTTCTCCTCACAGAAACCTGACCGCGTCCTCTGGGAGTCTACCAGTGCTGGCGGACTGTGGCGTCAACTCAATAACAATCTTCACATTTTGTGACCAATTCCCAATCTTGCCTCCTCGACCACTGTGCTTGCTGGCTTGATTTTATTTTAGTTCAAACGTGTTGTTTGCATAATTTGTTTGTATTTGGTAATTTGTATGAATGTATTAATGATGACTTATTTGTGTATATTTTTATCTCATTTTCACCCATTCCTGTTTTGAATCTAAAACCTCTCGTATATATGTTAGAAAAACACTCGCCTTGTTATGTTGTGAGATGTGTGTGTGTGTGTATGTATTCGTGTGCGTGCGTGTGTGTGTGTGTGTTTACTAGTTGTGTTTACTAGTTGTGTTTTTGCGGGGGTTGAGCTTTGCTCTTTCGGCCCGCCTCTCAACTGTCAATCAACTGTTTACTAACTAACTACTAACTACTTTTTTTTTTCCCCACACCACACACACACACACACCCCAGGAAGCAGCCCGTGACAGCTGACTAACTCCCAGGTACCTATTTACTGCTAGGTAACAGGGGCACTTAGGGTGAAAGAAACTTTGCCCATTTGTTTCTGCCTCGTGCGGGAATCGAACCCGCTCCACAGAATTACAAGTCCTGCGCGCTATCCACCAGGCTACGAGGCCCCCTGTGTGTGTGTGTGTGTGTGTGTGTGTGTGTGTGTGTGTGTGTGTGTGTGTGTGTGTGTGTGTGTGTGTGTGTGTGTTTGTGTGTGCGTGTGTGTGTGTGTGTTTAACTACAGGCACCGGAAAATACAAATTATCATCGCACACCGGTATGGTGTCCGGTATGGTTCGTAACTCACACAATTCCTTATCATAACTCCTAACTACATTAAAGCCCTGCTGGCCTTTAATGTAGTCACGAGCACAAATTCATACATTTCATTTCCAGAGAACACCCCGCTAGTTTACAACCATTTCCTTCATTACAAAACACAAAAACCTATTAATCAACATTGTAATGAAGTCGATCTATGCTCCTACACTCTGAGGGGGCAGACGAGCCTTCTGGCCCTCCGGTACAGCCTCTCTCATCCCCAACACTGCTCTTCCCGGAAAGCAATTGACCCGGGTGAGAGAAGGAGGTCTCTCTCTATCTCTCTTTCTCTCTCTCATTCTCTCTCTCTCTCTCTCTCTCTCTCTCTCTCTCTCTCTCTCTCTCTCTCTCTCTCTCTCTCTCTCTCTCTCTCTCTCTCTCTCTCTCTCTCTCTCTCTCTCTCTCTCTCTCTCTCTCTCTCTCTCTCTCTCTCTCTCTTCCTCTCTCTCTTCCTCTCTCTCTCTCTCTCTCTCATTCTCTCTCTCATTCTCTCTCTCTCATTCTCTCATTCTCTCATTCTCTCTCTCTCTCTCTCTCTCTCTCTCTCTCTCTCTCTCTCTCTCTCTCTCTCTCTCTCTCTCTCATTCTCTCTCTCTTTCAAAATTTACCAGTGAATTAATCTCGGCTGAAATTGAATCTGGCAGCTATCCAGTGGATTTTGATTAAATGAGAAGGTTTAGCGGAGTGAGGAAGCGTAAAACTATTCACAAGAGCTGAGGTGCGCTGAGGAATGCAAGGCAAACAATATACTTATATAAACAAAAAATAATTAAGAAAAGTGAACATTGAAAATTCTGAAAAACACAGCTGTAATGTACCCAGAAATAAATACCAATAATCAGTATAATTTGGAGAATGTATTTTGTAAACAATACTTGATTTAAATATTAAAGTGATAACATGTAAATACTAGAATTAGTATTCAAAAACATGACAAGCGTAAAAAGGAACGATATAAAGTATCCGATTAGGAAGGTCAAATATCGTAAAAAAAACTGTAACGAAACACCGGCGAATACAAGTTATTTATCAAAACTTAACAACGATTGCTAATAATTATGTAACCGAAGGCGAGCATTAAATACTCTCTTAAAACAAGTGTTTGTATAAACACAAAATACACATGCCTATACAAACATAAACTGATCAAACAGAGACACAGATGTAGAGGGAGCAGGTAAACTACCAAACAATTCACCAAAACAGTGTGTTGCCGAAAGCAACACTGGCTGGCTGGCTGGATGTCTGAAGGCGATTTGTCAATGAACTAAGTAACATTAGGAAGAATTATGTGTCTGTTTTGGCGTCGACCAACGCTGTTTCCTGAAGCGGGCCTCAAGCCTTGCTCCTCTCATCTTTCACACAGGTACCCATTATCAAAACAAAGGGTCCCACGGGTTCACAGCATGTAAGTCACTGACATTCAGTTTGACGTATGTCAGCATATTAGTTATGGCCTCAGGTGACCATGTGAGAGAAGCCTCAAGAGCAACACAAGGCTTGTTCATTTAAACTACTTCCTGGGATTTTCTCAGATATATGCCACGTTCTTCCATTTTAGGTGCCGCAGCTTCAAATCCCCAAGCAAAATGATGTATGGGGTCGGGTTTCTAAGATTTTCTAGCAGCTATTCTATTTTAATTAGTTAATATCGAAACTGCTGAGGATTTGTCTCTGGTGACGTATATACAAAAACAACAACCACATTTAGAATCTATATTTTGATTATCAGCACTTCCACCATATTATTTGTGGTATTAAGCAACTCGTTGATGATTAGTGTTTTTGTGCAAAAACTACGGAATCTTCTTCCTCCGCCTAAAGCGTGTTTTGCTTTGTCGATTCATGTACTGATGTGAATTTTAATTTATGTAGTGTTCGTTAATCTTCGATCACGGTATTTTACCTTCATGAGTAGTAATATAAATTGTTGATAAACTCTTGTTTGTTAGAGTTTATTTTGAAATAATTTTCTAAAAAGAGTTCATTATTTCAATTGCCATCCTGGTTGTGTTGGCCAGTATCGTCTTTGACTTTCCTGTATATCGTATCGAATTACATTATGCGTATATGTGGTTAATTTTCCACGTGATGGGGAGGGGAAAGTAAATCCTGAGAGGATAGAGAGAGGGAGTTTGAGGGGAAGGAAAGAGGTTGGGGAAAGAAGGAGTCGGACACAAGTAGGCAGACGGGAAGGGGGGATAGAGCGCAGTGGGGAAAGGAAAAGGGAGAAACAGGAAAGGAAAAAAGAGAGGTCAGTGTTAGGGAAGGAAAAAATAGGATATAGGAGGAAGCATGGCAGTCAGATGAGGGAGATAGTGCAAGGGGGTGAGAGGGAAGGAGGGAATGGAAGGAAGGAATTTCGCGTTCAGCTTCCTTGGACATAACTAGACATGGTTGTACCTAATTAAACTCGTAAATCAAAGAGGATAGGAGGAGGGGGGAGTACCCGAATTAGGAATGCGATCACTCACCCCCTCCTAACCAGTCTCCCTCCAATTAATTACCCCTTCCCTTCTCGTTAACTCCCACTTCTCCAACAACACCGGGCAGTTTCTTGCTAACTGAAAACTTTTAATACTACAACTTTCATGACACTTCTGCTTTTGCGCTCTCTCCAGATGCTTCCAAAGTTTTCTAACAAAGTGTAATTATGTTTTTAGAGAAATACTAAAGAGAATTATAGATGTGGATATTGCTACCTATGCATGTCCACTAATTACTAGATACCTATGTATGTCCGGCAATTAATATACACCAACGTACATACAGTCCTCCTCCGTCTCTGCCTCTCACAACCCAACAGCGTATACCAAATAATTACAGGCAAAGTATGACAGACTTTTTATTTTATTAAGGAATTACTGTTATGAAGAGATGGCTTACTGCAAAGCAGTCTATATAGTACTGGAGAAACCAGATCCCTGTTACATGAAGTGTGTATTAATAGTGTATCTGATCCAAGCTTACAACGACTTTAATCAAAGCTTTCCTCTGAACTGTGAATGTTGTAAATTAGATTATGTACAATGTCACTTAACATTTATTTTACAAAGGTGTGTCTTTTGTAAATGTATTCGTTACTCGATGTGACCTCAGGTATAAATACAGGACAATCCTATGTAAATCTTTTAATTGTAATTATGTACTGTTTAGTCAATGCATATATATCTTGCAACTCAGTTTTTTATGTAATATTTTATTATTTTTGCTTAGTTAATTGTGAAAAAAGTTAACTGTGAAAAAAATTATAGGTAAATCCATACTGCCGGAAGATTCCTCAGCATGTTCACAACGGGGAAGGCTGCGTGTGTTAAACCTCAAATCCTACCAAAGGAGGGTTTCTCTAATTTCGTTGCCTATAAAGCCTTATAAGATAATTGTGCATTAATCTGATGGCTATTGCGTCGGCGCGCTGGGGCCGCTGTTATGCTTCAGTGTTGATGGTAAACAAAATTTGTGTCTAAAACCCAACCCGCCACTGTTTTTTTATCTTTTTAATCAATAGATAATAAAAATGCGTTTAAATATATGTAGAAATAGCTAAGTTGGCCCAAATTAAAGCAAGAAAAAAAGTTTGTTTAACCCCACCCAGGTTTTCAAATTGAAACACCCTGTCCGGGTGGGTATATGTGGGTAGCTACCACGCCAGCCCTGGTTGAATTTCCAGTGTTCCGATCGACTTACACACAGTGTTCGTATTCACTTAATACCATAAAAGCAGTAGGCACCTTGACAGGTGAGGCCTGGCAGAGATTTGCCACTATATCCATGACCATTAGCAAATCTGGCGTCACCTCCACCTGGCGCTGTACTGAGTACTGGTAGACGGAGTAACAAATCTACTATGCACCCTGTAGTACAGCAGAATGATAAATCAAAATTTAGTATATTACTGGAACCCCATAAATATTAATAACTGCTTTTCAACACGACAAATTTAGCCTAATGAGAGTCACTAACAGATCCCCGTCTTAAAGACGAATTGTGATTGTAAGCAATCAAATATATAACTGTGTAATCTTGTATATTAAAGTGTACAACATAAATAATATAAAAAGGGGTGATAGCAGAAGTGAACACTCATACGTATTTAGAGTTAATTGGCAAGTTTTTCTCTGAATGCTCTGTCTTCCTTTCTCCGAGGCTATGGCTCCCTGCAACTGCACCAGAGGTGGTACACACACACACACACACACACACATATATATGCGAACAAGCCTGAATGGTCCCCAGGACTATATGCGAATGAAAACTCACACCCCAGAAGTGACTCGAACCCATACTCCCAGAAGCAACGCAACTGGTAACTACAGGGCGCCTTAATCCGCTTGACCATCACGGCCGTCAAAAGGAAGTGATAGCCGAGGCTATTTGAGCCACTTCCCCGACGGCAACTCGGATGGTAATCTTGGGCATAGCATTTCACCAAATCACCTCATTCTTTGGGGCACACGTGAGGAACACTGGCACACTGGTCCTGTAGTTACCAGTTGCGTTGCTTCTGGGAGTATGGGTTCGAGTCACTTCTGGGGTGTGAGTTTTCATTCACACATATATATATATATATATATATATATATATATATATATATATATATATATATATATATATATATATATATATATATATATATATATATATATATTGAAGCTGTTCCTTACAAATCGTTCGCATATCACCAGTGTAAAAAAAAGTTAAGGGTTTCATATGTTCACAAAAAAAATAGTTTTTACTCCTATTCGGTTCTTTATTACATAATATTATCTTGGAAACCAAGTTATAAGGTCTTTTATAATATACTGTATATGTCCATATGATTTATAAATGAAATCAAAATTTTAACAAAATAACGACCCATTGCAAAAGGTAGTCAGGTCTGTAGTCGAAATACTCCTAAGTGCATTTACCTGTCGTGTTGAGCCCCGACCATCTCAAGAAAACCTTTCCTTCCTTATTCATTCTTAAGACAATTTATTGATGGAATCTCTGCTCTCGGCAAATATTGATATACAGTATTTAAAGATTATTGTTTGTGAAATATTATCTTCAGATAGGATTTATATATTTTCTGATAATAATATAATAATAATAATAATTTTTATTATTATAAACATAAGTTGCATCAATAGTAGTGGTTATCTATCTGTGACTATGGGTAAGTGTGATCTAGCTCTTTATGCTCCACCTATCAACCTTGTTATTAGAAGTACTAGTAGTAGTTGTGGAGCTGTAGAAGTAGTTAGTTGCTGTAGTAGTAGTCACTTGTAATAGAAGTAATAGTAGCAGTGGTGTGTGTGTGTGTGTGTGTGTGTGTGTGTGTGTGTGTGTGTGTGTGTGTGTGCGTGCGTGCGTGCGTGCGTGCGTGCGTGCGTGCGTGCGTGCGTGTGTGTGTGTGTGTGCGCGTGCGATCGAGTGTCCTATCATCAGTCAGCGCGACCATTCCTCAATACTCTCACCAATAATTTACACAGTCGTGAGAAACCGTGGCCCAGCGACAAGTCAATGGGCCACAACATGACTTAAACGCTTTGACCTCATTGAGGTCAAAAGTGAAAATTAGTCAATACAAATTTCGATAACTGTTGTTCTAAATCATTCTCCGCTTTCTGACAGTGGGAAGGAAGAGCGAACGGGAGAGAAAGAGAAGAGATGGGGAGGAAATAGGTAGGAAGAGGGAAGGAATTGAGATAAGAAAGAGGGAAGGGAGAAAGGGAAGAAAACACAAACACAATAGCTTGTTGCGATTGCACTAGGAAACGTATTTACCAAACGTGCATGAGTGCGGCTGAAACGTTACTCTCACAAACGTTTTTGGACTGAAACGAATGAAGTCTAAGCCCAATCACCAAAAAATTCTAAACCAATCATCTGCCACGCCCGAAACGTTATACCAGACCGAAACAAGTGCAGCCTCCACATTACCCCTGAAACGTTTTGTCGAGATGACCCCAGGCTGCTAAAAACATCGGAGGACCCAAGAATGTGCGCCAGAAAGTTGTATTCTTAGTTCTCTGGGGGTCGGCAAGGCTTTAAGAACGTCAACAGAAGAACGTTTTGGAGGTAGTGGTTGACTACCTCCAAAACTACCTTTGGAGGTAGTGGTTGACTACCTCCAAAACTACCTTTGGAGGTAGTGGTTGACTACCTCCAAAACTACCTTTGGAGGTAGTGGTTGACTACCTCCAAAACTACCTTTGGAGGTAGTGGTTGACACGTCCTCTTAGGTCTTGTGCGTAGAGTGAAGAACGAAAAGGAACAGAAGCTAAGTAGGTACAGTTGTTGGAAAAGAAGGAAAGGAATGGGAAAGATCGTAGGAAAGGAGAGCTGGGAAAATGAAACAGAACGGGTCGAAATAAAAGAGGACTGAGGAACGAATGAAGGAATTGAAGCTGTGAATAGATGGAAGAGGGAGGTGAAGTCGGATGGAGGTGGAGGGAGGGGGGGGGGGTGTTCACAGTCCCGTGATCAATAGATGACGCTACTTGTATGGTGGGGACTAGTACCGCAGTCTACTCCGCTTCCCTTCTTGCATGACGCTTGTGAGCAATGGGGGGAGGGGGGGGGAGGAAGAAAGATGGGACTGTTGTTATGTGGTGTGTGTGTGTGTGTGTGTGTGTGTGTGTGTGTGTGTGTGTGTGTGTGTGTGTGTGTGTGTGTGTGTGTGTGTGCGTGCGTGCGTGCATGCGTGCGTGCATGCGTGCATGCGTGCGTGCGTGCGTGTGAGTCTAGCGTAAATTATTTTCATTTTACACAAAAAGTGAAGAAAATCAACAACAAATCACTGGAAACGGAGAAAATGTCTACCAACTGGAGAAGAGCCAATAATGCCCCAATACACCAGACCGGAGAGATCCAGGAAATCCTAAACTCCAGACCAGAGCCCTTGACATGCATTCTCTCGTCGGCGATGGAGATGATGCCGAGAAAGAGAAGTATACCTTGGAAGGCACAGATGTTGCGGTGAAGCTCCAGGACTGGTTCACACAAACAAGAATGAATGACAAGATGGAAACAGGATAGGGAGAGAATTGAATAAGTGATAAATACTAAAACTAGCATTGAAATAACGTAACTGGGGCCGAATAAATAAAGCACAAATGTATATAACAAAATAATGAAAATTTAAGTTAAGAAATATATAAAGATATACTGACAAAATAAATAAAATGACTTAAAATTTGCTTATTCAATGTAGTTGAATGTAAATAAAATTAAATTAGTGGGAGACTTCGATAATATATATCCTGGAATACAAAGTCAGGTTAAAATTTTAATCCTCCAGTATCACGAAAAAATGCATGCTGTGATAGGGAGACGACCTAGCGATGGCTTCAGGGATCAACGTCCCTGCGGCCCTGTCCTCGACCAGGCCTCCTGGTTGTTGGACTGGTCAACCAGGCTGATCACAGACTATCACAGCAGGTAAACCCAGAAAAGACTACAAGACACAAAACACCAAATGTAGAGCCGTCAGTATATATTCTCTTAAGAGTAACAGACGTAAAACATCTTGAAGAGTGCAGGCGATGAGTCACAATAACGTGGCTGAAGTATGTTGACCAGACCACACACTAGAAGTTGAAGGGACGACGACGTTTCGTCGACTTGAGAATCTTGAGAAAGAATATTTTATCGACTTGAGAATGGTCCAGGACGGACCGAAACGTCGTCGTCCCTTCAACTTCTAGTGTGTGGTCTGGTCAACATCTTGAAGAGTGTTGCCTTCAATACCAATGAGCGTGCACTGTATCGAGCATTACCCAAGGAGCCACCTTCGGATACTCTGCTCGGCTAACCGGGATACCTGGGGACAGGTCACTAATGTTTACATTCACCCTATTGCTAATGGGCTGAGGAAAACCTGGGTAAACGTTATAGAAAAAGAGGTCATTATTCAGAGGACAGACAGACTTGGGTGACTCGGTTTCCGGACGAATCGGTACCAAAAACGTATCGGCTTATCGAGGTCTCCCTAGGCTAATTAGGATGCATCCCACAACAGTTGTCTAGCTCCTGAGTACTTATTTGCTGTTAGATGAATAGAGGCATTAGGTGAAAGAGAAACAGACCAACCGTCTCTGCCCCGCTCAGGGATCAAACCCGGGATCCTCAGATGAGTCGAAGACGTAGACCACTTCGCTACAGGACCCTTAAATAGAGAGAATGAAAGAGAAAAATAGGCAGAGAGAAAGAGAAAGAAAAAAGAGAGATATATATATTTGCAGATGGTTAAAGAGATGAAGGGATAAACAAGCAGATTGGGATAATTTATTTAAAATATTTACCGTTAATAAGTCTACAGTTGTCTCTCGTCCTCAGGTTTTATTATGAGTTTACAAAATAAAGTTCAAAATTACCCAACAAAATCTGTAAAAACTAGTTAAAATGATTTCACAAACATAATCCGTATTACAAAATTTTCCAACTTCACAAAATTTGTCCAATAAAAAGAATCACTTTTTTCATTCAGTCAGTTCTGTAAGGAGTACAAAGTAAATAAACTTACTTTCTGACACCTCAGTATGACAAACCAGTTTAATTAATTCAATGAACATTGTAACTTTAAAATTCTGCCTTAATTAAGTTTATATGGTCAAAGGATTTACAATAAACAAGCTTTAATGAAGTTCGTTATGTCAGTTCAGCACGAAAAAATAAAATAATTAAGTTTTTTGCCAATTCCACAAAATAAAAGATGCTACCCCTCTGTTATCCGTCCACCCATTTTCTCCTTCCGTTCTTTCCCAATTAACCCTTTTATTATTTCATTCTACTTTTCCCCATCCTTCAACTCCTCCCTATATTATCCCTATTAACCAATTTATTGTCCTTATTATTCCTTCTTATCCTTCTCCATAAGTTTCTTACTTTTCCCACACTCTTCTTCCCACTCTTATAGTCCCTTATTATACTCTCCCTTTCCTCAACCACCCTTTGTCTCCCTTCTCATGCATTCCCCAAGAACTCTTAACTCTCCTTTGCTTACCTCCCCATCCCACATTCTTCCCCCATCAACACTCAACCCCATTCCCCTTCCCTCCCCTCCACAAAGTGCTTACTCCTCACCCCATCCAGGACAGACTGTTTATGTGACTCAGGAGCAATACACCATATGAGTCAACATGTGAGGGAGAGGGTGAGGTAATCCGGCCCTACAGTGGCACCCTCGTCCACCAGCGTCAGTAGTGTCCAGGTCAATCGTTTGGTGATACCTTAGATGGCCGTACACCCGATGTGGAGGTAACAAAGGGAAATGTTCGTTAATTTGCAACACCTAAAGAGCCAGGGGTCACAGGACGAGCAGGATCAGTCAGATAATATCAACGCAGGTGCAAATGAGCAGCAGCTTGGAAAGAGAGGCAAGCGTCCCTCTATCGCCCCTATCTACAATGACAGTGAAGATTAGTAACACAATTTGGAATGTTGTTATGCTAATGGCTGCAGCCAGAACACCTCCCTCGGTAACAACGAAGCTAAAACAAGTGTTCTGTGGAGTTCAGTGATAGGGGAGACAAGACGGCATTCATGAAATCTTTTCATTTCCCCGACAAGTTGCATAATGCACACACAAAAGGCCTCATGGCTCTCCAGCCCCCCCCCCTCTCCCTCACCTACAGGCTAGACTCATCCTATAACTTATAATTACCTTTTACTCAGACATGCTTACTGGTCCCTGCACTCTTGCTGTGCCTCATCTTATCGTGAGGTGTCATAAAACTTAATGCATTCCCAGCATTAAGTCACACATAAGACGGTGGGGGTCAACTCTTAATCATCTCTATCTATTCATATCTATCTCTCTATATCTGTCAATATCTTTGTCTATCTTTATCTCTTTAACTATTTATTTATATTTATATATATCATCTTATCTCTGTATATCTACCCCTTCGTCCCCATCCCCTTGGTTCTTCTCTCCTCTCCTGCTTTCCACTTCAAAAAAAAAAATATTATTAAGGAGCACTGAAACAATTGTATTGGTCACTCAGAAAATATATTATTATGATCACTTAAAACTCCACAGGAATTACACATATTTCACACGTGACTCGTGTGAAATCGCCTGGGGGTGTTTATAACTAATATTTCTTAAAGCATTTAGCAATTACGCCAACCCCAACCAGCCTATGTCTGTCTCATACCCAAGACCGTAAATGGTGTCACATGTGAATAAAATATTGTGTGAACACAGATTCACAACAAGTGTATGAAATACAATGACTAGAGAGTCGATGTTACAGATTATTACAGCGACTGTTTGGTTGTGGTATAATGACAATAATGGGATGTAACGTACTGCTTGAGGCCGAGCGTGAACATGGTTGTTGTTGTTGTTTAAGATTCGCTATTTGGAACAATAAGTTCCAAGTAGCACGGGCTACGGTGAGCCCGTATTGCGTGAACATGGATGGAGAGGGCTGGATTATGTGGAAGGTGTTGAGAGTAATCCACGTGTGGCAGCCTGTGGAGAGGACGACCTCTTTGGTGCGTGTAGAAGACACAAATAAGAACTCAATTCGAGTTCTGAGGATATTGAATCTGAGGAGATAAAGGCAGTTTTTCTAATTCCTTTCTCTCATTCCCTCAATTTAATTGACTTTTCTCCCCTATTCCATGAACTGACTTACCCACATTGTTAACCATTTTTTTTCACAATTATCTGACTTTCTCCCCTCCACACTAAAAAAAAAAGTATTTGCAACTCTTCCCATTATCCTCATACCTTTCTCGCTGAATAGAAAGAGGCACTTTTCATGCGTGTCTGTGTTAGTTTTGTATATATATATATATTTTTTTTTCTGTTTAATCTTTAGGGACAACAGTATGCGGACACACAGATACGGGGGATTTTTTTTTTTAGTATTTTTTCCCCTTTTTGTTTCATTGTTTCGTTTGTTTTGTGCTTATTCTTCTGTGTGTAAATTGTGTACTGTCCTCAGTGCGCGCGCGTGTGTGTGTGTGTGTGTGTGTGTGTGTGTGTGTGTGTGTGTGTGTGTGTGTGTGTGTGTGTGTGTGTGTGTGTGTGTGTGTGTGTGTGTGTATACTCACCTATTTGTGCTTGCGGGGGTTGAGCTTTGGCTCTTTGGTCCCGCCTCTCAACTGTCAATCAACTAGTGTACAGATTCCTGAGCCTACTGGGCTCTATCATATGTGTGAGTGTGTGTCAATGTTTATCGGGAGCAAAGTGAAGGACTCTGCCTCCTTCCTCCCGACGTTCGAGGGTTCTGACAGACATTTGCTCTTAAGATGTGAATCAATGTGGTTTCTGAGAATTCTGCTTCAATCGCTGTCTATTTGTTTACAATCTGTACTGAATACTATTATTTTTGACAAACCTCTAGCTTACTGGTATTTTAAATTTCCACCTCGTTCTGCTTTTTTCAACTGGAACCCGGCAGTTTTTCAACTGGACAGCTTGAGGCTTCAAGAAGACCTGGACAAGCTGCAGGAATGGTCGAACAAATGGTTGTTGGAGTTTATCCCAAGCAAATGCAATGTAATGAAGATAGGTTGATATCACGCCAGACCTGTCCCCTGAAGCTCATATCAAGAGGATAACATCAGCGGTATATACCAGGTTGGCTAACATAAGAACGGCCTTTAGAAACTTGTGTAAGGAATCTTTCAGAACTTTGTATACCATATATGTCAGACCAATTCTGGAGTATGCGGCTCCTGCATGGAGTCCATATCTAGTCAAGCATAAGACTACACTGGAAAAGGTTCAAAGGTTTGCCACCAGACTAGTACCCGAACTGAGAGGTATGAGCTACGAGGAGAGACTACGGGAATTAAACCTCACGTCACTGGGAGACAGAAGAGTTAGAGGGGACATGATTACCACATACAAGATTCTCAGAAGAATTGGTAGGGTAGATAAAGACAGGCTATTTAGCACAAGGGGCACACGCACTAGGGGACACAGGTGGAAATTGAGTGCCCAAATGAACCATAGAGACGTTAGAAAGAATTTTTTCAGTGTCATAGTAGACAAATGGAATGCATTAGGAAATGATGTGGTGGAGGCTGACTCCATACACAGCTTCAAGTGTATATATATGATACAGCCCAGTAGGCTCAGGAACCTGTATATTAGTTGATTGACAGTTGAGAGGCGGGACCAAAGAGCCAGAGCTCAACTCCCGCAAACACAATTAGGTGAGTACAATTAGGTGGGTACTGAGTTCCAGTTGAGGCAAATCTTCTTTGATTACTATTTCCAGTCCCTTACTGGAAATGTATGTTAGTGACACTGATGTGTAGTTTGGGCCTCCTGTCTGCTTCTCTTGAATACTGATAACATGTTCCCAATCTTGCACATATCATTAAAGGAACCAATTCTCTAATGCCACGGTATAGACTCCAGTTACTGGTTAGCTTAGTGTCTCTGTTGCCTCTTACTGTTGCCACAGCAATACTTAGTTGTTTCTTTATCTCCTCAGTTATTATCTTATCATTCATTATTGTGTCTTCCCATCTTCTGTCACTCGTACCAGGTCCTCAGTGTTAGATCTTGACGACTTTCTGGAACTTTCTCACTAATTCTTCGTAGTCAATTTCTTTTGGTTTCATAAGCTTTTACCATTTTTTTAGTAGGTTGTTAAACCGGTCGAGGGAAATTGCTTTGTGAAACAATATCTAAGCATAAACATTCGATGGTACCGCAGCGGGGTGACAACTCTCCAATGACCCCGCCTGATCTTGACCAGGATTGACCAGCCGCGTGAATAGCCGACCCCCCAACAGTCACCGAAGTAAATTTTGCCCCTGAAGGACTTCAGCAGCCCTTGGGTCAGCCCTTGGGGTAGACTTCAGCAGCCCTTGGGGTGGACTTCAGCAGCCCTTGGGGTGGACTTCAGCAGCCCTTGGGGTGGACTTCAGCAGCCCTTTGGATGGACTTCAGCAGCCCTTGGGGTGGACTTCAGCAGCCCTTGGGGTGGACTTCAGCAGCCCTTGGGGTGGACTTCAGCAGCCCTTGGGGTGGACTTCAACAGCCCTTGGGGTGGACTTCAGCAGCCCTTTGGGTGGACTTCAGCAGCCCTTGGGGTGGACTTCAGTAGCCCTTAGGGTGGACTTCAGCAGCCCTTGGGGTGGACTTCAGCAGCCCTTGGGGTGGACTTCAGTAGCCCTTAGGGTGGACTTCAGCAGCCCTTGGGGTGGACTTCAGCAGCCCTTGGGGTGGACTTCAGCAGCCCTTGGGGTGGACTTCAGTAGCCCTTGGGGTGGACTTCAGCAGCCCTTGGGGTGGACTCAGCAGCCCTTGGGGTGGACTTCAACAGCCCTTGGGGTGGACTTCAGTAGCCCTTGGGGTGGACTTCAGTAGACCTTGGGGTGGACTTCAGCAGCCCTTTGGATGGACTTCAGCAGCCCTTGGGGTGGACTTCAGCAGCCCTTGGGGTGGACTTCAGCAGCCCTTGGGGTGGACTTCAGTAGCCCTTGGGGTGGACTTCAGCAGCCCTTGGGGTGGACTTCAGAAGCCCTTGGGGTGGACTTCAGCAGCCCTTGGGGTGGACTTCAGCAGCCCTTGGGGTGGACTTCAGCAGCCCTTGGGGTGGACTTCAGCAGCCCTTGGGGTGGACTTCAGCAGCCCTTGGGGTGGACTTCAGCAGCTTTGAAACAATTAGGGATGAAGAGCTTTGTTTCTTATATAAATTGATGAAGCGTCTCACCAGAGATCACTGACGCCGCTCACGACAGGCAAGGACCACTTCCTCGAGCACTTGTGTGGCTGTAACCACTTGAGACACGCACACCTCGGAAGAGCAAGTGAAAAGGATTCTCGGTGTCATCGCCAGTCACTTATAAAGAGGAACAATGAGGCCCAACCACTTATAAAGCGGAACAATAAAGCCCAACCCCCCCCTTATAAAGAGAAGCAATAAAGTTGCGTAAAACAACGCAAGAGCCATATACGCCAGGCAGGACCGTCCCCCCCCTGGGTCCCTCACTGCCGTTTCCTGCGTTAACACGCCACTACCACCAACACCACAACTACCACCAACACTACCCACCCCTACATCTCTACATCTGCCATTATCATCACTATCACCTACAACTCCGATACCACTGCCACCCACCAACACCGCCTCAATTATCCTCACCACCACAATTAGCAACAACCACCATCGTCGCTACCTATAACCACTATCAATGCCGCTACAAACACAATTACAAACATCTACCATCCAGCACCAACCCACTCTCCCCCCCCCCCTTCCTCAGCAATAAAAACTGGTCCTAAACATTGCGTGAGTCATTTCACTGTATATTCACAAACGAGGAGACAGGGAAAAGGAAAATGAACATCTTACAAAAATTGAAGAATGAGAGAGACCAGTGACGAATGAGGGAGAGGAGGCAGTAAGTGAAGAATAAGGAGCATCGTTAACCATAACCTGAGTACTCTCAGTGATGTTTTTCAGTGTTAACTGTTTTAATAACGTAGAGTATACACGTTGTTGTTGTTTTAGATTCAGCTGTGGAATCTTGTTGATGTCGAATGTTGATGGTGTTAAAGCATTGGGGGGGGGGGGAATGGTGAAGGCATTGGTGGTGTGATACAGAAGATATTGATGGTACGGTAGTGAAGGTGGGTTCCATCTGGTGACCATCCGTATATGCTACGAGCATTTACTTACATTTTTCAAACTAATTTCCGTTTCTAGTTTCCACCTATGTCTTGTCATATTACCTTTAAGTGTTAAGAGGCAGTCCTGTCCTACATTGTCTGTTTCCCTCAGTATTATGTATGTAGTAATCCCCTCTGCTCCTTCTCTCCTAGAAGCTTAGCTCTTCTAACTCAGACGCGAGTGTTGTTGCAAACCTTTGAGTGAGACCCTTTGTGTTTTGTCCGTCAGGCAGTTCCTTACCTGGCTCAGTGTTTTGCTAGTTATCCCAACGTGTCATCTTGTGCACCAGCCTGTTGTAAGGAACATTATCAAATATACTTTTGAAAGTGTAAGATGCGGTCTTCTAAGATAACTTTCTCCTGTCGTATTTTCATGATCTCGTCATAGAACTTTTATCAAGTATCAGGTGCAACTTTTTGCTTCTTAATGATGTTCCTTCGTTACAAAGTTTATTCTCCATTATGTTCCATTATTCTCATCCTGATTTTATGTGTTAGCTGTAGTAATAGTGACTGTGGTTGTGATTGATGCAGTGATGGTTGAGGTGTGGTAGTTGTAATACAACAAATGTGCTCATGTTGATGATGATGCTCACTGACAATTCCATTACTAACAGCCTCATGGATGAGACGAGTTAGAAAGTAGTAGTTTTACGTCAGTTGCATTACAGGTGATAAGTCACTTGTCAATTATTGTGTTACAGAACTTGTGTAGGTAAAATTTTTTAGTATGTACTGCCTATATACTTATCGTATATACTATATAATTAATACCATATATAGTACTATGCGTCGTCGTTAGTTCGTTAGCAGTATCACCTGTCGTGATACTGGCACTCGGTGATATTCTGAGTATCGCTTTCGTCCGTATTTGTTTCCCAGAGAAGAATGTTAGGTCATAGGTATGATAGGCTTAGGAGATAGGCTTGGCAGTGCTGTTTCAACGAAAAATTATGTCGCTGGCCACCAATGCCTCGACAGCCGGAATAGTAACATTAACCAAAATTATGTGCTAAGAAAGGCTAAGTTTAAGGAGAGTCGTGATTAACTCAAAAATGTTAGTGTCAAATTAGCGATGGTGGTAACTATCAAGACACGACAGTATTCGTGATATCAACTATGGAAAAGCTGAGACAAAAGCAATAGTGGTGACGGAGACCATGGTGGTGACGATAGTGTTAGTAGAAGTGGTAGATGATAATGATGGTGATAGAAGGACTCCTGGTTCAACCTCTACACTGATCTGGCTTCTGCCCCTGCTTGTGGGTCGACGGGAAACGCAGCAAGATTATTGCCCGTTGAGTCTGGATACTGCCCTAAGGCATAGTCCTCTTCAACAGCCTGTAGGAATACGGCGCCTGGCACACACACGCACGCCGCTTTGTGTCACACGAAGGCTGATAGATTTTTTTTACGTTTCCGGTTTGGGCGGAGAGAGGGCGCCGGCTTGGCCGAGTGGTGCCAGCTTGGTCAAGACGGGCCAGAGGTAGGTGGGTCTTGGTTGTTGCTTGACCTGACCTCGCGGTTGACTCTTGTTAACACCGGAGGTCACTTCAAGAAGTTGCTCCGTTTTTGTCCGAGTAAACTTGGGTTAGGAAATATAAGTCATTATAACCCTTCTCGGGTAGTGAATCATAGCATATGGAATGATGCAATAAAATGATGCTCAGAAATTAAGCCCAATACCTTGAGTGCTGTTGTTTACAGTGCCAGGTGCGTTATTGAGTGTTAGGTACGTTGTAGAGTGCCAGGTACGTTGCAGAGTGCAAGGTACGTTGAAGAGTGTCAGGTACGTTGTAGAGTGCCAGGTACGTAGTAAACTCAGAGTTCAAACAACGCCTGACGTTTATATCGTCTGGGGTAACTGGACGCCGATGGATAATCGAGAGTGGTGTGATCCGCCGCCTGAGCCTCCCCAGGGTGGAGCCAACAAGGAAACACCAGAGCATATGTGGCCACTGTGCTGACGGTGATTGTTATGGGTCCTCGTGGTGATGCCGTGGCTGATAGTGATTGTGGTTGCTGTGGAGCAGAGGATGACTGTGATGGTGATAACGGTGACGGTGGAAATGATGCTGATTATGGGAATATTGATGATGAATACAGTGATGGTGCTGATAATGACTGTGGTGGTCATATCTATATAGCCTTATATGAGGGGTAGCAGGAACAGTGCTGGTGTTGAATGTTTGTCATAACTCATGTATAGCCTGTTAATGTTGAGTGTTCCCAGTTGTGTGGCCTAGGGAGGGGGGGGCGTAGAGCGGGGGGGGGGGAGGAAGAGGGGGCGTAAAGCGGGGGGGGGGGAAGGAGGGGGGCGTAGAGCGGGGGGGGGGAAGGAGGGGAGTAGGAGTGGAAGGGGGGGGGAGGCAGAGCAATAACTACTGCTGTATTGCTCATGCTGGCATTGTGGGTGATGGAATCGGGTCCTGCTCTTGCCGTTTATTGATGGTTTTATTGTTCTCTCTTCGACTCCAATCTTGATTTAGATTCGCTGAATTCTGAAATAGCCTGGGATAGGGCGCGCCCGGTGATGAGCATAGTAACAATGGCATCCTGGGGTATATAACTGATGAATGTATTGGGCATCACTGGTATTGATGAACGTGATCGCGCTGAGGGTTGGGGTGAAGGCATTCCTCGAAGGAAAACAAAAAAATATTGGTTTCTTTGAAAGCGGAGGCAATCCCGGCCGGAAAAAAATGTGATTGCTTTGAAGATAGTTTTGCACGGATTCCTTCTAAAATTAATTCAAACAGAACCGTTTGCATGATTACAGTATAAACGGATCTAAGGAAAAAAATAGTCTGTGGTATGGTGACAATCCCAGAAAAATCAGTTGGTATAAAAGCCGCGTAGACAACAATCCTCAGAAATACAACAATAAAAAAAAGAAAATACAATTGTTGAAGAGCCAATGGTGGAACCAATCCTGGGAAAAAAGAGAAGAAAACTGCCATCATGTGTTGTTGGAGACCATACAGCATGGTGTTGGAGACCATACAGCATGGTGTTGGAGACCATACAGGATGGTGTTGGAGACCACACAGCATGGTGTTGGAGACCATACAGGATGGTGTTGGAGACCATACAGCATGGTGTTGGAGACCATACAGCATGGTGTTGGAGACCACACAGCATGGTGTTGGAGACCATACAGGATGGTGTTGGAGACCATACAGGATGGTGTTGGAGACCACACAGCATGGTGTTGGAGACCATACAGGATGGTGTTGGAGACCATACAGCATGGTGTTGGAGACCATACAGCATGGTGTTGGAGACCATACAGGATGGTGTTGGAGACCATACAGGATGGTGTTGGAGACCATACAGCATGGTGTTGGAGACCATACAGGATGGTGTTGGAGACCATACAGCATGGTGTTGGAGACCATACAGGATGGTGTTGGAGACCATACAGCATGGTGTTGGAGACCATACAGGATGGTGTTGGAGACCACACAGCATGGTGTTGGAGACCATACAGGATGGTGTTGGAGACCATACAGGATGGTGTTGGAGACCATACAGCATGGTGTTGGAGACCATACAGCATGGTGTTGGAGACCATACAGCATGGTGTTGGAGACCATACAGCATGGTGTTGGAGACCATACAGCATGGTGTTGGAGACCATACAGCATGGTGTTGGAGACCATACAGCATGGTGTTGGAGACCATACAGCATGGTGTTGGAGACCATACAGCATGGTGTTGGAGACCATACAGCATGATGTTGGAGACCATACAGCATGGTGTTGGAGACCATACAGCATGGTGTTGGAGACCATACAGCATGGTGTTGGAGACCATACAGCATGATGTTGGAGACCATACAGCATGGTGTTGGAGACCATACAGCATGGTGTTGGAGACCATACAGCATGGTGTTGGAGACCATACAGCATGGTGTTGGAGACCATACAGCATGATGTTGGAGACCATACAGCATGGTGTTGGAGACCATACAGCATGGTGTTGGAGACCATACAGGATGGTGTTGGAGACCATACAGCATGATGTTGGAGACCATACAGGATGGTGTTGGAGACCATACAGCATGATGTTGGAGACCATACATAATGAAAGCAAAATATCATAAACTGTAAAAATTAAAGTAAGAATACAAATCAAACGAAACCTGTGATTCCATTAATGGCGGCGGAGCGCGTGGAGGTATTTCTAGGCCGGAGTGAACCACACACGGGGGGTACCGAGGCTCCTGAAAACTGATAGTCGAGATGAAAGAGAAACCTCCACCAGGAAAACCAAATCAACGAGCCTCTATCATCGCCTAATGAACATCTAAAGTAACTACAAAAGCGGTCCTGCCTTTTAGTTTTTTTCCTCTTATCTCTTTCCCAGACCAGATATTGAATCGTGCTTCCTATTAAAAAAATATAAAAAAGCCAGTATGACGCAACGATCTGTTTGCTAACTCCCCCCCCCACCCCACCCTCCCCCCTATACCCCACCCCCCCCCCTCTACCCCAGCCCCCCCCCCTCTACCCCAGCCCCCTCTCTCGCTCTTTGAGATAATTACAGAGGAAAAATGAACCCAAAATATGAGCGTGAGCGGCGCTTGCGGGATCCCGACGTCAATATTTGGAGCGCAGTATTACCCAACTTGTTATTCTAATTTGTATTTATTCGTTTCTTTTCGTAATCACAGATCTCTGCTGATTGCCGCTCACATTATTCGTTAGTCCAAAGCAGAAGTCTGGATGCTCTTTGACTAGATTATATTTTGATTATATTGTGGACATCTGAGATTGTATAACTCTGTGCTAATATCAATTTGATCGTTTAAATAATAATAATAATAATATTAGTAATGTAAAACAATAACGAAAATTTTAATAATACAAATACAAGAAGACATCACATAAAAGTACTTGATTAAATGTTTTTCTTCAGTCATAAGTGAAACGTAGAGAAAAATCCCTGACCTAGCGGATTTTGGAAAGAGGAATTGAGCGGTATGTTGGCATCTTTCTATCCTTTCTATTATCTTTAATACCTGTTTCTTATACCTCCTTTTTTCCCGCCTTCACTCTTTTTTCTCTTTTCCCTTGTAACTTCCTTCTCTTCTCTTTCTTCCTTCTCCTCTCTCTTACTTTTCCTATCTTCTCTGTTCCTTCTCTTATTTTTCCTATCTTCTATCTTCCTTCTCATATTTTTCTCCCACATCTTCCATCCATTTATTAATTTTCTCCTCTCTTCTTTCTCTCCTCTCTTCTTTCTCTCCTCTCTTCTTTCTCTCCTCCCTCAGTCATCTCCTTGACCTCTCTCTCTCTCCAGGCCTGAGACAAACTTAACTTTGCAACTTCCCTTCTTAACAAATATGAGAATCTTCTTTTGATTGACTTCGCTAACAATATAATATGAACCACGAATCACAAGAGAAAGAAAAAGGACATGAGAATCAGAGGACTGTCTACATCCTTTTTACTGTTCTACTTTTCCTTGTCTTCTTTCCCTTCTTCCAGTCTTCTGCTTTTTCTTCTTTGTCTCATTATTTGATGATGATTTACAAGAAGAGTTCTCGTATGTAGTGAAGGTAAAACAAGTGACCTTTGCCTTTTTCTCCTCTCACTTTTTGCCTTCTTAGAAGAGAGAGAAGGCAAAACGTGAGAGGAGAATGAGAGAAATGAGACAGACTGTGATGTGCTCAGAAGATGAATTTGGAATCGAAAACATAAGGCTTCACGTATCGAATCATGACACCAATAAGGCTACAACGGATCTCTGATCACTGCGCCACAAACCACATCTAGTTATTTGAGATATTTGGGCTTGATGAACGACAGTGACAACTTCGGCCTTCCCTCAACAACACTACCACACCACGAAGGGCACAACCATAGGGAGCCGGTCGGCCGAGCGGACAGCACGCTGGACTTGTGATCCTGTGGTCCTGGGTTCGATCCCAGGCGCCGGCGAGAAACAATGGGCAGAGTTTCTTTCACCCTATGCCCCTGTTACCTAGCAGTAAAATAGGTACCTGGGTGTTAGTCAGCTGTCACGGGCTGCTTCCTGGGGGTGGAGGCCTGGTCGAGGACCGGGCCGCGGGAACACTAAAAAAAGCCCCGAAATCATCTCAAGATCTCAAGATAACCATATAGCATGAAAATCATCACATATATTTTTACCCCAGGGTGGAGCAAGAGGCTGGTAAGCTCGATTCAGAAGACAATAACATCAGAACATAAGAACTTAAAAACAGTGGAACAAAATAACAGGAGTTCTATGTAACTACTAACTTTTCAGGCGCTCCTAAATCTAGAATATCTCTAAGTAAAATCATAAAAATTTAAAACTCTAGAAAACAAAAAATTTGCAATGAGTTTAGAGAAGACGGCTGTCCCTGACTGCAGCCAATATTTGATCTTCATCTTTGATGCACAAAAATACTCATTATCGAACTGGACCTAGAAAATTAATAAGGAAACCATTCTTATTTTGATCAGCAAAGATTCAAATCAAATTACTGAATTGAAAAAGCACTTCATATGCTCGACGTAGTGACATGATAACTATGCATGTCCTGGTAAATATTGAACTTATTCACACGAGTTTATAAGTGGAGTCACTGACTTATTGACTGCAAGATGATAACTGACACCGCAACAGCTGCGTCACTAACATAGAACAACACAAAAATGCACTTAAAATTATTTTTAGTACCATAATAAAATTATATTTCTAAAAAGAGGGGGTAACTTCAGATTCATAGGAGAGTTATGAATCTCCCAAAGGATTGCTTATAGCGGATATTTATTATCTTTTCAATCTGTAAGAATAAAAATATTTTCACCTTTCATCAGGAATTGGGTACGATTTACGATCTCTACTTGACCATCCAACAGTGCAGGTCCCACTGCAGGGGACTGGACCCTGCTGCAATCCAAGAGAATTGTAGGACTCGTCCCTTGAGTATCATCTAAGAGATTAAAGACTTAGCCAGGTCACCCGACACACGAGACTTGGGGAGAGAAGACAGTAAACGTAAACCTTACCCTCCCTGTGCCCCGGTCCTCCAAGGAGTCCAACGAGTGAAGATGTAGGCGATTCAATGTCTTCAGGAGTAAAGGCAAAACTATATACAAGCAACCATTAGAGTGTCTGGCATCACTCCAGGGACCGATCCTCCAATACCACCATAAACCAAGTCGGTATTGACCTACTGAAGTATTGGAGTATTGACTGAATTGATGAAGCTGGGCATCACTAAACATCCCATCTTACCAGTGTGTCCCGAAAACAATTGCAGATTTTTACGGAATGTTAATTCGTGAGAATGGTCTGCCCTCAACACGTAGCTCGTCTCTGAAATCTCTCACTGAAAATAAACACTAGCGGTGATTTTAATCAATCCCAACTGTGAGTGGTGTTGAAGTGAGTGAAAAAGATCGTGTTGTGACATCTGAAAGAAAAATTAAATATGTGATTATTGTCGAGTATGCCACTTGAAAACTCTCGAGGGCGATTTAACCTGGAAATGGTTTAATCTCTCCTCTGCACAGGTGTGTCAAGAGTGATTACATCAAGAGGGGTAAATACTTCAGCGGGATCTTCGCACCAGAGAGGAGAGAGGATCATGCTTCTCTTCAATGAATGTCAATGCGTGACCTTATATGCCTGCCACTTCGCACATGAAGTGAAGCGTGAGATGCGAACGCTGAAGTTTGCTCTAGTTCCGCAACTAGTTTGCTCTATCTAATGCAGCAGCGGAATCAGAGGCTCCCCGGGAGAACAACTGATGCATCAGGCACGATCCTCCTCCAAAGCCGGACCACGCGGACGTTGATCTTCGGTATCGCCACAAGGAAGGTAATTTTGTTGAGTCTTCGCCACTCGTCCATCCCTCTAGCCTCGTCAAGGGTGTATCACCACTAGTGTTTGTCTCCCTTACATCATGCTTACCCATCAGCGTTTACCTCACACTACCCTCCTTCCTCCCCACAGTGCACCTCCTCCAAGACCTCCCTGCCCCCCCCCCCTCCCACCGCACACCGCCCTCACTAACGCCCTCGCCTTATGGACCTGCAGACCAAGTCCCCACGCTTTGTCTCAGCGGTGATCGAAAGTTGCAATATCATATCTTGAGAGGAATACGTGTTCGCGCACACTTCCCCAAGGGAGTTCATATCTATTTGGAGAGTACCTTCATAGGCAATATTCCAGGACGCCTTTCGTAAATATATTCATAAGGAAGATACAGTATTTTGGTATTCGAAGACCATACTACATAGGCAACGTTATGGGAATTATGTAAAACACACAAAAAAGAAAACAATTTGAATTGCTATAAACTGAATATGCCTTTTGGGATACAAGAAGCAATTTCGAAATAGAAATGTAATTTTAGTACGATTCTATATTAATTCAAATTCCATAATTTAGAATCAAATTTGTTTAAGAAAATAGTTTTTTTTGTTACAGCTAAACATGTCATGCAGATATATGATATATATATATATATATATATATATATATATATATATATATATATATATATATATATATATATATATATATATATATATATATGTGTGTGTGTGTGTGTGTGTACTCACCTAGTTGTGCTTGCGGGGGTTGAGCTCTGGCTCTTTGGTCCCGCCTCTCAACCGTCAATCAACAGGTGTACAGGTTCCTGAGCCTATTGGGCTCTATCATATCTACACTTGAAACTGTGTATGGAGTCAGCCTCCACCACATTGCTTCCTATTGCATTCCATTTGTCAAGCACTCTGACACTAAAAAAGTTCTTTCTAATATCTCTGTGGCTCATTTGGGCACTCAGTTTCCACCTGTGTCCCCTAGTGCGTGTGCCCCTTGTGTTAAATAGCCTGTCTTTATCAACCCTGTCGATTCCCTTGAGAATCTTGAATGTGTGTGTGTGTGTGTGTGTGTGTGTGTGTGTGTGTGTGTGTGTGTGTGTGTGTGTGTGTGTGTGTGTGTGTGTGTGTGTGTGTGTATCACGAAAATAAACACGTGATTAAAAATGTGACAATGTCACATTTTACGTATGTCACGAAAGTATATATATATATATATATATATATATATATATATATATATATATATATATATATATATATATATATATATATATATATATATATATATATATATATATGTAAAACAATGCCCCAGCTACCTTCCAGCGAGCTGTCAAACTTGTCATCCAAGACCTTGACGACACCTATGCCTACCTGGATGACGTCGTTGTAGCGACCAACTCGTGGGAAGAACATCTACACCAGCTACAACGACTATTGTACAAGCTTTCCCAGGCTGGTCTCACCATTAATTTGGACACGTCCACGTTTGCCAAAGGTAAAGTGAAATATCTTGGTCATGTTATAGGCAGTGGAAGCATAGCATGTTTGGACATACATCTTCAAGACCTTCAATAATATCCACAGCCTACTTCTCGTAAACAACTTGAGATTTATAGGTTTGGCGTCTTTTTACCATAGGTTTTGCACGAACTTTAGCACAGTTGCCACACCTCTAATCAAATTTACCAGCCCTAAAACGAATTACATTTGGACCACCTTACAATCCATTGCCTTCGAACAATTGAAAACTTTGCTGAGTACTAATCCCCTTCTCGCCTCGCCAGATGTGAAACAACCCTTCATCCTTAATGTTGATTCCAATAGCACCGACAATGGGGGGAGTCCTGCTGCAACAGCGAGAGGGGGAGAAGTCCTACCAGTCAGCTACTACAGCTACAAGCTGAAGCCTCACCAACAAAACTACAGCACTGCAGAGAAGGAGCTACTCGCCATCGTCCCATGCTTGCAACGATGTGAACCTTACCTTCAAGGACACCAACCCATCACTATCTATTCGGATCACAATTCTCTTCGTTTTCTACGACAAGCCCAATTCTCCAACCAGTGTCTACTTGGCTGGGCCTTGTACCTGCAGAATTATAATTTCCAGATCTTCTACATCAGAGGATCGGACAACATAGTTGCTATCCATCCATACATCCATCAGTCTATCCATCCATCTATACATATATCCCTCTATTCATTCATCCATCTACCAATTAATCCAGCTATCAGTCTATTCCTCCATCTATCCATCCATTCCTGTATATTTGTATCCCTGTTGTATTTATCTACCCATCTACACATTCGTCTATCTATTATATATCTATCCATCTAACTATCTACATATCCGTCGATCTTTAAGCATTTAACTTACGCGTACCCTGGCCTGCCTATGGCCGTCCCATACCCCAAACCATTCCCATTGCAAATTTGGTTAAGGTTAGCCCACAGCGTCTGATCTCCAACCTTGGAGAAACAAACAAATAGACTTTCTCTCGTAGAGCATTGACTAAATTAGATGAAATATATATGGCAAAGAGAATAATATAAATTCCTAACTTTTTACTGGTTAGGTGAGCTTTACAAGGATGGCGAGTGGCGGCTTGAGCCAAACACTCGACAAATAATTGTAAAACGACCAATAAAAAATCCAAATGCCAAAAAAAAAAAATGTAAAATGGCCAACAAAAAAACTCGGAAAAGGCCAACAGGAAAAATTACAAAAAAGGCCAACTTGTTTAAATATTTTTCTTATATAAAATCAATCAGCTACAGCGAGATTCCAGCAATATTGTTACATCTAACACTCATGCTGCTGTCTGTTATTTTTAGGCTCTTATTTTGAGAATTTTCATCCAAATTGTTATTTTCCTTAAAAACCTTAGTAAAGGTAAATTTATATATTCAGTTTATGGTTGCAAGATCAAAAAGCGGAAATTTCTGAAATTAAACATTTGTTTCTATATCTTCGGTTATTAATTATCTCCTTACCTCTCCGTCCAGTCATGGTAACTCATTCAAAGTTTACACTTTGAGGGATAAAATACTCGCGAATGGACATTTAAAACGCGATGGTATTATGAAGAGGCAGGTTCCATCCACTTTAAGCTGTGTGGGAGGATGAGAAGCGAAGCGACTGGAAAATGACATGAATTCAATCCCGAAGCAGCGGCGGAAAATAGGAGAACGATTGCGATGTGCGTCTTATATCTGCAAACGATGTGATACGGGCACGGACACCGGGCCTTGAGATATAGATTCGAGAAGTTGCATCTTAGATGGTCATCAGAGCAGAGAATTCCTACCAGCGAACGGGGAGACCAAGGATGATGCGAGACGGGCCACTGGGATGATGGGAGGAAGGAGGCAACGGGATGATGTGATAAGAGTAATGTGATGACACAGGGGAAGGGGGGGGGGTCAATAATGAGATGATGCAAGGTGGTTCAATAAAGTAATATGTGGTGATACAGAGAGAGGGGAGCATGGGATGATTGGAGGTCAATGGGAGGACTGGGTCTAATGTGGTGAGCTAGTTACATACAATTTTAATCTGTTTATCATGCACCCCGACCCATCCCGTGGGCGGCGGGGGAAGGTTACACTCACCAGTGCGCACTACTTACAGTCGCCAAACGTCGGACACTTCACTAACATTTTTAGTAGTATATCATTTTTAATGAAATATTCTTACATTTCTTAGATATTTATGATAAGAATTATATCTAAATTCTTAAATTTTGTTTCACATGCCACTGCATAGTGCTGTAAAGCATGCGAATAGTTTTGTTGACACCTACTTCCTCAGTAGGTGGAAGAACCTTCCAAAGGTACTTGTAGGAAAGCCTTAGCCTAGAATTAGTAGTCTAGAAGAATAGTTATTGTACTAGATGACCCATATATATAATTTTCTGTTATAATCATATCAGTATGATTATAGATGGCATTGGTAATGTGGATTTCACTTTGCCTTTGGTCTATTAAATTTTGATGGAGTTCCTGCTGCCCTCAGGCTGGTCACAGGTCATCCAAGGTGGTAGTCACCGCCAACTTTAAGAGCACATGCCCCAAGCTAACTAATCGTTTCTATCATGCCAATGTGGGATAGGGTACACAGTCGATCGGTGGGTTTGTCGTTGTTTAAAGTATCGGTTGGTCAGTTGACAAGTCGGATAATCTTACTCTCTTCCTACTTCTATGTATTTCTGTCTATCCATATCTCTGTCTCTCTCCTACAGTACAGCTCGAGGTGCACGACATCTTGGCGAGAAAAAACTCCATTTTTGTCGCTGGCGTTTATAAATCCCCCGATAAAGAAAGGTTGCGTCGACCCCAGTTGAAAGCAGTTCGATGCTGCCGATTAGGGAAACAGAAGCCGTGCGTCTAAACATTATATATACGCTCCCTCTCTACTTCCTCTCTTCGCTTTCAAACTCCTCCTTCCCCAAACCCTTCTCCTCTTTCAGTCTTCCACTTTTATAGTTACTTCCTTTTTTCTTTTCCATTTTTTATATTTCTTATTACTGTTTCCCAAATGGATTAAAACAGCGCCTTACTCTGTGAGGGAATTATCAGGGGAAAGCGCCAAGCCATCACGATTTACTTCCATCACTTGGAAGTAATCAGGATATGGATTTGGGATGGGATATGGGGAAGGAATGATGCCCAACCACTTGGACGGTCGGGAATTGAACGCCGACCTGCGTCTTACTCTGTGAACAATAAATGAATGCCTGACAACGGGAAGGACCTGTGTATGTAGCCGTTACTTTCCCTTCTTAATCCGTCCTAAGCCTATTACGTTCGCATTTGTTTATGGACTCGATCAATCCGTTACCACTGCGACGTATTGGTAAAAATTAAAGTACCGCAATATTGACGTTTTTGTCCATGCATCCACCTCGAGAGGATAGGTGTGTTGCTTGGGTTTGTACGTTTCTGGTAAGACAACACAGTTGCATTTTTAACGGAGTGGCGAATCCAGAGAACGGTAGGCAGACCTCATCTCCATGTGTGTTATACCTTCATGAACCTTGACTTAGATTCACAGATGAAGTAAAAAAAAAAGTATATTCCTAGTAAAGTTATATCCAAAATACTCAGTTTTGTTAAAAAAAATGGTGTTAAAAAAACTCAGTTTTTATTCAAAACAATGTCAGTTTTTAAAGTGAGTGTTAGTGTTGTTCGGACCCGTCCTGTCATTGTTATTTTTTCTCTCCATTTGTTTCATTGCGGAACCTTTTATATTTGTGGTACTGGGAGGGGGTATCCGGCTGTGCCCGGGTCTCTTCCCCTTCCCCCTTCCTCACCACAACTTGAAGGCCAGATTCGACAAAGAATTTGACCGTCAAAATCGCCAAATTGTAATGCAATAGGTACAACAAGACTATTAGGCCCTAACAGTTAGGTCTAACGCTTTATGCCCCATAAAGAGATAGACCTCACTGTTAGGTAAACACTGTTAGGTAAGCATTGTTAGGTAAGAACCTTTGTTCTTCTCTCGCCTTCTGTAAACGACAGATCCAGATATTACGGCAAAGAGAAAAATGTATTCAAAGTATTTTTCTGCTTCCGAAGTGCTATTTATTATCATAATGTCTCTCTTCCTTTTCTTCTATGTTCCCTCCGCTCTCGCCCACTAGGAGCCACACAGCCAGTCTCAGCAAAGAAGAAAAATATTACATATATATATATATATACACATATATATTCGAAGCAGTTATTCTTGTAGACATGTGTTACTGAATATGATCGAAAGTTTTAGACCAATGATTCTTGCACGAATCTTTTCTTCACTTCTCTCCTGAAAAATTAACTCTCCAAAGCTCAGTTTAGAATGTTATTGTGCCGAACGCGTGATGTTAAATACTTTCTTTGAAGTTCTTAAAGTCTTCAGATATAGAGGTTGAATACAGAGTATATTATTGTTGTTG